>NC_051182.1:149698556-149998556 GCF_013339695.2 Rhipicephalus sanguineus
GTTCTTCGAATCGAACTTCTTTCAACTCGAGCTTTCGGAAAGTAGTTGTACTTATTATAAATATCTCTTTCCCAGTAACCTACAATTGAATAACATAATGCCATTTACAGTTTCGAGCCACTGCATAAGCCCCCCTGCCCCCCAAGCAGAAAAAAGGGAATCCTTGCAGATAAATGTCGTAGTAGATGAATAACAACCAGACTGCAAAGACGAAACTACAGCAATATTTAATGTGTACAGGTCGTCCCAGGTAAGTTGAGCCATGACTTTAAATAGGCGCGTCGGAAGCGAGTCGAACAGAGCGCATTGCGTTCGCACTGGCCTATGGTTTAGTGATGCAGAACTATCGGTAAATTGACTATCGATAGTATCGATAGTTTTTTTGAAACTATCGATAGTGTAAACAAACTATCGATAGTGCTACTATCGACAAATTGTCGATAGTGCAGTCGGTTGTATCATCGTAATATTACTAGCGATATTACTGCTACGCGTGTTTATTGCTTTGTTTTGACTTATTCGGGTTTCACCCACAAAGACTGTTAGCAACGTTTGACGCAGACCGCGCTATAATGTTGAGAAGCTTCACAATTGTTTGAGATCATTCTGTTGAGATTACGCGTCGGACGCGAATAGTCAAGTTTATTCGAGAGCTTACGCGAGCGCCAGCGGTAACGCTGGAAGGTTTGATGACTGATGTATAAAGGACGACGCGTTCCACCGATGATCAGATTACTCAACGGCTGACGACTGCTCCCGCCGCTGTGAGTGCGCAGCACGTATCGCTTGTATCATGAGCTTTGATTTTCTTGGCACATGTTCGCCCAAATAAAGAGCTCCGTATTTCCCAGTCTTGCTGCAGCATTCTTCACAGTTACAACCACGTGACGATACTATCGATAGTGGTGGGAATAATGATGCGGTTGCTGGCCGGCCTTATTGCGAAGATATTTGCGATAGCCTACTACCAGCTTCGCTTAATTTATGAGCAATTTTTGGCAGAGAAATGAATTATTTCCGCAGTGGAAATGGCGGAATATATCCATCAATAAATTCGTATCCAAAAGCAACCAGTTACACCTTACACTTAACTTCTTGATATTTTTTTAATTTTGAAATCATAAAATGCAATATCAATTTGAAGCCGCGCAATCCCAACACATGTAAAGGCTTCCTTTCCGCTACAGCTGAACAGTTTGACTTTATAATCATGTGTCAACAAAGCACTGTGGTGAAGAACTCAATCACGTCAACTTTCTCGCCCTTCAGCCTGCTCCTCCGGCTCCCCTATGTACCACGAGAGCGGAGAACCAAGTTTACTCTGCAGTGAGTCCGCGCACTTGATTTTATACTATCGATAGTACCATCGAATTTCTTACTATCGATAGCGCTGTCGATAGTATTTTTCACCATCGATAGTTCGATAGTCACTAAGCTATCGATAGTATCGATAGTACCATCGATAGTTCTGCATCACTACTATGGTTACTCAAGGTATTCTTTATTTTCGCGTTAACTAATTCATTATTTGTGCTTAACTAGCCGTTTTATCGCTGACTGCAGACGTGCGTGGGAGTTTTATTTCAGTTAGAACAAGAATCCAAAAGGTTTGAAGACATAAATGTACAGAAAACGTGATAACATCATATACTCACTCCACCAGATATGGTCCTCGAGATCCTCTCCTCGCTCGATCCGCAACAGCAGGAACCTCTTGAGAGCCGCAGACATGAGCATTACGGCTGCCGCTGCGGTAGCCGCGTAATGGGCCCAGATGTGCCACTGTCCCTGCCACTGCAGTAGAAAACAAAGCAAGTAAGTGTTGTAGACATTGTCTGACATTCACCCTCTGAAACTATACGACATGCAAGAGATATACCTAAAATACGTTGCCGTAAAGAATTTCTACTTGATGCGACTATTTCTTCCTTGCATACGATTCTTATCTTTCCCGTACGTGCGCTTCCCAATATGATCATGTTGACACTTACAGTTGTGTGTCTCTTCTAACATATGAAGTTGTTGGTGTCTTAAGCTGGGTCAACCGTTACCCTTACAAGGGCATCACGCATTGTGTACGTCATCTCTTTCTTCTTATTTGTTTGTGCTTTACACTACTTTGGACCTGAAAATTACTATTGTTCCTCATTAGTACGTTTTGTTAAAATAGTGCTCCTATATGACACTGCCAAAGTGTTGACAGTATGACAAGATAAATAAATAAACAAATAAATAAATAAACAAACAAACAAACAAACAAACAAATAAATAAATAAATAAATAAATAAATAAATAAATAAATAAATAAATAAATAAATAAATAAAACATTCTTCAACTGATGACGTAGTTGACAAAACTTTGCTCTGACGTTACGTGACTAAGCAGCCCAAGCTCCAGCTAAATATTTACTACTTAAAGCGCGACGTTACGCTAACTAAACGCAAGACTAACAGTGAAAAAACAACGAAAGAGGCGAGCGCGGCGGTCGGTCATCGAAACCTGATGTTTAAGTCAAGCACGCGGGCTCTGGCGCATGCGTAGTTGTTCAATCCAAGCTGGTGGACTGTATGACTTAGAGCGCACACAGCCGTTCGATTAACGCAGTAGTCTCAAACACGCGGGCCGCATGCGGGCCGCGTACCTTTCGCTAGCGCGGCCCGCGGCTTCTTACGCAGTAGAGTTTTGTGAATTCACTAAATAATGGTCGCGTTAATGCCTCGCCTATCACAATTAAAAGAGCCTTGGACGTCATAGTACAGGGCTCCTGAAACATCGCAAATGTAATCACCTAAATGTAATCACACTGGCCTCCAGCATTTTGCCTCCATCGAAGTCTTTGACGTTGATACAAGGAAAGCGAATGTTAAAGCCGCAAACACACACACACACACACGCGCACACACACAAACAAACAAACATGGAGTCGTGACAGAGAATCTCCGTATGCCAGCATGTCATACGGAGATTGCCAGCTCACGCTTTTCAACCAGCGTGATTGGTCTTTCGAGAAAATCGATACACTGAAGCGTAATTTTGGGCCGCAGCGAAATGAATTCGAAACGTGCAACTATTTTCCAGATACACTACGGAATTCTACCGAATTCCTTTTTCTCAATCTGACAATTTCATTTGACTGCTCGTAGGAATAGCACATCAAACGCAGCGCAGAAAAACTTTAAACGTACCGGCAAGTTGGGCCGAACTTGCTGCAGCAGAGATACACGGCTTCTCTGGCCATCGAGCACAATCACCGCAATGAAAAGCACGAGAAGAAAGTGTGGGACCATTTGCTCATCTAGGGGCACATCAGGTAGCGACGCCAGCGCGACGTCACCGACGGCTCTGAATATCAGGAAGTTGGCCCTCTCCGTGAAAGCCGGGCGGTCCGCCTCTGGAATCGCGTTGATATGGTCGAGGAGGTACGATGCGTCGCGACTGTAAATAAATGCTTTCACTACGCTCATCCCCAGTAATGCCTCGGCCCATGCTGGTCTCTCGGCAAAGTATGACAGGCAGTTACTGACGGAGGGAAGCGGAGCGGTGGTCTGCGAACGGGAAACAACAGAGATTGTTAAATGTCAAGCAATAAATACTTCTTACTCGTAATGTAAAAACTGTACTTAAATAATTATTGGAGAGCGCACCAACATAATGCGGTAGTCGTGGTGCTAAGAACGACGGCACTGCTAGAAGACTATGCATGCGCGACGAAGTAGCTGTTATCAGGCATATCGGTTTTGGCCTCGTTCGAAGTCCTCCCCGGTGTTCTGGCTCGCTGATCTGTTACGGGGTGTCGGTCGCGGTTCGGGCGGTAGTGTTTTTGTGATCTTTCTTTCGACTTCCAACCTTTTCTGATCTTATTGCACTGAGAGTACCTGATGTCTCTCTCTTCTCCAGGTCAGAGGACTTTCCTCTGGACGGCCTCTCTTCCCAATAATGACATGCCTATAGAGGCTTTTTTGCGCAGTGGTATCCACAGCGTTCCTGTTGCTCTAGTGCCGACCAATGGGGGATTAATCCGAGTGAAGAATCCGAAGGTCATTCAGGAGGAACTGCGGAAAGCAACCTCACACTACCAGAGTATCACCGATGTTCGACAGTTTGGCAGGGGTGGTATTCTGTGTTGCTCGCCGGACCAAGCCTAGTATCCGACCTGTTAAAGTGCACATCGTTTGCATCCCATCCGGTGAGCCCATTTATTCCTGCTCATCTCGCTTGCGTTAAAGGCTTAGTTCGTGGAGTTGACTCGAGCCTGTGCGCTTCAGAGGTCTTGGAAATGTTTTCTGCTGCCGGGGCCATATCAGTGTATCGATGTTCAAGAGTATCTGACAATCAAAGAGTCCCCACAGAATCAGTCATTGTGACATTTGCCGGCATAAATAGGCCCACAGAGATTAAGGCGTGGCCCTTAATATATAGAGTTGAGGCACTTGCTCCCCGTCCACTGCAATGCGTTCAGTGTTGGCGATATGGTCACTCCATTAAGGGATGCCGATCATCTCCTCGATGCCGCATATGCGGAGAAGACCATGACACTAAAACATGTGCTTCTCAAAGCGAAAGATGCTGTCTGTGTCAAGGTTCCCACCCAGCCGATCATTCAAACTGCCTAGCGAGAGCTCAAGAGCTTCAAATTTTAGAAATTATAGAAAGGAAGCGATGCTCACGCCGCGAAGCTCGAGCTATAGTATTAGAGAGATCCTGCGGATATGCTGAAGCTGCTGCTCGTCATTCGCAAGCCATGGATACAACTATAGGCGAGGTTGTAGCCGCTGCGGTTGAGAAGGCAATGTCGAAAGTACTGAGCGCACTTTTTGAAAATCTTTCAGAGACAATTGGACAAGTTATGACAGATCATATGACACAAATCTTGAAAGTTGCAGGGCGCACTGCACTTTATACAGGCGTCATGCCCAACCATGAGGAACTAACAGAGGATCCTGTGATAGAAGCCGTATCTGGCGCTTCTGATGACAATGAGACTACAACATCTCGTTTCGAACAGGAGGGTGGTAGTATCTCGGAGACCACGTCCGAAAGCTTAGAAAGTATGGATTTGGACATTAGAGCCACTAAGCGTCGAGCTGCCTCTTACTCCCCGAAATCCGTTCTCTTACATAGACTGAAAACAAAAAAATGTCAAGATCACAGTCCATCGAAGAAGGAAGATTTCTTAAAAGACAGCATTCTCCAGAAAGCTGTTGAAACTGCTGGTTTACAGTCAACATAGGTTCATTAAAAGTACTACAGTGGAATTGCCGATCAATTTTTTCCGCAGCAACTGATTTGTTACACCTTTGTGCAGAACTTTCTCCAGATTTAGTTCTATTGCAAGAAACCTGGCTTTCTACAGAAAAAAGTTTCAATCTAAATAACTACCATTGCTTTCGTTTGGATCGCCCTTCTTGTCGAGGGGGCTTAGCGTGTTTTATCTCTAAAAACATCTGTCATAAAGCGAAGATTACCCACCATTCCATATCTACAGAAAGTGAAATATTGGCAGTAGACGTAAATATTCCTGGCTGGACACCGTTTTCCATAGTCAATGTATATTTTCCTGCAGGCGTTACGAGTACTAATTCTCTGGATTCCGCACTAGCAGCATGCAGAAATAACATAATAATAGCAGGAGATTTTAACTCTCACCACATATCGTGGGGTTACCGATCCGATGCCGGTGGTAAACGGCTGCTAGAATGGTCCAGCTTGAATGGTCTTCAGTGTGTGACTTCCAGAACCCCTACTTATGTATCTGGCCTATCACGTTCTGTCATAGACCTGACCTTTTCAAGCTCCGGTTGCATCATTTCGTCTTGGTCTGCCGTCACTTCAGCCACAAACAGTGATCACCAACCAATATTTTTTGAAATAGCGTGCCCACTTACGTCATTAAGCAAATGTGTTCGCAATTATGTCAATTACAACAAATTTAAAGATTCATTACGGTCACTCTTAAACAAGCAAACAGGACTAAGTGACCAAGTAAAGGCACTTAATTTCTGTCAGCTATTAGGAGATAGTATGAAAAAAGCTCAATTCAGTGTGCAGTGAACTAAAGGCGGCGCTCATGCGCCATGGTGGAATCCTGACTGTGATCGCGACTACAGGCGACGTAAAGCAGCTTGGAAAAAATTACTTTACAACCAGTGTCCACGTAACTGGAAAGATTATAAATATGCTGCTGCTACATTTAAACAGACTATTAGCAAAGCCAAAGAAGATTATAACTCCAAACGATACAGGTATATGTCAGAGACAAAAAATAAGAAAGCATTATTTAGGTTTCTGAGACACAAAAAGATTGTTCCCCCACCAATAAATTTAGAATCAGCTTGTTTATCAGCCGTAGAATTGGTTCAGTCACTGGAAACAGTTGCGAAAGGATTGGAGTGTCGCTTCACATCGGTGTTACCCTACCATTTGTCTGTTACAGAAAAAGCCAACGAATATAAGGCAGCGACCTTAGAAGAAATAACGGAAGTAGTAAAGTCACTGCCAGGCTCAGCACCGGGCCCAGATAATATAACTGCAGCCATGATAAAAATTATGTTTGATTTATCTCCCATCGATCTCTGTAACTTTCTAAATTTTTCTATAGAAAATGCCTGGATTCACCCAGAGTGGAAAGTTGCCAAAGTAGTACCGCTGCTTAAAAAACAGGGCGCTGGTTATGCAATAGATAACATTCGGCCTATTTCCCTCACGTCGAACCTCGTAAAACTAATAGAGCGATTGTTATATAGACATCTTGAAGAATGGATTGAAGCAAAACATATACTGAATGAATCGCAAATTGGATTCCGCCCTGGACGCTCTGTTTGGTGTGCCCATGTTGATTTGGAAAGTAGAATTAAACTTGCTCGGCACAAAAAACAGTATGCCGCCCTAGTGACCTTAGATATTGCGAAGGCATATGACAGCGTAGAACACGCCATCTTGATTAGTAAACTCCGAAGTGTAAATGTTCCTGAATATATAATTGCATGGATACAAAATTTTCTAAGTGGACGCACATTTTATTGCTCGCAGAATGGGTTATCTTCTCAAAAATACAAACAAACAAGGGGAGTTCCTCAAGGGTCAGTTCTCTCGCCCATTTTATTCAACATATTACTAAGTTCGATTCCGTCGCGTAACGACGTGCAAGTGTATGTATACGCGGATGATATTGCATTCTTTGCATCCTCCAGTGATATACATTCGCTGTACAACATTCTACAGTCATATTTGAATGAGATCGAAATATGGCTTAATGACCTGAATTTGTCTCTGAATGTTAACAAAAGTGCTCTTCTTGCTTTTCAATTGACTTTCCCCGTGCATATCGCACTTATGTACGGCCACGCCTTTATTCCGCAGGTCGATTCATTAAAATATTTGGGCATAATATACACGCCTAATCTTAATTGGAGCTCGCACATTGAGTACATTGCAGCTAAAGGTTTACGTGCAATTGGATTATTAAGACGAATCAGCAGCACTCGTTTTGGAATGCGTAGAAAAACATTGTTAATGATCTATTGCATGTATGTACGTCCAATATTAGAGTTTGGATGCATTTTGTTCTGTGGGGGACCTGCTTATAAATTACGCCCTCTTCTAACTATAGAACGTGAGGCGTTACGTTTATGTCTCGGACTTCCAAAATTTGTAGCTAATAATTTACTTTACCATGAAACAAACCTGCCATGTCTTCAAACTAGGTTTAGAATTTTAACAGTTCAAACATTTCTAAACATATATGCCTCCCAACACAGACGCTCCCAATATGTATTTCTTAGAGAGCCGTCCACATTTTTTGAAAGTGAATGGTCCCGACTACATCGCCCTCAAATAATTTTCGTGCAAAAGCTCCTGGAGCCATTACAAGTGACATTTAGTGAGATAATCTACCCAAACGCACTCAAACACACTGCAGTAATAGAATATGACGACATATTTCCAAAAATGCTAAGTTATTGCCCATTAGATATTTAAATGGGTTGTTGGAAGACCACCTTAAAAACGTACGGATAAATTCAGTAATAGCCACAGATGCTTCTGTTACTGATGAGAAGGCAGGGGTGGGAATTTATTCAGCAGCACTAAATTGGTCATTTTCCCTTCGTTTGCCCGACTTCACACCAATATTCCAGGCAGAATTAATCGCAATTATTCTTGCTCTGCGGAAACTCCCAGCACATATCTCTTCAGCAGTTATATTAACGGATTCCTTGTCTGTGTGTACGGCATTAACAGTGCCACAGCCATCGAGCTGCCTAACAGAATTTTACTCATATATGCCCAATCACGTACGGCACGTCCGGTTGGTTTGGGTACCAGGCCACACTGGACTGATATTAAATGAAGCGGCGGACACTCTGGCGGCAGCATCCCTTAAAGGACCGGTCATAAATGTTCTGAGGCCGTCTTCTAATAACACGATCGCACGATTCCGAAATTTTTGTCTGCAAGAGGAACGCACTAAATCTTCCGTCCTAAACAATACATATTTTCAGCACCTAAGGTTTTCGTGGAATAGCACATGGTGTAGTACAAGGCAATTGGAAGTAACGTTAACTAGACTGCGATGCAGAATACCGTCACTAAATTTTTATTTACACAGGCCTGGTTTCGTTCCTTCCCCTAACTGTAATTATTGTAATCAAGCGGAAACAATAGAGCACTACTTCACAGAATGTCGAAGATACCAAAACATAAGGCAAAGACTTCTAAAACCTCCTTTTCAAAAACTTGGCCTTGAGCTTTCCACATCAGCATTACTCTCCCTGGGGGCGTCGGCACTAGGGCAATGCAACAGGGGCATATATGATGCCATATTCATTTATATTAAAGAAACAAAGAGACTGCCATGTTAATATTATAAGTAGAAATATATCTTTTCATTCCCTTACTTAAATTTCTGTAATTGCTTATTTATTTAATTTTATTATTTAACAATCGTTTAATTAACATTTCATTAAAGAAAAAAAAAGAACCAAAATTGCCCAAACATTTTTTTTTCTTTACTATAAATTATCTTTTTCGCATATTCATTTTAACTTATTTTTTCACAAAGTCTACTGCCGCACGCTTCGTGGCCGATCTCCCGTAGTGGGTTGGGCTATTCCCCCAAGGAACCAACCAACCAACCAATCGACCTGGCTGTGAATAGGTTTTCTTGCTTCTGGAAATGCAGCCACTTTCGCTCCCATCGGGCACCGACAGACGAAGCGTATTCATCCGGCAGTCTAGAGTCATCGTAATGTGACTGTAGCAGCAGTGGCGTTAAAACAATAAAACGGAGTGCTCGGAATTTTTTTTTTTTTCATTTCACATGCCACACAGGCTTTGAAAGGTTGTTGGGCTTTCTCACAGGCTAATGGCACGCCGGCGGCGTTGGCTGGTGCTAGTAGCGTAACGCGCGTTCTATTTTACTGTGAAGAGAACGCGCATAGGAAACGGTATCGTGCTGAAACTGGACGTTCGGTGGCCGTAGAGGTTAGGCCTAACGCTTTCCACAAGCATGGTACAGAAGCGTGTTTCTCGATGCAGGGCTACCGCCACAGCGAAGTGAAATATTTCTTATAAAGTTTTCTTCTTATCGGAATGTCATTGTAGCCACTACCACAATTGCTGTACGGATGGAAAGAAAAAGCAGGGCGAGTGACTGCGGTGCACATAAGCGTCTCTACGCAGCGATACATGAGTTTACTCGGTTAAATAGCGACTACTCACATTGCCGTATGGCCAAAAGCGGCGGCTGGCGGTTGAGGAGTGCATCGTTCAAACACTGCCAATAGGACATTGCAAGGGAGATGCTTCCTATTACGTAGAGCACTGTGAACACCATCTCGATCTAGTTTTGGCTTTCTTGGCCCTTAATTCTTGGCTCCTACCCACTACGGGGGATTGGCCATGAAACCGGCGGTTAATATAGGTGGGAAAATTTAGAATTCTGACGAGGGAAAAGGAACTGATCTCTGTTCTCAGAACCAAAACACTGTTAGCGCGCGTGCACCGACGTACTTCGTCGTTCTCGCTCAAGAGGCCAGCCACTCCACACTCTTAAAAAAGAGTCAAAATAGAGTCACGTCTACTTGACTCTCTTTGTGACAGCCGATGACCACCTTTTTTCCTAAGGGGAGTCACAATTCTCTGGTCGGCGCTCCTGAACGAAATGGATGACTTCCTTGCTCCAAGGGAGTCAGTGATGGTTCTGCATATACAGGGTGTTTTTTTAAAAAGAAAGCTTCACTGGCTGCGACCAAGATACAATTCGATGCTTTGGATTGTGCAAAAAATGATATACCGAAAACTATCGGTTGAGAATATATAGCATGTGATCGTAAAATGCGGAATTACGCACATATTGTGTCATGGCTTCAGTTACGATATTGCTGAAACAGCGCGTCGAAAACGTCTACAAGTAAACAGGGTTCCTAAAAAACTGAAACTTTTGCCCTCCAAGCGAAACATTGACAGTTATGACAAGTTTGACAATGGCAGCGCTGACAAATTTACGATTCTTTGCACGTTTGCAAGCGAGGTTTGTAGATTACTACGACAACATGCATTGCATAAAACATACGCTTACTAGTGAAATGAGCGGGCACGGTGTTGAGCGCACAGGCAATCGGGAACACGTCTAACTCGACGGCCGGGAGAACATGTGCCGTAAATATACTTTAGTACAACTTGCTGTTGGGCTAGTTGGTGCATGTTTACAAGAAAATTCGACGACGCAAACCACCGAGAAGAAAAGGCGAAAGGAAAGAGCGTCAACTCGCAACTGACTTTATTCTTGCAAACCCACCGCAACATATATATATATAGTGGCGGGTACAATGGAGTGGTGCGCGCCAGTATTCTGTTCCCTTATTCCATACATGCCAGAGAAGCATGAAATTGAGTGTTCAAATCGTGGCTGCAAGTCGAGTGTAGTGACACGTAGAGCGACAATGCACCGTTATATGTATTGCCACGTGCGTTTCTTTATCACTTTTGCTGTATTCGGTTTTCGGCCACAAAGACTGTCAGCAACGCTCAGCGCGAACCGCGCCTCATCGTTCGAGAAGCTTCGCGATCATTGTAGATCGTTTTCTTAAGATTGCGCGCAAGACGCGCACACTCGAGCTTATTCTAGAATTTGCACGACAGCCAGCGATAACGCTGGAATATTAGATGCGAAGTATCTTATGGCGGAGTTCAATCCGGTGGTGGTGATGGTGTGCGGCGTGACCACCCTTACTGCGCATGCGCATACCCTCTCCCCTCCCCCTCTCCACCTTCCCTCTCCCATCCCCCTCTCCCCTCCCCCTTTCCACTCTTCCTCTGAAACGCGGGCTAGACATGCCGAAATTCTCTCCTGCGCAACGCCGCGATGAGCACCCGCGCATGCGCGTCCCCCCCCCCCTCTCTCCTCTCCTACGCTGCCCCCCTCTCGCACGCCTGCCGACCGCGGTCCCCGCTCGCCCTGTGAGAATTAACGGCTAGGCTAGAGGGAAGACAAGACGCGCGTAGCGTTCCTCTTCGCGTTCCACGACGCGAGGTCGGTAGCATGCCCAAAGAACGCCAACTTAACGCGATCGTGCAAGTGCTCCGGCTTCGCATCGCCTCATGGTCCCCTTTAGCGGGAGATGGTGTAATTTTTTCGACGGCACATGTTTAAATGCCGACGCGCTTCACCGCTTGTCAGTTGATCGACGGTCGACGCTCTGTTCGCCGCTATCAGTGTATAGCTGTAGTTTGAGTTTTAGTTTCCCGGCCACAAGTTCGGCCAAATAACGAGTTTCATCTCTGACGTGCTGACTGCTGCCTTCGTCGACGTCACGACCACGTGACAGTATATTTGAAGGGTAAATAAGCCCAGCTGATCAAAATCAATCTAATGATCCCGGCCCCAACATGCCTGATTTCCAGAACATGATTTTGGCTCGTGAAACTCTAGAATTTACTGTTTCTTTCCTTTGCTGCCCAAACGCTGAAGCACTTTTCAATGCGTATATACTCGCTGCATATTCGAACTTCTCCCCGCGCGCGTGTGCGTGTTTTTGTATGTGTGTGTGTGTGTGTGTGTGTGTGCGCGCGTGTGTGCGTGCGTGCCTAACTGCTATAAAACTTCGTGGTAATAGCTTGTGTAGCTCCGCTTATTTAATTGAAGCAGTGGTGACTGAATGTTATGATACTAAAAATTATCATGCAACGAAGAAAAATGTGAGTTCACTTCAAAGTTGTTTTTTGACACAAACTGCATACGAGCATAACCTCATCCTCCTGTGATCCTTGCTTTGTCTAATGTGGTATGGTGTTAGTACCTAATAATAAATACAACTCCAGCGAGTAATAATGGCAGTGAATATACTGCTCAAACGCTATGTTGCGTGGATAATAGATGCCTTTGTTATTATACGAGCCGTGGTTCAGTTCAGCTTTATTTTCGGCACGAAGATACAGTGTACAGTAATGTTGTGGGCAGTGGACAAACATCCTTTAAAATGCGCTTGGAAGCATTACGCTGCTAAGCCCAAGGACGCGGGTTCGATTGCTGACCCCTGAATCTGCATTTAGATGGGGGGCGAAATACAGAAACTCCCGTGCACTTTGATTTGTGCACGTTGAAGAACTCCAGGTAGTTAAAATTAATCCGTGGTCTCCCACTATGTAGCACCGCTTAATCGTATCGTTGTTTTCGCTCATAAATCTCTAGCAATTATTACTTCGTCATTATACCTCGAAACTTTTGCTGTGTCGTATTTGAATTCTGTTCGCCGTCGTCTGCAATGAATATTTAGCACTTTTTCCAGCAGGGTACCTCATTTGACATTCTCTTACAATGCACCTTAGTTGTCCGAATTTCGTGCCATAATCAGCTGTTGTTTTTAATATGTGTATAAATCACTTCAGCACTGTTCCTTGTTGTTTGACCGCTTCTCATCACCTCAATTGTTTAAAGTACATGTATGTAGCTTACTGTGTTGTAGCAGGACAATAAGTGTTTGGCATGACACACTCAGGTGCGAGTTTTGCCTGTACAGAGGCGCCAGTTAAGGAGTGGCAAAAGTGTGCCTCCTCACCCCCCCACCCCCCTCTCTCTCCGGCGAACAGACATGCCTTAGCATCCCTAGTTAGCGTTCGTATTTTGTTTTAGGCATGTAGTGTACTGCTGAAAGGAATCCTGGTTAGCAAAATGCCAAACTGTGACCACAACAATGCCAGGCTTATTGTGTACACGTCTCGTGCTGCGCAGTTTGCCCTAGTTTGCTCCCAACCCTCTATACTGGTAAACGCTGGCTGGTGGGTTGTCCTTCCAGACAAATGGAAAAACTAGACCTTTGCCTGTTGGTATAGATCTGAAGAAAAAAGGGTACGTTAGGCCTTGAATATAGCTGCACCTTCGCGCAGCTGTTCTGAAGCAAGGCACTAGAAAGGCACGCTCACAATGACGCGACAGAAAGAAGGCAGTGAAGGCAAGCCTAGTCTTGCCATACATTCGCCATATTGCGTGCAGCTGTATACACACTTCGCGGTTTTCTTCTTCGTTAAAATAACATTTGGGGTTTATCGTCCCAAAACCACGATATGATTATGAGGGACGCCGTAGTGGAGGGCTCCGGAAATTTCGACCACCTGGGGTTCTTTAACGTCCACCTAAATCTAAGTACACGGGCCTAAAACATTTTCGCCTCTAGCGAAAATGCAGCCGCCGAGGCCGTATTCGATCCCGCGGCCTACGGGTCTTAGTTAAAATACTGCTGGTCTAGTGGTTGTGATGATCGACTGCTGACCCGCAGGCCGCGGCGGCCGCATTTTCGATGGAGGCGAAAATGGT
Organism: Rhipicephalus sanguineus; assembly: GCF_013339695.2. Taxonomy (NCBI): domain Eukaryota; kingdom Metazoa; phylum Arthropoda; class Arachnida; order Ixodida; family Ixodidae; genus Rhipicephalus; species Rhipicephalus sanguineus. The sequence goes on from NC_051182.1 coordinate 149,712,368, forward strand.
TAAAGCTCGTGTGCTTAGATTTAGGCGCACGTTAAAGAACCCCAGGTGGTCGAAATTTCCGGAGCCCTCCACTACGGTGTCCCTCATAATCACGTCGTGGTTTTGGGACGTTAAATCCCAACAATTATTATTATTAAAATACTGCTGCCATGTTAGACAGAGTGTTTTTTAGACAATACATATAATTTATAAAAAAATTCTGTGACAGTCACGCTCCAGTCGTTTTCGCATACGTACTCTAGTTCGAGGCGGAAATATTTTGCCGCAACTAAAATTACATTGCCAAGACTAATTAACAAAAACCCGTTAACTAACTTTTATTTATTGACTTGAGGGCAGTTGTTTATATTAGAAATTTGTAGTGCGCGACATTTTATGGCATACCCCATTTTTCAGAAATCATGAAAGTTTTACGTAACTTGAGATATTTATTGTGAAATGTTAAGGGCTAAACCCAAACTGATCGCGCCCAGCGGACAGAAAACGCGGTTTCTCTGTTATGTCGGACCGGAACTACCCGCGACAAGGAAGTGACGAAATTTGAATGAAGGCACGTCGTGGTCGTAGCTTTTCGTGAAAGGAGGCTAGTCATCTCACCTGCGCCAGCGAATCGCCTTACCTTTGCGTGTGGCATTTGGTGCTCATCTGTTTCTTTCGAGATGCGCGCAACCGAAACCGCAGCTATATCAACCTTTCCTTTCTATGTTTATGGCTTAAGAAAGAAACAGATAAGTGCTACACATCGCACCCAAATAATAAGCTCTTTGTTTGTGTATTTCAGAATGCTTGCAGATTTTCCTGATCATATTCTGCTTCGGCGCACCTTCATTAAACTTTCACCACCTCCTTTTGACGTGTAGCTTCGAACTTACGCAACAGAGAGGCCACGTTTCCTGCTCGTCAGGCGCTATCAGTTTCAATTTTGTCCTTGAAATTCGAGGATGAATATCTCGAATTACGCATAACTTTCACGATTAAAAAAAAAAAAGAAAACGTGTGTGCCATAAATTGGCACGCACTATAACTTTCGAATATAAACAACTGCCTCCAAGTCAGGAATTAACGTTAATTAACGAGTTTTAAATTAATCTTTTTAATGTCATTTTGGTTGCGGCAAACTATTTCCGCCTTGACATAGAGTGCGTGCGCGAAAACATCTTGAGCGTGACTATTTTACAATTTTGATAAAAAATATGCATTCTCTAAAAAACATCCTTTTGATTGTACGGAGGTCATGCAGTGGAAACAGTTGGAGCTGGCTAAGGGAGTAACAGTGACCGTAAATCACTGCGAAATCGTTCTTGGAAGACGGAGCCTACATGAGATGCGTCCGCTGCCTTTGGCGACCAGCACGTTTCTCAAGTGCAGAGAAGGTAGCATCGGTTTCTCTGGCTCCTTCTTCTGCCGTCTAATCATGGGCACAGCGTTGAGCCATTGCCAACGACGGGGCTCATCGCGCGGCACCACATGAAACGATAGAGTTGGGTTGACACTGCCGCTGCCCTTGAGCCGACGCCTTGGGCCGTTTATACAGCCGGCTCACGCCGTCGTCCACGTCGCTTGCCTTCAAGCCGATATTTCCAGTGAGGAGAAAGCGTTAACGTATCATCCGCTGGTGAGCATGGACGAGGTGCTCAATGGGGTCTACAAATCACCACGCAATGACGATGTCCAAGTCCCACGCTTTGGCGACTTCATTCCGAGAACCCCGGCGACGAGGTACGCGTTGAGTCCGGACAGTGGTCCGAAGGGTCGTTGACTTCGGAGATCTTCCATGACGGCCACTGTCTCGAGCACCTGGAAACGCTTGTGCTTGCGTTCATCTGAAGACTAGCCCTGGCGCGATGAGAACCTTTCCAGCGGCTCCGCCTCACGTTCACAACGACGCGCAGAAAGAGGTGTTCGCGACTGCCCCGTCGGGCTTCCGCGTAGGACGACAGGCCGCCTCGCTCACTCGACCAGGTTTACCAAGCACCTCCCAGGTATGCCGGGCTCGATGCTTTCGTGCAGTGCTAATACCAGTGGGAAAGGTTTCCGGCCGACAGGTCAACCTCAACGCACACCGGCGTCTGTCATTTTGGTATTCTTCAATCTAAACTTGACAAGCCACGCAACGAAACCAACGAAACTGCAACGCTGGAGCGCGACGCTGGCGAAATGGGCGAAGCATGCACGCTGCGCGCGGAGCAAAACCGAAACCACCACGGCCGCACGCAGCGCCATGCCGTTTCTTCTTCTTTTTTATTTTAGCTTTGTGCTAAATTTGTATTTTCTTGAGTATGGTATGGTATGGAAAAACTTTATTTAGGTCCGTCGGGGCGTGAACTAGCACGTAGCGGGCCGCTCCCACGTCGGGACAGATAGGCCTAACATGTCCGCCACGTCGTGGGCCCGTTGGACTGCCCATAGCTGCGTCCTGAAATCCGTACTGCGTAGCGCAGCATCCCACTTTGACGATGTAACGTTTTGAACCCGTAACGCAGGGCACCGCCAGAGCATATGATCTAAGCTGGCAAAGTCTGAGCAAAGCGCGCACGTGTTTGACGTCTGAATTTCTGGGTAAATTTTGTGCAAGAGTGCGGGACTGGGATATGCCCCGACCTGCAGGAGTCTGAGCGTCAATGCCTGAGGCCTGTTCAGTTTACTGTGCGGTGGCGGATACTTTCGCCTCCTCAGATAAAAGTTCTTGCAAAGTTCATTGTACGTCGTTGGGGGATCTTTGTTGTCAACAACCTCATCGTCATGCCGTTCAGTAGCTACGCGGTCGACGACTCCTCGCGCAGCTCTATGGGCCTTCTCGTTGAGGTTGGACGGAGCGCCCTTGATCTGTCCCATGTGAGCTGGGAACCAGACGATTGTGTGTTGTTGTACCTCCTTATTTCGCAGGATCCGCAAGGCTGATTCTGAGATGGTGCCCCTACCGAATGCTCGAACTGCTGATCTCGAGTCACTGTATATTGTTGTTCTCCCGTCGTCTAGCAGGGCCAAGGCTATTGCGACCTGTTCGGCAACCTCAGCCGTTGTTTTTGAGTGGCATGGCTTAAATAGGTGCCGAGTACTGTTTATGGATGTTTAAGATAAATTTCATCGTGCGTTTCTATTAGCAGCATTAAATCACTGTCGACCAATCGCGGCCCGTCTGCGTTTGTGATCTTATACGTCACGAGCGCCTAGTGCGGGAAAGCCGAGGGGGCGTCAGCACCCATCCTTCGGTTTTTCGCTATTTTGTCGCTTACGAAAGCTCTCCTCGCCGTAAGAATGGTACCGTTGTAATCGTAATAAGATAATCTACCATCGAAGATCAACTTCCGGTTTCTCTTTAGTGTCTCTTTAAACCTTAGATATTATTATTATCTATGGCATGCGCAGGCATCGTTAGTCCATGGGCCACAAACGTCTCTTACAACAGATTACTTTTTTATGCATGTCCAGCTTTGACGTTAAGGCCCTTCTATCTTCCTTAACAGCCTGCAACCGCAGATTGAATGGAATATGTTTTCCCGGCGTACGTTGATTACACGCAGGACACTTACAGCGGCGACCACATTCGTTCGCTTTCAGATAGGAGATGTATCTATCGGTCGCGACATTAAACCGAATCTGGTATGGGCATATTGGATCGCTACGCGTGAGGCCACACGATGTGCGAAGCTTGCTCATGGAATCGTAAGTAGATACAGATGCACACTACTCTTCTGAGCCACTCCGAATACGCGCTACGAGTATGGGTGTGTAATTATTTGAAAAAGACGAATAACGAATCGAATAGCGTTCTATTCGATTCGATACTCGAATCGAATAGTGCATATTAAAAATTTCGAATATTTTTCGAATAATAGGCAGCGATGAAAAAATATTGGCGAAGCTTGCACTAAGCAGCACAAGGCTAGAAACCGCGAAACTGGACGATTCTGAAGACTAATCTGGTTGCTTCTAGGTGGTTTCTAGGCCTTAGCTACGCGATGCAGGTTGTTCCTAGGTGGCTCCTAGGTCGTTGCTAGGCTTCATTTGGGTGATGCTAGGTTGTTTCTACGTTGATTCTCAGTGAAGAAAGCTTCGAATTAAACCACACACAGTCACAGACACGACACGGGTGTCCAAACTGCAGAGACAGAACCTCGCACTGAAACCAAGCGTTCGCACCTCTCATAAATCTACGGGCCCGTCGTCGTTGGCGTAGGCCTCCCATCGCTTCGGGGTCTTCTCGCAGCCGCCGTTGTCTTCCCCGTTACCTAGTAGTCTCTCGGTACGTACTCGGGCTCTTGGGCTCGCCGTCGTCGCTTCGCAGCCATTTGTTCGCCACTATGCAGCCCAAGGTTTTACGAGACTGTCGACGCTATCTTGATTACAGGTTGAAGGCGCTTTTGCTTAAAACTCCAGTGTCGCCAAAGCGACAGAGTCATCAGTCCAATATCTTCATCATGACTTTCATGATGATGTTCACTCATGAATATTGTTTGACATTTATATAACAGTATTATTTGAAAGCTGTTGACACAGTGTCACCTTACAGTCACTCCTGTATTTCAACCTGCAGTTACAATATATCTATAAGGCTGTAAGTAAAAGCTCGTTAATTCGACCCCCCGTTAATTCGGAAAATCGGATAACGCGGACATGTTCTGTGGTCCCCGCAAGCATATGTATTGTTTAATGGCATCAAACTCTCGTTAATTCGGCCACATTTGGCCAAAACCCGGTTAATTCGGACAATCCTCGGAGCGCGCCATGAATGAAGCGCCGCAAATGTGCGATGAAAAGGAGCGAAAATGGCTTTCGCGGACAATCGAAACGTCCGCGGACCTTCAGAAAGGCTTGAAAGAGACAGCGCACATAAGAACACGGACAAAAGAAGGAAACGTACACACACTGGCGCTACTCACAACAATGGTTAATTTCTTTCGTCCGTGTTCTTATGTGCGCTAGCTCTTTCAAGTATGACGAAGAACCAACAAGCCCGCATCGCCACCCTAGTCGACTTCAGAAAGGCGAGTTCGCCATCCACAATCTTGCCACAATCATGTTGCTGACGATAAACACTGCAGCGGCAGCGGCAAACTTGTTCCGTTAAAAGTAAGGCGATGCATGGTTGCGACGCTGTTCTTTGCCAACTGTGCACGTCACCTCTGGTGAATGGCCTGCACCAATATTGTTCACCTCCAGTCATCATCACATCCATACGCAGATACGTTTCTTCAAGCCATATTCGAATATTGAGGCTTCTCATCATCGTCGCTCTGTGTGCCACAGCAGGACGCGTTCCTTCGTGGACCATGCTTCTCGCAAAAGAGCTACCGTCAACGAAGACAAGACACTCCGGGTAGCCGCATTTATTCAGCTTCTGAACTTGAGACCCCTACCTTCTAGCGACCAAGTGGTGGCAGAAGCGAACTATGATACATGCCATTTCTCAAGGCACCGCAGGCAAATCTTCATAATCTTTGCGTAATTGGATGAAAATATTTTAACGCGATAGCGCGTTAGAGAGCTCGTGTCGCAGAAATTTCGCCGCCGGTGTCGGGACCGTTGGTTGTGAGCGAAAAATCATCAGTAAGCGAAAAATCGAGAAAGGAAATGGACAACTATGTCCATCTAGCGGAAAACATATCAAGCCGATGTCGCCTTTCCAGAGAGGGCGTTGATCAAGCAAACAGCAAACGCTAGATAATGTGCTGCCATCTGTGAGGCATTGTGAGACTCTTCATCGCCTCCGAGATAGCAAGCGCGCGGCGTGTATCTTGGAGGCCATGCGACTCTTGCTTTAGATCAAAAACCTGTATGTACCATTCTCGCGCGCGCGCGTGTGTCTGTGTGCGTGTGTGTGTAACAATACACATTAATAAGTATGCACTTAGTGGTTGAAGTGCGCACCAGGGGCCGGATTTCGCTATTGCGTTCAACTCTTAAAGGCGAAGCTTAAGGGTCCCCCAATTTTTTTGTTTGTTTGTATCCTCAAGACAATGGCACATACCCACTCTGGGGTTTGGCCAAGACTGCGTATCGTAACATTTCGGTAATAACTTCAAGAATGTTTAATATGGCAGAAGCTTCTTCGCATGTGTTCTGGGAGCGAAGAAGATGAAGAAGAGGGCGAAGAGAGCCGGTTCGTGATGATTATTTTTGTACACGGCCGACGGAATTTCTCGGAGCTTAAACAGCTCCGCTGTTAAAATATTTTATTTTCGATTTTACTTTTTCTCCTTTGGCTTCTTGCGACTTCCGTATAAAGTAATATGTTTCGCACAACCACCCAATTCTTTGCGCATACGCCGTTGTGGGCATCTGCAATACTTAGTCTTCTTCGTCCATCGCCGCGGCCACCGCCATATGTGCCAGTTACTTCAACTATACTGTTGTCATTTGGGGCTTCTGTGCTGGGACACTCGGACGGGAATATATGCAGTGCTATCGAGAAATTCATATGCGAATCAAATTGTCTTATTCGACACATCAACCGCTAATAATTTCTAACTTGTCATAATGACATAACCATTTGGTCATTTGGAAGGTTATGCAAGACGGTCTAATCTAAAACTGGATATCATTTAAAAAAAGAAAAATATATAATAAAAATAACCTTTCATTCTAATTGACTCTGTAACCCCTATGAGCAAATAAAGATTTTCAGATTATATGATCCGCCCGACTTTTGGCCGATCCTCCTGAGTGGGTAGGTGCCAACCATCCAAGGATCATCATCATCATCATATGTGCCAGAGACCCCTTCTCACCGCCGTTAAAGCTCGATCAGAATGGCCAATCTACTCAAAGATTTCTTGGACAGTCACGAAGAAGAGAAGCCGACGCCGCAGTGCCTGATGAGAATACAACGTGACCTCGCGGAACTGCACGCCGACCCTCCGCCGGGCGTTTTCGCGGCGCCCGAAGAGAGCGACGTATCCGTCATCCACGCCGTCATTGTGGGCCCGTGGAACACTCCGCTCGAAGGCGGCCTCTTTCATATAGTATTCAAACTCCCGCCCGACTATCCGATGCGGTCGCCTCATGCATTCTTCGTGACCGGAGTCGAGGCCATGGTGTCCTTTCACAATCATATCCGCTGGGGCAACATTTGCCCCAGCGCACAAGGCACGTATGGCGGGATGAGTTGGAGCCCGGCGCAGACCATCGGCAGCCTGCTGGTGTCCATACAGTCCTTGCTGGCCGACGGCGCCGCGGAGCGAATGCGCCTTAACGCGGTCAGCATCGCGGTATGCGACACGCTCGAAGGCTGCCTGAAGGAGCTGCCCGCCCCGGATGCGATGCCGCCGCCTCTGAAGAAGCAAGTCCTCAAGTACTTCGTCGACAACTACGCCAAGTACGAGGACTCGGTCAAGGCGCAGATCGGTTCCTCTACTGGACCATTCTCGTGGTTTTCAGGGAACAGCTGTTACGAGCAGCTTCTCCAGCGACTCCGGTACATCAAGAAGGAGGTCGACGAAAAGAAGGCGGCCGATGGACAGCAAAATAACGACTTCTCTCTTCCGGCGGTGACGCAGAGCAGACAGGCATAACGAGGTCGAGGAACAAGCGTGAACTCTGCACGGTGGACACTGAACGCAAAATTAATGGTTGAAGTAGCATGAACACGTTTGGCGGCGGGGCGTGTATACTCCAACTTAGACGGCGACCATTTCATTAAAATTCAGAGATTTTCTACAAGTGGAATACAGCGCTTCATATATATATATATATATATATATACCATAACGTTTCATACAATAACCTACAGAGGAAACTGGCGCTGCGATCGCTCAACCACCATGGGAATGATGGGAAGTACAGGTACAGAGTACTGTAGTACAGGCTTCGGATTCATACGAAAAAGCAATAAACTCTCCAACCACTTATAGTCCAATGTTGCTAAAGTTAAAATGTAAAAACTATAAACTGACCCGACGTTTCGGGACCGATTCGGTCCCTTCCTCAGGGGTGACTGTTCGGCCGGCTCCGAAGCTAGCGACTTTCTTTGGTGGTGACCTCCTCTCCATCGTCCTTCCCGCCGTTCTTGTTGCTGCGGTGTTTTTTCCACTGGTTCCGTAGACCGTGTACGTACACACTCGGTAAGGTTCCAGTTGAGCGGTTAACATTTCCCGGTGTTGTTTGGATATGCCAAGATTGTAAGAACTGTCATTTTGTGTGGCTGCCTTCCGTGTCGATGACCCGGGCGTCGTCGAAATTGATGCGATGGTCCATCTTTTCGCTGTGTTCTGCGAGGGCGTTTCGCGCAGCATTGAAACTACGCACATCGTTTCGATCTTGCCGTATCCTTTCGGGGAAGTTTTTTGTCTCATAGATGTAAGTGGCGTCATAGTCTGTGCATGGAACCTCGTAGACCAACCCGGGGTATCTTTCTTTTGGCAACCGGTCTTTTGGCCGTGGCAAGAGTCGCCCGATCGTTGACACGGGTTTGTGCGCCACCTGGATGCCCTCCCTCCCCAGCACCCTGGACAGTTGCTCGCTGATTCCTGGAACGTATGGGACCGAGATGCCGTAGGAACGTTTGGGGGAGGACTCGTTGTTAGTGTCATCTATTGCAGAAGAATGCAGGTGGGGGGCACTTTCCCAGCGTCGCTGGCGTACTCGGCAAATAAAGCTCTTCGGGTATGCATTGTCCAGGAGGTCGATGGTGATCGCTTTTTCTTCTTCTCTCCGTATTTATTTGGAGCTGCAGATGGCCCCTGCGCGATTCAGGAGTGTGTTGACCACTGATATTTTATGGGTGGTGGGGTGGTTAGAACTGAACTGCAGATATTGTCCGGTGTGTGTAGGTTTTCGGTATACCGAGGAGCTCAAACGTCCTTTCAGCCCCGATTTTTGCCGTTTCACTAGCACACCCAGAAAAGGAAGAACGTTGTTCTTTTCACGTTCCACGGTGAATTGAACGCCGGTTCCATCGAATTTATGTGTGCCAGGAAACTGTCGATGTTAGACTCCTTGATCACGCAAAAGACGTCATCCACATATCTCAAAAATATTTTTGGTGGTTCAGCGAACGTGTCCAAAGCTCGTGTTTCGATGTTTTCCATCGTCAAGTTTGCCGCTGTGGCTGAAATGGCGGCTCCCATGGCGGTTCCACATGTTTGTTGGTAGAATTCACCGCTGATAGAAAAATATGTTGCGCTCAGGCAGAACCCCATCAGACGGCACAGTTCGTCCGTGCTGAGGTTCGTCCTTTCGCTGAGGTTCTAATCCCTCTCCAGGGCGGCTTGGGCAGCTGAGACGGCTAGGGGTACGGGTACACTCTTGAAAGCGAAACTACATCGAATGACACGAGGCTCTCGTCACTGCCGATTGTCACCTCTGACATACGCTGAACAAAATGGGTGGCGTTCCTTACATGTGTGGCTGTCTTTCCCACTAGTGGTGGCAGGGTCCTGTGTAGATGTTCCGACAGCATGCGAAGTGGGTATGTTCTAAAGTCAACTATCGGGCGTAGCGGTGTCCCCGGCTTGTGGATATTTGGAACGCCATAGAATCCCGGCGCAGGACCGTTTCTGCATATGAGGCGTAAGTACAGCGTTCTTCATTCTGGGTGGTCTTTGCAAATGTCAGCCAATAGCTTGTTTAGCTCCCGTTGAATCCTCGGCGTGGGGCCTTTCGTGAGTTTCACGTATTCAGGGTTGTTCGGAATGTTCTAAATGCGAAGCATTTCTTAGCGAACCTTTGGCACTTTGAGCGTTTCTATCTATCTATCTATCTATCTATCTATCTATCTATCTATCTATCTATCTATCTATCTATCTATCTATCTATCTATCTATCTATCTATCTATCTATCTATCTATCTATCTATCTATCTATCTATCTATCTATCTATCTATCTATCTATCTATCTATCTATCTATCTATCTATCTATCTATCTATCTATCTATCTATCTATCTATCTATCTATCTATCTATCTATCTATCTATCTATCTATCTATCTATCCGCCTACGACTTTGTGCTCTCCTAGTCGCTTGGTTAATCGAATGTACACCAAAATTGGTATGGTGTAACATGACTGTATGACGAACATAAATGACAAGTCATAACATGAAAATCATGACACGCATGTCATGTACAGCATGATTTACATGCCACGCTCATGGTGCGCTGGCGGCCGTTTCGCTAGCTTGATATACACCAAAATTGGTATCTTGCGACGTGACTGTGTGACGAACATAAATGACACGAGTTAACATGAAAATCATGACACGCACGTCATGTACAGCATGACTTACGTGCCACGCTCATGGTGCGCTGGCGGCCGTTTCGCTAGCTCGATCTACTCCGAAATTGGTATTGAGTGACGTGACTGTGTGACGAACATAAATAACACACGAGTTAACATGGAAATCATGACACGTATGTCATGTACAGCATGACGTACGTGCCACGCTCATGGCGCGCTGGCGGCCGTTTCGCTAGCTCTGTATACACCAAAATTGGTATCTTGCGACGTGACTGTGTGACGAACATAAATAACACACGAGTTAACATGGAAATCATGACACGTATGTCATGTACAGCATGACTTACGTGCCACGCTCATGGCGCGCTGGCGGCCGTTTCGCTAGCTTGATCTACACCAAAATTGGTATCTTGTGACGTGACTGTGTGACGAACATAAATGACACGAGTTAACATGAAAATCCTGACACGCACGTCATGTACAGCATGACTTACGTGCCACGCTCATGGTGCGCTGGCGGCCGTTTCGCTAGCTCGATCTACTCCGAAATTGGTATTGAGTGACGTGACTGTGTGACGAACATAAATGACACGAGTTAACATGAAAATCATGACACGCACGTCATGTACAGCATGACGTACGTGCCACGCTCATGGCGCGCTGGCGGCCGTTTCGCTAGCTCTGTATACACCAAAATTGGTATCTTGCGACGTGACTGTGTGACGAACATAAATAACACACGAGTTAACATGGAAATCATGACACGTATGTCATGTACAGCATGACTTACGTGCCACGCTCATGGCGCGCTGGCGGCCGTTTCGCTAGCTCTGTATACACCAAAATTGGTATCTTGCGACGTGACTGTGTGACGAACATAAATAACACACGAGTTAACATGGAAATCATGACACGTATGTCATGTACAGCATGACTTACGTGCCACGCTCATGGCGCGCTGGCGGCCGTTTCGCTAGCTTGATCTACACCAAAATTGGTATCTTGTGACGTGACTGTGTGACGAACATAAATGACACGAGTTAACATAAAAATCATGACACGCATGTCATGTACAGCATGACTTACCTGCCACGCTCATTGTGCGCTGGCGGCCGTTTCGCTAGCTTGATCCCCGAAGTTGGTATTGCGCGACGTTACTGTGTGACGAACATAAATAATAGGAGTTAACATGAAAACCATGACATACAAGACGATGTATTCAGCTCTTTGCTGGATGCTTCGCATTACATCGATTCCCACAATGCGTGGGATCTGCCGTCTTTTTTTTGCAAATATTTGCGGAGACCGACACCGTAACGATACCAAGAGTAGTCGTACCGTACGTTAGATCCGCGTGCTGTAATTCAAGCAGGAACTGAGGCTTGTAGCTAACGCGAGGTAGCATGTTGTGGACGGCATCGGCCCCCATAGCAACGCGCGCTCGACTGAGTGTGACTCGGACTGTACAAGTTGCTCATGTCTGCTGGTGCGTGCCCGCTCATGCGCGTTTTGCATGCCTATCGTCGTTTGTTGCGCCTGTGTTCCAACATGTTCGCAATGCTCTACGCCGAAGGTGCGTGGACAGACAAAAGCAGAACATCGGTGGGTGCTGGGTTCGATGACGTCAGGGGAAAGGAGGCCGAATGGTTAAGAGAAGGGGGAGAGTGACGTGGCCACCGATATTGTCGTGTTGTGTTCCGCTTTTAACGCCGCCCACTACCACTGGAGGAATCAGTGGCGCTGCAGCAGGACGCAGTTATAACGGGTTTTCTCCCGGCTAATGGGGCTGTATGCGTGGTTTGCGAAATAAAGTTTTGAAGCGAAGTTTTTTTTACCCACACATTTCAGCGTCTTACGCGAAAAACCCGGCGCCGGCGAGCGTACAGAAATGCGGCCCCCGAAAGTGCGTATTTGTATGCGCCGTTTCCCAAAAATTGCTCTCTCGATCGTGAGCTTGTCGGCGATCAGCCTTTTGTGACCTGGGCAATCCGATCTTTTATCGAGTGAACTCGTCAATTCATGTTGCCACACTTCATTGTTGCCTGAATATGAACGCATGACCGCGACGCCGTTACCTGTAGCAAGTTACGTGAAGGTCCAATTCCTGGCACTGAGTAAAGAAAAGTTAGGACGGAGCATTGCGCAGAGCGGTAGAAAGCAAGGAAAAATACGTTTTTTCGTATTTTTTTTATTTTGCCGTCGCCTGTAGTAAGCAGAAAAACATCAACAATACATACAAAGTTAGACACTGTGGAATCGGACGTTTCTGCGAACCAGTCCAGGACTTTCTAATTGGAATTTTCTGCCCATCTCCGTTTCTTCGAAAGTTGGTTGAGTTAAATAAACTTTATTTGTCCAACGGTTGTTATTGTGCCCAGGGCTAGGCTGTCAGGAATCCACCATTCGAGGAACATCTTCCGAGGTCCCGGCGACGGCCCTGGCCCGCTGAACGACCCACTCCTGGTCTTCGGGGTTATTATAGTTGGTTAATATTGCGTATTTAAGCAGTTAATTAGAACACAAAATATAGTGTGGCTTATTGCATGCAGTAATCAGCATCACGCATTTGGTCGCGTCGTCATTCAGAGCGCCGACATATATCTAAATTACGGCGACAGTTATCTGGTGCACACCGAGTAGCTTCCTGTAATAAAGGTCCAGTAGCCACGTATAGCAACAACAGAAGGCCATTTAATCAGGAACCTTATAGCAGTTAAACGTCAATTCTGCAGGAGTCAATTCTAACGACATTTCTGAATTAAAATTATTGCCCCTACACGACAGTAGGAGACGCCATCGTTCCATCGGCTCGGCTATCTTAGTTGACATTCCGAAGGAGTATCTATAGTCTCATCATATTTATGCAGCGGGGAAGTGCACTTTTAGTGTCACGTTGTCCCGACGGTAAAGACGCACCAGCCAGAACGTCAAAGATCAAACTCTTTATTGGACGAATTGGTGCCGAGCAAATTCCAAGTTACACTCGATGTAAAACGCTATAGCGGCCAGCACCGCTATCGAAACCTGATGTGTATGGTTACAATGCGTCGGCTGTTTATGCGCAAGTCGGCGAACATTCCAGCATAATCTCTGCAGGTGTTCATGTATGTTGCAGAATTTTCTGCACTACTGGAACAAGCGTTTCCGTAAGTATCATCGGAAATATTTACAGATGGTTCCGATACGTCAAGGCAGTGCTGGTAGCGACAACACGCTCAACTTTATTAGCCAGGAAAACCGCGTCAGAGTTTAAAAAAAAAACAAGCGTACGCGCGACGAACAGGATGCACGCAAGGTCCGACTGTCGATCGCCACAGCATACATGCGTATGTTTACGCGCGGACGGCGATTGGATATGAACCTAGCCGACTTCACCGCTGTGTTATGGCTTCGGGCACCTATACAATACGGACGGTCAGGAGAAACAAATGATGATATACCAATAAAGGCCGAGTGTCCACTGCATTACTACACACGTGCAAAACGACGGCACCGATAACACAAGAACTGCAGAAGTCCTGTCAGTCTCGCAGAGACCTTAACCTACAGCATCGGCTGCACGTCATGGTACAGCGGCTTGGCGAGTCCTATGAAGGTTGCTGTCGAACAGGACTGGAAGCAAGGACCGTTTAGTATCAGGACGTCTTGATGGACCTCGTGGGCGGGTGCCCGCATCCACGTGACTCGCTTGTCGGAGGCGTCGGCGCTCTCCCGGTAGTGGACGTGCAAGCAGCGCAGGCGAGGCAGACTCGCATGCAGCGCTCGCACGGACTGCACTACGTCGTCTAGTGGAAGGCACAGCGCCGAGTTAAGGTACAAGTACTGGAGGCTGACGATGTTTCCAAGGTCGTCCTGCAATCGAAGAAGACGCAGACTCCGATGGGATAAGTGTTTCGTGGTAGGGTAATAGCACGGGATGCATTACAGGAAACAGTCAGGTTGGTGTCTTGGCGATATCGTCTCTATAGTAAGGTGAACAAAAAGTGATGCATTCAGTAAAGGACAACAGTAAAACAGCAACCTTCAAGTAAGTCAGCTGTTCGTGTGTTCTAGCAGGGGATCATTACTGGAATACTCAATAAAACTGACTGGTGGGCTAGTTGGTACCGCATATCATGTTTTAGCGCAAGGTAACACGAGCACGATAAAGACACGAGGACACATGCGCTAATAACCACTACTAACAACTGGTAGTAGCGCTGTGCCCTCGTGTCTTCTTTTCCGTCCTCGCGTTTCTTTGTGCTAAAGCATATGACACTATAACACTTAGAAGGGGTGCTAAAACCTTATCGAAACAACGCCAGGAACTGGTTTAGGTTATGCCACCTTACGACGCCACTCCTGGACGTACGTTAACTGTACTTGCTATGTGAAGTGAAGCTAAGAAGCAACTATGCAAAGAAAAAAAAACAGCACGAAATCGAAGACTTCCGAAGTCGTGGACACAATCAGCTATAATGAACCGGCGGGTGAAGCACTCGCTAGCGGAACGATAATCGTCAAGGTTTTACGGCCCAAAACCACGATACAATTATGAGAGACGCTGTAGCGGAGAACGCATATTTGGACCACCCGAGGTTCCCTAACATGTACCCAAACCTAAGCACACCGCCTCTAGCGTTTTGCCTCCACCGGAATGCGGCCGCCCAGGCCGGGACTTGATCCCGCGAACTTCGCGGTCAGAAGTCGAGCGCCGTAACCACTACACCACCGCGGCGGATACCTAGCGGAATTTCAATGCATATTTAACGAGGCAATCCTTACTCACCAGCACAGACGTGTCGTCCAACTGCAGATCGTCGTGGCGAAGAATGAGGGACGCCGGCACGCTTCTGTTGACCAGCGCTTGGGTCAAACTCGCGTAGTCAGGCTTCGAGGGGGAGTCGCAGAGCATCACAGTAGCCGTCGGGCAGCAGCTCTCGATGAACCACGATAGCCACGCAGTGTCGTGCACGTCAGTCAAGGTCGGCCTACGAAGCCCGTTGCCAAACAAGGGGCGCCAGGCGTCGTCTCGCGCTTCGGCGGTGTCGTAGCGGAACTCTGCCACACCCCCGTCACACCGGACGACTCCGTCGCGGCACCTCTCTAGAATACGCACGTCGAGGTCCTTGAACTCGGGGCAGCTCTGCGCAAGACGGCGCAGGACCGAAGGGCGCCGAAGCCCGCAGAGCGACGCCGAGAGCGAGTTAAGAAGGCACGTCAGCGACCCGTCGTGGAGGAGTTCCCCCAAGTCGAGGTCGGGCCCGAAATGGAACGAGCTGATGTTAAGCTCGACGATGTGCCTGAGCGCCGTGGAGAAGAAGAAGTGAAGCACGTCGCGGTACGTAACGCCGGCCGCGGATGCCGGACGCAAGCAGGCTCCGGCGGTACAAGCAGCAGACACAGTTGGCGCACGTGCTCCCAGTTGTACGCGTGATTTGCCACGAGAATCGATTTCTCGAAGAGGCCTTCTTCGACGACGTGAACGGCGACCAGGATCACCTGCACGGGCAGAATTCGTTGAGGCCGGCCCCGAAGTTCGTCGTCTACCAGGTCGAACAGCCGGACGCAACTAAACGAGCCGGTCGACTTCGTGTAGCTGAGGTTGGCGCAGATGGTGGCACAGCTCGTGAAGACCATCGGCGCCCTGTGCTCTCGTTGTACGGGCGCCGATACCTCGGAGGTGAACGTGAAGGTTTCCACGGAGACGTCTTCTGCGAGGACGACATCGTGGCACTGCCGAAGAGCGTTCAATAAAATGCCGCACGAGAAATGCACGTGCAGACTGTGCAGGTAAGGGCAGTGATGCAGAAGCACCGGCAGAAATTTGATGTGGTCATCGGCCACTTCGACGCACATGCGGCGAAGGCCGGAAGCTCTTGGGTCGCCGCCGTACTGCGCTGCGGCGTCGCCTATGCGCTGCAACTCCGCCTCCACGTCGCTCCTCAGCATGAGTGAAAACTCGACTTCGACGAGAAGGCGAAGCCGCCACAGCAACGACATGATTTCGGTCGGCTTGAAACCGCAGCCCAGGCACCGCAGGGATGTGAGACAGCTGCATTCGGCGATGTGCGACGTCAGTTTGGCGGCCTCGAGAAGAATGCAATTCGTGAGGTCCAATTCGCTGACTGCCGTTGGCCCGTAGTCACGCTTCAGATGGTTCGCATACCTGGCCAGGCTGTCCACCGTATCGTTTGCAGGCAGACGTACGATCATTTCGCTGGTGGTCCTGCGAACGGTTCCGCCCTCGTTCCGGGAGAGTCTTGTGCTGTTGAAAACCGAGACATGTGATGCTCGCTGTAGACGCAATATATATGTGCGCGCGTGAGCGACATAACGTGACGTCACGAATGTGCCGCGGCGCTGTCGTCACATTGTGACGTGATAAAAAAAATGATTTCGCTCTGCCTTACGTGCATTGCTGTACACCTTTTCCCATTTAAAGTTCTATAGACGTTTACACATACCTACCATTTTCACGGGAGAGAAAACCTTCCTGTTTTGTCACTCTTTCTTATTTTTACATACAGTCAAATCCCGCTACAACTAAACTGACGGGACGCGCGATAAAGTTTGTTGTCGCGGAATTTCGTTGCAGCGAAATTTCATCTATAGACCACATAAGTTAGGAAGATCTGATGATCATGACTCGTCCTTTGGTCCCGGCAAGCGCGTGCATTGTCTTTTGCATTTAGCTCTCGCTAACTCGGACGTACTTGGCCGCACACCGAGTGAATGTATTTTCTCGCGTATAACACGCGCAAAATTATACAAAAAATTTAGCGCTAAACTCGGGTTGCGGGTTATACGCGAATTTCGGTGAGCAAGTTGGCTTCACGGTAATGCAAAGAAGGCGGCTTTGCGTCACTACGCGAGTTGTACACGTGGGTTATACACGAGCAAATACAATATGCAGGCTGCCCTCGAAGCGTGCAGAGCGCGTAGCGCCGCGAAGGAGCGTGCCAAAGTTCGCTAGAGGCTAACTGAAAACGAAGTGCCGAAGCTCCGCACTACCACAGTCATAAGCGAGCGAAAGGAAAGCCGGAGCGCTTCGCGCCGTTTTACGACTTCATTGCCTTTCATCTTTCTTCCGGTGTGTTAGCTGCGTACTTGAGCGTATTCACTATCGATGATCGCGACGATAGCGACCGCGGTTTTCTGCGCAGCGGTTGCGGCAAACGCCGTTTTCAATATCTGCGCTCGTGCCGTGCGCGTGCCATCAGAACTGCGATCGTTGCTATCTGTGATCGCATCTACCGCTGTTTTGACTGCAGCATTGCTTTGAGTCAGTGCGCGTACGTTGGATGCGCGCGTACTTTCGTGGTAGCCCATGATCGCGTCGACCCGACCGCGTTTGTGTTCGCGCGGTTGCGGCACAATGTAGTTACACTTGGACTAGCTGCGCGCTGGCCGCGCGTGTGCCTTCAAAACTCGGTGGATGTCATTCACGATCGCAGGGCTTGGGTCGACGAGCAGTAGTTTTGTTTTGCGTGCTACGTCAAAATAATGGCGGGAGTTCTTGAAGAACGATTCTTCCGCGGCCCGCACGTGCATCAAACCCGCCGGCAGCATCATGGCGGATAAACGATCTGTCGCCGAGCATCTCAATGGCGAATAATTTACCGGGATGTGCGTTTGGTGACAGAAAGCATGTCTCCGATGATGACACGGGTCTTGCGATGCGGCCGCACGGCTCTGGCAACGAGAAACGGTCGGGTTTCTAGCGGAATTTCGCAGCAATCCTAGGCAAGCTCCTTATGTGGTGGCACTCGCGAAAACTTCGTTCAAGCGGAAATACCCAGAAAAAGCATTCGCTGTGACGAGACCTCTTTCGCATTGTTTTCTATGGGCGGCTGACGGGGAATTGAAAATTATTCGTTGTGCCGGAAATTTCGTTGTAGCGGTATTCGTTAAAGCAGGATTCGACTGTACTACGAATCTGGAATAGGAAACCCACCAGAATGAGGCTTCGGAGCGCCGGGTTCTTCTTGGCCAGGTACTGAGACCCCACGACGGGGCTTGAAACGAAGACATCGGTCCCGAGGGCCAGTTTCTGGACGGTGCCGTTCTCGAGTGGAGCTTCCGCCAGCTTCTTCGCCGTCTGGCGACTCATGAACAGCGCGGCCAGGTCCAACTAAACGAGCAGGGCTTCGTCTCGTTGCAAGTAAGCACACGGGAACTTCCAGTAGGGGCACGACCTCCTCGAAATCGAAGGGCAACAGTATTCCGTTCCCCAAGTCTAGGAACATCCGGCGCACCACAGGTTCGTCCGTCACGCTACCGAGGACGGCGAGCCTCGAGGACCCCGTCGACGACGCGAGGTCTTCGAGAAGCAATCCCGAGTTCACGACGCCGTAGTTGGCCTCCAACGAGACGACGCATCGGTGCGACTCGAGCAGCTAGTGTAAATCCATCGCCGTGCTTTCATTGCGCGCGCAGTGCTGACAATAGACACTTTTAGTTGGGCGTACGTATCGAGCCCACGTACGCAGCACTGCCACGGGAGAGAACACGGAAGAAGAGGCAGCACAGCGTCAAAGTCCGGGGACAAGTCCGTCACAGACGCCGAAGCGCACGCATGGCCGCGGTGGGCGCTTTGACCTTCCAGAAGAAGAGAAAAGAGAGAGAGGAAGGAGAAAGAGAAAAAAAGAGAAAGAGAGATAGAGAACGGGAGAAAATAGAAAGAGAAGAGAAAAGAGAGACAGAAAAGAGCAAAAGAGAACGAGAGAAAAGAGAAAGAGAAAAGAGAGATAGAGAGAGAGAAGGAGAAGAGAGAGAAAGAGAAAGAGAGAAAGACAGAAAAGAGAAAGAGAAAAAGAGATATCAGATATTTAGAGACGTGTAGCGAAAGACGAGTTCAAACACGACCACAGACACCGCCGTCCAGATCTCGCTGCACACAAAAGTGGTTTGGGCTAAAAAAAAAAGAAAACAAGGGCTGTTTAGAGAATGTTCAATGAACAAAAAATCAAAGCAGTTGTAGTTATCATAAAGATATCTTTCTTAGCTACTTGCACTTTAATAACCTATCACAGTATACATTTTCGAGCCACTGTATTAGCCCCCCTCCATAGCACCTTACCAAAAAAAGAAAAAAAGAAAAGAAATTATGAAGAAATTTTTACAGACAATTTTCTTGTACGAGAATAACATAAGCAGACTGCAGAAATGAAACTACAGCAATGCTTGCAAAGTGTACGGGCCGTCCCACGTAACTTGAGCCAAGCCTATAAAAATTAAAGGTGCGTCGGAATTGAACCTAGCCCAAACTGTTCGCACTGGCCTATATTTACTAAAGCCACTCATTATTTTCACTGTAACTAATTGATTACCTGTGTTTAACAACACAAATTTTTATTTACTGACTGAACACCGAAAGTATGAAGGCAGAGTCGTAGAGCACAATCAGAATCCACCGACTGAATTGTTTTCTCTACGATTCGTCTTCACGCAGTCCTTTTTTACGCGTTGCAAAGAAAACCCGCGAGGAGGAGGAAGAAGAAGCGCTTATTTTTAGAAACACCGAGAAAGTGTCCCTTTTTCTTCCGGTGTTCGCAATAAATAAATAAATAAATAAATAAATAAATAAATAAATAAATAAATAAATAAATAAATAAATAAAACTCACAGTTTCACCGCAATGGCGAAGCAATGAATGCGATAGCAACAAATTGTAGTGTTATATGAAGTCAGGCTGGCACCTAACTCTTTTCGATCAGATCTCGCGTAACTCTACAAACGATGGTGTAAGGGAATACGGTAGCTCCAGGGAGAGATGCTCTTTCAGCACAGTCCCTTCGCGTTGAGATTGTAGCATATTGAAGGGTGCATGAGCCGCCCACTGGTGGCTGTCGAGGTAGCGCGCACTCCAGTGATCGCGACCGCGCCCTTAGAATCAAAGTTCAAAGTTGTTGCTCGAGCGACCCCCCCCCCCCAAACCCCCTTTCCCCCGTCTTTACATGGTCGTTGAAGACGGGCGGGGCGTTTCCTCTCTGCTTCGACGGCAGGCCTCCCAAGCGGGGTGATGTTATCGCATGCGCCCTCCGAGCGACGGAGATGGGCCGGCTCGTTTGATCTCTGCTTCAGCCGTGTCCATCGCCCCCGACCGCGCCCTTTTAGCCGCGGTAGAACATACGATGCGGGGGGGGGGTATTAAAAATTTGAACTACATACATGACGGCGATGGCAAAAACCCGTCTAGTGTATCTATATAATTGCTATCGCAATAAAAAAAAAGATTTGCAACTGAGCGTTTGTGCACTCATATGCTGCTCTCAAGCGTACATCGGTGAACAAGGCCGGCTACAACTGGACTATATGGCCACAGGAAAGAGGCAGGCTGTTTTGATGGCGGCCTGCACCTGGGCCTTTGTCGGATGATGGCGCGACAGCATGCTGCCGGCCGAGTGCTGCGGAGGCAATAAAGCTCCCATACATCGCTGCAGGCGACCCGGTTCGCCGATAGCACGCTTCACAACCGCACAAGAGAAATGCGCAAGCCCTCAGTCACGTGTATTTTTTCATACTTTGAGTGTTTTCTTTGGAGCGCGGAAAAAAGGACTACGTGAGATGTATCGCAAAAAACAAAAGAATTCAGTCAGTGGTTTCTGAAGGTGCTTTACAACTATGCGTACACACAGTCGGTCTTCAGCCATTAATTAAAAAGCTGGGTAATGAAACACATATAATTATTTAGCTAAGGTTAAAATACTACGCCGAGTATCTAGAGGCTCTTGCGAACAGTATGCGTTACCTAGATTCGATTCACTTCCGAGGCGCCTTTAAATTTTGAAGTCCTGGCTCAACTTACGCAGGGAGACCTGCATACTACTGGCGTTCACAAAGGTAAGCGGTGATGGCGGCACAAGTTACCGCGGATGCGTATTAGCTCGGAATATTCTGCTAAAGAGGTAAGCAGACACGTGAACAACAAACGTGACGTGTAATGCACGGCTCGGGAAGTGTGTCTCACTAAGTGATCGTGTTTTGTGTTCTCAGATCATCAAAAAAAAAAAGAAGAAAGTAAAAAGGGGCAAGAAAAAAGACACGCAGAACCTTCCCTGGGAATTTTTTAGAGACGTGTAATAGTAAGAGGTTTATTCTAGAGGCCCAACCGCATGCACGCGACTTTTGAACGACAGCGACAAAAGGGCTCCGTCGCGCTCTCGCGTCGCGACGGCAGCACCCACATGTTTGCGACAAAGTGTCACAGTTGCTCGATTGAAAACTATTGCGTGCACGCAGGTAAATTGCTAAAAAGAATTATAAAGTAGATGAATGGCAACACGCCAAATTTATTATTGACTTGTGTGAGATAAGGAAGCCGTAAAAGTGTTTCGTGACTTTTTTTCCGCTATCTTTTGTTTAACCGCGTATCTGCTGTGATATCGAGGGAGCGCCTGGAAGCGCACGCTACTACGTCGCACATTGCAAACTGCGTTACGTTAGGGTTAGTCCACGAGGTGTATCTCGACAACGTATCGTCTTGCTGTCATGGAACGTTTAAGAAAAGCCGCCGCGCCTCACGTCGCTGCCTCGCAAGAAGGGCTACCTCGCACGACAACGATGTTAGCAGTGTTTTGGGACGTTAAACCCCAGATATTATTATTAACATTGCAGCAAGCTACCTCCAGTGCAGCAAGCTACCAACGAAGCATCAAAACAAATCGTCGATAGCAAGATTAACAACGAAATACGGCCGCTGCTTCGCTCTCCGCGTGAGATGCGGCTGTGAGATGGTAATCTATAGTTTGCATTCCTTGAAGTACGCGCCGATAAGAAGCACAAAAAGCAAACTGCAACCGAAGCGAGCATCAGGGATGCTGCCATGTTGCCGGAAATCCGTCATGCTCACTTCCGGGCGACAAGCGATTTTTTTCTGGCTTTCCAGGAAACTACGACGGCGACAAGCGACAGATGCCCTCCGCGACTTGCTGTCGCTCGAAAATCGCGTCACCGTTGTCAGGTCGCGTTGGCACGGCGTCTTTCACCATCGTTCTCGCCTTCGTCGGCTGCCACACGAGGTGCATAGCGCTAGCACCGAAATGTGAGTCTAGCATGAAATATGCGCAAAAGTCTATGTTTTGCTGGTGTGTAGAGCCCTGCATGTTCTGCTGGAGGGCTTTTACTGCCCGATGACAAAGCACTTAAACGAAGACTTGATAGATTGTGTACTCTTTTTAGACTTGTTTCGCACTGTCAGGTACCATGCATTCGTGTGCTTCAAATACATTCACACTCTGCAGGCGTGCGTGTGTATTTTATTTCATTGATTTCAAGCGATTAAGAAAGGTTTGAAAACACAAAGCTACAGAAAACGTGATAAATTCATTCACTCACTCTGGCACACGATCTCCTCATATTCATGGGCCCCGGCCTTGATCTCCTGAAGTAAATGCCGCTTGTAGCCCGCGGCCAGACCCATGACTGCGGCGCCAGCAGCTGATGAGAATAGCACCAGCGGGAGTCCGTACACCCACCACTGCATTTGAAAACACAGCAAACGATCTTTAAAGACATTGTCGGTTATCCATCCACTGAATGTTCTTAGAAGTAATTAGCGAAATATAGGACACGCCATACAACTATATCTGAAATACATTGCCATGAAGAAACCTTACTTGTTCTGACTATTTCTTTCTTGCATACGATTCTTATCTTTCCAATCGCACGCTTCTCAATATTCTCATTCATACTTACAGTTGTACTTATCTTCTAGCATAGTAGCAAGTTGTTTGTGTCTTAGGCTATATCAACAGTTACGCTTACACGGGGAATCACGCATTGTGAATGCTTATTTGTTCGTGCTTTAAACAACCTTGCACCTGCAAATTATTATTGCTGTTTGTAAGTGCGTTTTCTTTATAATAGTGCTCCTATATGACACTGCGAAAGTGTTGACAATATGACAAAATAAATAAATAAAACATTCTTCAAATGATGACACAGTTGACGCCAGTTCTCACTGACGTTATATGACTGGGCAGCCAAATCTCCAGCTAAATATTTACTATTTAAAGGGACCCTGAAACGGTTTTTTGAAGTTTTGTTAGTGTTTAGGCAAGAGCATCCCTAAATCATTCGCACCAGAAATTAAGCGACGCACCGTGTACCAAGGCCACTACGAACAATTATATATATTATATACTCTCCTCCTCACCCTGCCTTGCACCCTCAACTCAGAGACACGCTGACATCATTGGCGATCGCAGCTCTGTTATGAGCGCACTCGACGGTTTGAGCTTCGCCCAGTCATGGCCTCCGATATTGCGCGTCGACAGGCAGCGCGCAATCTCGGAGACCCAGTGTGCCCGGCAGCACGCCGCTCGCGGAGCGGTTAATATTTGCTCTGACAGGTGCCGCCACACTACCAGTCGATCTTATTTTATTCTCCTGTACGGCGACAACCTGCAAAAGCATGCGGAGAAACAAAAAGCATTCGAGAACGATCACCGATAAGCGTAAACTCGGGCAATGTGGTTGTGTTTTCAGAGGTGAAGTTACAGCCGCAGAGATGTGGATCGTGGCGTTGAACGGACAGCGAGAGCGCGACACTCATTGCAGCGACGAGCTTAAGGGATTCCGCTCGCTATATGCCTCACAAACATTGCACGATGTCGCAGCTACAAGTCACCAATTGCTAGATATGTGGTGCACAACACGGCTAGGGCAATTCATTTTGTCCAAGAAAAGAAACCTTGAGATAAACACTGTCGCTCAGCTCACGTCAACACGGAGCATGTTGTAACACAGGCAGACGACGCTCGTTGCCCACAGGAGGTTCAGTGACGTGGACTGGACATATCCAATCAGTGCAGCCGCCTGCGTGACGTCGCGCTTAAAGTGCGACACGCACTGGAAGTGGGCGGGGATCACAGCTGAGCCGCTGTGATCGGTGGCGATTCGCAGCTTTAAAGCCTTGTATTAAATTACACAGTTTACGCACATAGCTTAAATCTGTTGGTAAATTATCCTTAGAAGTTGCTCTACCGGTCCAATGTGTTCGTACAAAATCGCCAAAACCGTTTCAGGGTCCCTTTAAGGTGAGACGTACCGCTAACTAAACACAAGACTAACAGAGAAAAAACAACGAAAGAGGCGAGCGCGGCGGTCGGTCATCGAAACCTGATGTTTAAGTCAAGCATGCGGGCTCTTGGCCATGCGTGGTTGTTCAATCCAAGCTGGTGGTTACGTCAGATATGGAGCGCACACGACCGTTCGATTAACGCAAGCAATACGTCAGTAAAGTTTGCTACAAGGCACGAGAAGCATTCGGCACATGAAAGCATTTCTTGCGCCGACCAATAACGGAGGAATTAGTGTGTCAATGTCGTAGCGCGAGGCTCAATATCACTGGAGCGTTCAGAGCTATTTGCTGGCTTCGTATGAAGACATCGATGGCTTTCGCTTAAGACATCAACTGCTACGGTGCGTAGGATCTGCCAAAATATTTTGCAATGTGTCTCACGAAAGAGGCTAGGACATCTGCCAAAAAAACAATTGATACTTTGCCGCGTGCTTGGCGAACCAGAAAGTATGTGTTTCCCGTACTTCTGTCCGTGCGCTCAAACCAATGATAAATGTTACTAAACACCAAGGTTTTCTTGGCAGCACGCCAAGTGACGATAATGGAGGTGCGCATTGAGCATACTGTAACTTTAGAAACTTCAAAAAATAAGCGGCGCTACAGGAATTTCCTTTGCGTTAGCATTTCACTCGGTGCCGCCACAGAAGTACGCGTCATGAGTGCTTAACGGCATACGCTGGTCGCAGTAACGCGTCCATCTTATGGTATAAAATGATTTGGTGTTGTAATATCGCTTGCCCAGTACATTATGAAAGAAGTGGTTAGCTAATAGCTCTCAGTAAGTTTGCGGCTGCAAAACGTATCTTTCTCACGTAGCCGAAACGTATGGCGTCACTGGCGAAAACGTCTTGTACGTTAACAATAATAATTGTTCCGGTTTCCCATCCCAAAACCACGATATGATTATGCAGAACACTGTAGCAGAGGGCTTTGCAAACTTGGACCAGCCGGGGTTCTTTAATGTGCACCTAAATCTAAGCACATGAACCTCTAGCATTCTGCCTCTATCGAAGTCCTTGGCGTTGATACAGGACAGGTGAATATTAAGGCCGCCTCTTTCTCTCTCTCTCTCACACACACACACACACACACACACACACACACACACACACACACACACACACACACACACACACACACACACACACACACACACACACACACACACACACACACACACACACACACACATCTATAGGTTACGATACGCGCATATCATTCCGTACATAATTATTCCCTCAAGGCGTGAAGCTCGCTCATTCTGAAAAAGACGAGACGGGTGTCACAATCACAGTGACAATCGAACATGGAATTTGCCTCGGTGGTCCAAGTACGGAAATACGCAAGCGTGACATAGAATCTCCGTATGCCAGCATGTCGAGTGATTGGCCACAGGCTTCTTTAACCAGCCTGATGTTTTCGAGAAAATCCATACGCTGAAGCGTAATTTTGGGCCGCAGCGAAATAAATTCGAAACGTGCAACTATTTTTCAGATAAGCAACAGAATTGTCAAGACGAACCCTTTTTCTCTCAGTGCGACAATAAATTCATTTGATTCCTCGCAGGAATAGCAGACCAAACGCAGTGCAGAAAACTTTAAACGTACCGGTGGGTTTGGAAACGGCCGCCACAGGAGGCACACCCGGCGCCTTTGTCCCTCCAGGACGATGCCGGCCATGACTACCACGATGACGATGTGGAACGCCATGGCCTCGTCCGGAGGGACGTACGGCAGCATTACCGCCAGCGCCTCGCCGATGGTAAACCACAGGAGGGTTTGCGCGGTTGCAAGGTACTCTTGTCGTGTTTGCGGGGCTACGAGGAGTACGTTGGCTTGGAAAAAGGTCTCCGCTTGCCAGAGCAAGCCTGCTTTGGCGAAAGCCATGAGGGTGAGCGGGTAGGCCCAGTCATCTGTGTTCTGATAATAACTCAAGCAGTTGGAGACCGACGGCGCCGGGGAAGTCTTCTGCGAATGGGAAACAACAGAGATTGTTAAATGTCAAGCGATAAATACTTCTCGGTCGTAATGAGAAAACTGTATTTAAAAAAATTATTCGACAGTGCACCAACATAATGCGGCAACATAAAACGCTGAGAACGATGGCTCCGATATAAAACCATGCTCGACGAATTAGCTGCTATCGGGCATATTCGACCTGGATTTAAATAGACTTTCCCTGCTTCTGGAAAGGGAGCCACTTCGCTCCACTCGCGTACTCATCCGGCAGTCTTAGAGTCATCGTGACTGTAGACAGGGGCGTTAAACGAGTAAAATTGAGTGTTCGAAACGTTTTTTTTTAATTTATTTTGGTTTATATGACACAAATGCTTTGAAAGACTGTTGCGTTTTCTCACAGGCTAATGACAAGCTGGTGGCGTTGGCTGATGCTATCAGCGTAGCGCGCGTTCTATTTAACTATATACAGATCGCACCTAGCAAACGCTATGCCGTGCACACACGCCGCGGCCCCCCGGTGCCGCAGCTAAAACTGGGCCTCCGGCCGGTGTAGATGTTAGGCCTAACACTTTCTACAAGCACGGTACACGAGCGCGTTAATCAATGTAGGGCAGCCCCAACAGTGAAGTAAATTTTCTATAAAGATTTCTTCTTATCGACATGTCGTAGCTGCCACTAAACCATTGACATACAGATGGAAAAGAAAACAGGGCGAGTGACTGAGCGTACATCCCTTCCCATCGCTCCGTGAGCATACTCGGTTAAGAGCGACTACACACGCAACCCTTACGGGCGAGCAACGGTGGACCCTG
The DNA here is from genome assembly GCF_013339695.2 of Rhipicephalus sanguineus. Classification (NCBI taxonomy): domain Eukaryota; kingdom Metazoa; phylum Arthropoda; class Arachnida; order Ixodida; family Ixodidae; genus Rhipicephalus; species Rhipicephalus sanguineus. Next base: position 149,739,380 of record NC_051182.1, read on the forward strand.
GGCTTTCCTCGCGTAGTCATCGCAAGACTGATATCCGCTTCCATTGTTCTTCGAAACGAACTTCTTTCAACTCGAGCGTTCGGAAAGTAGTTGTACTTATTATAAACATCTCTTTCCCAGTAACCTACAATTGAATAACATAATGCCATTTACAGTTTCGAGCCACTGCGTAAGCCCCCCTGCCCCCAAGCAGAAAAAAGGGCATTCTTGCAGATAAATGTCGTAGTAGATGAATAACAACCAGACTGCAAAGACGAAACTACAGCAATATTTAATGTATACATGTCGTCCCAGGTAACTTGAGCCAAGACTTTAAATAGGCGCGTCGGAAGCGAGTCGAACCGGGCGCATAGCGTTCGCACTGGCCTATAGTTACTCAAGCTATTCTTTATTTTCCCGTTAACTCATTCATTAATTGTGCTTAACTAGCCGTTTTATCGCTGACTGCAGACGTGCGTGGGAGTTTTATTCCAGTTAGAACAAGAATCCAAAAGGTTTGAAGACATAAATGCATAGAAAACGTGATAACATCATGTACTCAAACCACCACATGGGCTCCTCGAGATGCTCTCCATCTTTGATCCGCCACAAGAGGTACCTCTTGAGAGCCGCTGAGATTAGCAATACGGCTGCCGCTGCGGTAGCCGCATAATGCGACCAGATGTGCCACTGTCCCTGCCACTGCAGTAGAAAACAAAGCAAGTAAGTGTTGTAGACATTGTCTGACATTCACCCTCTGAAACTATACGACATGCAAGAGATATCCCTAAAATACGTTGCCGTAAAGAATTTCTACTTGATGTGACTATTTCTTCCTTGCATACGATTCTTATCTTTCCTGTACGTGCGCTTCTCAATATTCATGTTGACACTTACAGTTGTGCGTCTCTTCTAACATAGGAAGTTGTTTGTGTCTTAGGCTAGGTCAACCGTTACAAGGGCATCACGCATTGTGTATGTCATCTCTTCTGATTTGTTTGTGCTTTACACAACCTTGCACCTGAAAATTACTATTGTTCCTCATTAGTACGTTTTGTTTAAAATAGTGCTCCTATATGACCCTGCCAAAGTGTTGACAGTATGACAAGATAAATAAATAAATAAATAAATAAATAAATAAATAAATAAATAAATAAATAAATAAATAAATAAATAAATAAATAAATAAATAAAACATTCTTCAACTGATGACGTAGTTGACAAAACTTTGCTCTGACGTTATGTGACTGAGCAGCCCAAGCTCCAGCTAAATATTTACTACTGAAAGCGCTACGTTATGCTAACTAAACACAATACTAACAGAGAAAAAAACAACGAAAGAGGCGAGCGCGGCGGTCGGTCATCGAAACCTGATGTTTAAGTCAAGCATGCGGGCTCTGGCGCATGCGTAGTTGTTCAATCCAAGCTGGTGGTTACGTACGACATAGAGCGCACACAGCCGTTCGATTAACGCAGTAGTCTCAAACACGCGGGCCGCATGCGGGCCGCGTACCTTTCGCTAGCGCGGCCCGCGGCTTCTTACGCAGTAGTGTTTTGTGACTTCACTAAATAATGGTCGCGTTAATGCCTCGCCTATCACAATTAAAAGAGCCTTGGACGTCATAGTACAGGGCTCCTGAAACATCGCAAATGTAATCACCTAAATGTAATCACACTGGCCTCCAGCATTTTGCCCCCATCGAAGTCTTTGCCGTTGATACAAGGAAAGCGAATGGTAAAGCCGCAAAGACACACGCGCGTGCACTCACACAAACAAACATGGAGTCGTGACAGAGAATCTCCGTATGCCAGCATGTCATACGGAGATTGCCAGCTCACGCTTTTCAACCAGCGTGATTGGTCTTTCGAGAAAATCGATTCACTGAAGCGTAATTTTGGGCCGCAGCGAAATGAATTCGAAACGTGCAACTATTTTACAGATACACTACGGAATTCTACCGAATTCCTTTTTCTCAATCTGACAATAGTTTCATTTGACTGCTCGTAGGAATAGCACACCAAACGCAGCGCAGAAAAACTTTAAGGGGGGACCCTGCTTCGGAGACATATTTCTTTGTTTTTGAGTACATTCTTATGAAACTTTCGCAGCTTATGTATTTTTATGTCCTGATTTCAAATATGCAATTATTTTTCTAGTACACTGTGCTGTTTTCAAAATATCAAATATTTCATGTATATTGTTGGGAGCAAGATTTATTTATAAATGGTAAGAGTTATAAAGCAAATCAGCATATCACAATAAGCTGGAATTAATACTGTTTGCAATAAAACAAGAATGGATGTTCTAGGCCCAATTGAACAAAAGTTATAGTACGTTGAACACTTAGCAAGTCGGCGATGTCGAGCTCAGTCAAACTGGGATCAAGCTGGGAATGTTCAACATACCATAACTTTTGTTCAAATGGGCCTAGAACATCCATTCTTGTCTTATTGCATACAGCATTGATTCCAGGTTATTGTGATAGGCTGAATTGCTTGATAACTCTCACGGTTTAAAAATAGTGCCTGCTCCTAACAATACAAATACTATTTAATAGTTTCAAAACTACAAATTGTATTAGAACAATAATTACATGTTTGAAATCAGCACATAAAAATACATAAGCTGTGAAAGTTTCATAATGATACGCTAAAAAACAAGAAACATGTTTCAGAAGCAGGGTCTCCCTTAAACGTACCGGCAAGTTGGGCAGAACTTGCTGCAGCAGAGACACACTGCTTCTCTGGCCATCAGGCACAATCACCGCAATGAAAACCACGAGAAGAACGTGTGCGACCATTTGCTCATCGGGGGGCACATCAGGTAGCGAGGCCAGCGCGAGGTCACCGACGGTCCTGAAGATGAGGAAGTTGGCACTCTCCGTGAAAACCGGGCGGTCTGCCTCTGGAACCGCGTTGATGTGTTCGAGCACGTACGATGCGTCGCGATTGTAGATAAATCCTTTCAATACGCTTAGTCCCAGTAATGCCTCGGCCCATGCTGGTCTCTCGGCAAAGTATAACAGGCAGTTGCTGAGGGAGGGAAGCGGAGCGGTGGTCTGCGAACGGGAAACAACAGAGATTGTTAAATGTAAAGCATTAAACACTTCTTGCTCGTAATGTAAAAACTGTACTTAAAGATTTATTGAATAGCGCGCACCAACATAATGCGGTAGTCGTGGTGCTAAGAACGACGGCGCTGCTAGAAGACTATGCATGCACGACGAAGTAGGTGTTATCAGGTATATTCAACCTGGCTTTGAATAGATTTTCCCTGCTTCTGGATAGGCAGCCACTTTCGCTCCCATTGCGCACCGACACACTCAGCGTATCCATCCGGCAGTCTAGAGTCATGTGACTATAGCTGCAGTGGCGTTAAAACAATACAATGGAGTGCTCGGAATTTTTTTTTCATTTCACATGACACACAGGCTTTGAAAGGTTGTTGGGCTTTCTCAGAGGCTAATGGCACGCCGGCGGCGTTGGCTGGTGCTAGTAGCGTAATGCGCGTTCTATTTTACCATGAAGAGAACGCGCATAGGAAACGGTATGGTGCTGAAACTGGACGTTCGGCGGCCGTATAAGTTAGGCCTAACGCTTTCCATAAATAAATAAAAGTCACAGTTTCACCGCAAGGGCCAAACAATGAATGCGATCAGATCTCGCGTAACTCTACAAACGCTGGTGTAAGGGAATACGGTAGCTCCAGGGAGAGATGCTCTTTCAGCACAGTCCCTTCGCGTTGAGATTGTAGCACATTGAAGGGTGCACGAGCCGCCCACTGGTGGCTGTGGAGGTAGCGCGCACTCCAGCGATCGTGACCGCGCCCTTAGAATCAAAGTTCAAAGTTGTTGCTCGAGCGACCCCCCCCCCCCCACCTTTTCCCCGTCTTTACATGGTCGTTGAAGACGGGCGGGGCGTTTCTTCTCTGCTTCGACGGCAGGCCTCTAAACCGGGGTGATGTTATCGCATGCGCATTCCGAGCGACGGAGATGGGCCGGCTCGTTTGATCTCTGCTTCAGCCGTGTGCGTCGCCGCCGACCACGCCCTTTTAGCCGCGGTAGAACATACGATGCGCGGGGGGGGGGGGGGGTATTATAAATTTGAACTACATGCATGACGGCGATGGCAAAAACCCGTCAAAAGTATCTATATAAATGCTATCGCAATGAAAAAAAAGATTTGCAACTGAGCGTTTGTGCACTCATATGCTGCTCTCAAGCGTAGATCGGTGAACAAGGTCGGCTGCAACTGGACTATATGGCCACAGGAAAGAGGCAGGCTGTTTTGATGGCGGCCTGCACCTGGGCCTTTGTCGGATGATGGCGCGACAGCATGCTGCCGGCCGAGTGCTGAGGAGGCAATAAAGCTCCCATACATCGCTGCAGGCGACCCGGTTCGCCGATAGCACGCTTCACAACAGCACAAGAGAAATGCGCAAGCCCTCAGTCACGTGTATTTTTTCATACTTTGAGGGCTTTCTTTGGAACGCGGAAAAAAGGACTACCGTGAGATGTATCGCAAAAAAAAAAAAGAACTCAGTCAGTGGTTTCTGAAGGTGCTTTACAGCTATGCGTACACACAGTCGGTCTTCAGCCATTAATTAAAAAGCTGGGTAATGAAACACATATAATTATTTAGCTAAGGTGAAAATACCACGCCGAGTATCTAGAGGCTCTTGTGAACAGTATGCGTTACCTAGATTCGATTCACTTCCGAGGCGCCTTTAAATTTTGAAGTCCTGGCTCAACTTACGCAGGGAGACTTGCATACTACTGGCGTTCACAAAGGTAAGCGGTGATGGCGGCACAAGTTACCGCGGATGCGTATTAGCAGCTCGGAATATTCTGCTAAAGAGGTAAGCAGACACGTGAACAACAAACGTGACGTGTAATGCACGGCTCGGAAAGTGTGTCTCACTAAGTGATCATGTTGTTGTGTTCTCAGATCATCAAAAAAAAAAAGAGGAAAGTAAAAAGGGTCAAGAAAAAAGACACGCAGAACCTTCTCTGGGAATTTTTTAGAGACGTGTAATCGTAAGAGGTTTATTCTAGAGGCCCAACCGCATGCACGCGACTTTTGAACGACAGCGACAAAAGGGCTCCGTCGCGCTGTCGCGTCGCGACGGCAGCACCCATATGTTTGAGACGAAGTGTCACAGTTGCTGGATTGAAAACTTGCGTGCACGCAGGTAAATTGCTAAAAAGAATTATAAAGTAGATGAATGGCAACACGCCAAGTTTATTATTGACTTGTGTGAGATAAGAAAGCCGTAAAAGTGTTTCGTGACTTTTCTTTTTCGCTATCTCTTGTTTAACCGCGTATCTGCTGTGATATCGAGGGGGCGCCTAGAAGCGCACGCTACTACGTCGCACATTGCAAACTGCGTTACGTTAGAGTTAGTCCACGAGGCGTATCTCGACAACGTATCCTCTTGCTATCATGGAACGTTTAAGAAAAGCCGCAGCGCGTCACGTCGCTGCCTCGCAAGAAGGGCTACCTCGCACGACAATGATGTTGACATTGCAGCAAGCTACCTCCAGTGCAGCAAGCTACCAACGCAGCGTCAAAACTAATCGTCGATAACAAGATTAACAACGAAATACGGCCGCTGCTTCGCTCTCCGCGTGAGATGTGGCTGTGAGATGGTAAACTATAATTTGCATTCCTTGAAGTACACGCCGATAAGAAGCACAAAGAGCAAACTGCAACCGAAGCGAGCATCAGGGATGCTGCCATGTTGCCGGAAATCCATCATGCTGACTTCCGGGCGACAAGCGATTTTTTTCTGGCTTTCCAGGAACCTGCGACGCGACAAGCGACGGATGCCCTCCGCGACTTGCTGTCGCTCGAAAATCGCGTCACGGTTGTCAGGTCGCGTTGGCACGGCGTCTTTCATCATCATTCTCGCCTTCGTCGGCTGCCACACGAGGTGCATAGCGCTAACACCGAAATGTGAGTCTAGCATGAAATTTGCGCAAAAGTCTATGTTTTGCTGGTGTGTAGAGCCCTCCATGTTCTGCTGGAGGGCTTTTACTGCCCGATGACATTGATAGATGGTGTACTCTTTTTAGACTTGTTTCGCACTGTCAGGTACCATGCATTCGTGTACTTCAAATACATTCACACTCTGCAGACTTGCGTGTGTATTTTATTTCATTGATTTCAAGCGATTAAAAAAGGTTTGAAAACACAAAGCTACAGAAAACGTGATAAATTCATTCACTCACTGTCGCACACCACCTCCTCATATCCATGGGCCCCGGCCTTGATCGCCTGAACTAAATGCCGCTTGTAGCCTGCGGACAGAGCCATAACTGCGGCGGCAGCGACCGATGACAGTAGAACCACCGAGAGGCCGTAACCCCAGTACTGCATTAGAAAACACAGCAAACGATCTTTAAAGACATTGTCGGTTATCCATCCACTGAATGCTCTTAGAAGTAATTTGCGAAATATAGGACATGCCATACAACTATATCTGAAATACATTGCCATAAAGAAACCTTACTTGTGTCTATTTCCTTCTTGCATACGATTCTTATCTTCCAATGGCACGCTTCTCAATATTCTCATTCATACTTACAGTTGTACGTATCTTCTAGCATAGTAGCAAGTTGTTTGTGTCTTAAGCTAGATCAACCGTTAAGCTTACACGGGGAATCACGCATTGTGAATGCTTATTTGTTCGTGCTGTAAACAACCTTGCACCTGCAAATTTTTATTGCTGTTTGTAAGTGCGTTTTCTTTATAATAATGCTCCTATATGACACTGCGAAAGTGTTGACAATATGACAAAATAAATAAATAAAACATTCTTCAAATGATGACACAGTTGACGCCAGTTCTCACTGACGTTATATGACTGGGCAGCCAAATCTCCAGCTAAATATTTACTATTTAAAGGGACCCTGAAACGGTTTTTTGAAGTTTTGTCAGCGTTTAGGCAAGAGCATCCCTAAATCATTCGCACCAGAAATTAAGCGACGCACCGTGTACCAAGGCCACTACGAACAATTATACATATTATATACTCTCCTCCTCACCCTGCCTTGCAGCCACAACTCAGAGACACGCTGGCATCACCGGCGATCGCAGCTCTGTCATGAGCGCACTCGACGGTTTGAGCTTCGCCCAGTCATGGCCTCCGATATTGCACGTCAACAGGTAGCGCGCAATCTCGGAGGCCCAGTGTGCCCGGCTGCACGCCGCTCGCGGAGCGGTTAATATTTGCTCTGACAGGTGCCGCCACACTACCAGTCAATCTTATTTTATTCTCCTGTACGGCGACAACCTGCAAAAGCATGCGGAGGAACAAAAGCATTAGAGAACGATCACCGACAAGCGTAAACTCGGCCAATGTGGTTGTGTCTTCAAAGGTGAAGTTACAGCCGCAGAGATGTGGATCGTGGCGTTGAACGGATAGCGAGAGCGCGACGCTCATTGCAGCGACGAGCTTAATAGATTCCGCTCGCCATATGCCTCACAAACATTGCACGATGTCGCAGCTACAAGTCACCAATTGCTAGATATGTGATACACAACACGGCTAGGGCAATTCATTTTGTCCAAGAAAAGAAACCTCGAGAAAAACACTGTCGCTCAGCTCACGTCAACACGGAGCATGTTGTAACACAGGCAGACGACGCTCGTTGCCCACAAGAGGTTCAGTGACATGGACTGGACATATCCAATCTGATCAGCCGCCTGCGTGACGTCGCGCTTAAAGTGCGACACGCACTGGAAGTGGGCGGGGATCACAGCTGAGCCGCTGTGATCGGTGGCGATTCGCAGCTTTAAAGCCTTGTAATAAATTACACAGTTTACGCACATAGATTAAATGTGTTGGTAAATTATCCTTAGGAGTTGCTCTACCGGTCCAATGTGTTCGTACAAAATCGCCAAAACCGTTTCAGGGTCCCTTTAAGGCGAGACGTACCGCTAACTAAACAAAAGACTAACAGTGAAAAAACAACGAAAGAGGTGAGCGCGGCGGTCGGTCATCGAAACCTGATGTTTAAGTCAAGCATGCGGGCTCTTGGCCATGCGTGGTTGTTCAATCCAAGCTGGTGGTTACGTCAGATATAGAGCGCACACGACCGTTCGATTAACTCGACCGGGCTTAAGGACAGGCACCACCACTGCTGTCAGCCAGGCCTCCGGTAGCTCGCCACTGCACCAGATGTCATTCATGGCCCCCAGTAGTCTCTGCCGTGCGTTGTCGTCCAGGTTCCGTAGCATCTGATAGGTGACGCCGTCAAGTCCCGGGGCACTGCGGCGTTTGGTCCGTGACAGGGCAGCGTTGAGCTCGTGTGCCATGATCGGTGCCTGGCAGAGGGCCTCTCTGGTCTGCAGCCCAGGCTGGATGGTGACCCTGTGGTAGGCAGGGGGCCCCCTGGTTGATAACTGTTGCTGGCTGCACCGCCACTGCTGCCGCGAACCGGTCCGCAAACTGCTCGGCCAAGGTGTCCTCCCGGATGTTGAGGGCAATGGCCAAGGAGAGCACTGGCTGCAGTGTTGATGGCCCCACCAGCAGTGATCTGAGGAGCCTCCACGCCCTGGAACCTCCTTTGTTTCTGCTGACAGTTTGGCAGATACCCACCCATCCTTGCCGCCACCGCTGGTTGGCATGCCGTCTGCAGGCAGCATTCAAACGGTTGAACAGAGTGCGACAGCCCCCACGCAGGAAGGCTCGCTCCGCACGTCGTCTGGCAGCCTTCAGGTTGAGGTGGTGGAGGTCTGCGGCTGGCTGGTTCGCTGGAGCTGAGGTGACGGTGGTGGCTGCCTCTGCCGCCCCTGCCATGGCCTCGAAGATTCCCAGGTGCTCCGGGGCCGTGTCCAGGTGATGCCGGTATAGCCGCCAATCCACCACCGCGTACCGTCGTGTCCTTGGGACCTTTCCACCCGCGGGAGTGATAACAATCGGCAGATGGTCAGATCCCCAGGAGCCAGGCTCTGTGGCCCAGCCGTAGCTCGCTCCTGGGGTGGCCAGGCTGACGTCTATGGCCGTCCAGGCGGGCCGGCTTGTCCGTCGAATGCGTGTGAAGGAGCCGGTGTTTAGCACACGTAACCCCAACTGGAGGGCAGTGTCCATCAGTGGCGGATCCAGGGGGGGGCGATTGGGCGATCGCCCCCCCCCCCCCCAAAGCTATAGGCCAACCCAACCCCCCCCCCGCTTTTCACCTCACCGAAGGCCATTTTTCAGAACGTAGAATTTTTTCAGGTGGTCGCTGTGTCCATTCCAATCCGAGACTAGGGAAGCACCCCTCACACAGCCCAGCGCTTTTGTTAAGAGCGAAACAGGCTTTCTAGAAAAGATTTCTTCTGCGTCCTGCATCTTTCAAATAGGCACCGACGAGCACAAGCCTCAGCTATTTTGCTAAAGCAACTGCTGCCTTTATGGAAGCGAGCTAAAGTTTCCTCCCCACTCCCAGGGCCATCAGCTCTTCAGCAAAGCGAGGGGTCTTCAAATTCTCCCATCTTTTTCTCAGAGAGAGGAGTCTGTTCTGTGTCATTCAAACTGGCATCTTTCGTCCCACCACGGCCGGGCTAGACTGCACGTGCGCGCTTGAGCGCGCACGTGCAGTCTAGCCCGGCCGTGGTCCCACAAAGCGTGCAGAACAAGTTACCTTTTAGTCAACCTTCAGCGGCTGGTCCAAAAAAAAAAAAAGAAGGAAGGCAGGCAGTGGTGCTGTGAATTATATTCGCCGAAGTACCGAGCAAGCCTCCGAGAGCACGTGCGCGGGGTATAATCGAGCGCGACTCCGAAAGCTCCGTTTGACCGTCCTTAGGCTGCGGAGATAGAAAGGGCATTTTCTGGCAACACGACCGGCCAGAAAAAAAGGCAATGGGGAGGAGGGGGCGGGGTAACAAAGGGAGGCTTACTCCGAAACTACGTTCAAGGAATACTAGAGCTCGCCGTTGTGGGAATACTCATTTATCGAGCAGGTGGCCTGCCCTTCCCTCTTTCACCCTCCTCTTACCAACAACACTGATACGTGTTCCCCAATGTTTAGCGGAAATATGCGTTTTCTTCTTCATCAAACCAATACTGTTCATTCATTAAGTGGCAGCGCCAACCCAAGACAATGAACGAGAATGGAATGCAAGGGACCAGACAAGCGCCGACTCGTTGCTCAGTTTACTGCGGAAAGGCAGTTACATGAATATGCAAACTCTAGTAGCGCACGTGAGCAAGGCCATACAAAAACAAGGTATCACATTGTACAACCAATTTGCAAAATAAAGTATTTTGTCTACAAAAACCACAAAATAATCACGTGACACTGCCACGGGAAAATTCTTCGTTAGTAAGCTTTACGGCTCGCTTACGCAGTTATCTGAACGTCTCCTGATATGTAAGGCTTCTGTTATATTACGTGCAATTTTGTTTCTGTAAGCAAAGAACATCTTTGAATCAGGCCAAACTGGCTCACAAATTTGACACTCTTTTGCAATGATCAGCTAAGTGTGAGTAATTAATTATTTTTGCCTGGTGGTTGTCCATGCTGTTTCAACCGGCTGTTATTATACCAGCCGGTCTAAACGATGTAAACATTATCGTAAGTTGGTGGCTACATGTAAACTACATCCAGCTGAATATCTTTTGTTTTAAGACGCACAATTTTCGTTGTTTCTTTTGTCGTTTTTTTATCGCCCGCACGGCAGATTCGTTTAAAGGTATCGGGGGCATTAAAAACAAACGTTAATGCCGAAACGGCTGCTTGCGTGCTTAACTCCGTGGAAAATGAGATGTATACATGTGCAGCCAGCGTCAAAAGTTTGTGGGCCATGAAACATATGTAAAAGCTGAATATTCCGATTGCTTTGGCAGGCACCGTTGAATTTAGATTTCCGCGGTGTTAAAAATGTGCTAACAACATGTACTGTGTATTTCGACCGAATACACTCACAAATCACTAAATTCAAAGTTTTGTCAGATGCAGACTTAGTCGTCTCTAAACTTTTGACGCCGACTGTATATGAGGCGAACAGTGACGCGCTTACGTTGCGTATCGCTTCTTACACTAGAGTGCTCTGGTTCAGCAGTTTTTATTATCTTATCAATCCAGCCTATTTGAATCTGTTAATTTAACGTGAAAATGCTAGATGCATTTTGCGATAGCTGGGGTGACGATGGACAACGCCCCGAAAGGTTGATCTCGCTTCTAGGCGTATTATCACTGCTAGTAAAAAGAAGGCGGCTTTGTGCATTAATGTCGCATGAAATGTTTTGTATAAAACCATGGTGATGCCAATAAAAAAAAGGGAAAATAGACGACAGACTGCAGAAGGTTAAGCATCACGCTGTGGAATTACTTAAGTTGATCACTTCAGAACGTCTGTATTCTTCGGTTAAGAAAACAAGAAATATGCACCTTGAAGAGCCGCCGCAATGGCTTAATGGTTATGGTGGAAGGCTACTAACCCGAACGACGCAGATTCAACCACGGCCGGGCTCGCATTTCTATGGAGGCAATTAAACAGCTAGAGACCCGTATACTGTGCGATTTCTGCACATATTAAAGAGCTCCAGGCGGTCGAAATTATCCCAAGCTCTCCACTAAGGCATCTCTCATACCTTGAGTCGCTTTCGGAAGTTAAACCCCATAAACCAATGAAAACATTCATATTGAACTTGAAGTGTAATTTTCTTGCAAAAAGCGCAAAAACAAGGCCATTTAGAGCCACTTTTACTCAAAGAACCACGTGGCGACAAAAGAACCACGTGGCGACAACATATAGCATGCTTTATTCAGAATCAGCTTTCGAGGCTAAAGATCTGCGACCCACTTGTCATACCGAATTCTGAAGTGGTCGTCAGGCATTTCAGAGAAAAAAATCCAGTGGGTTGTGGTGTTTTCACTATACATGCACTTCTACTACTCGATTCTTCACACTAGCTAACAGCTGCATATTGAGTATCTGTGATGATAATGATAAAGACAAGTTCGGAAATAATGGCACAAGATCTGCTAAAACATTGTTTGAAATTGTAGCTTCCGATGTAAAATATATATTTATCAGATACGAAAGCGCCACGTATGTGCAGAATTATGGGTTATGTACTGGCTCGACGTTTGCCTCAATGTTCAGGGCTATTTGCTTGGCCAGAGTTTACAGAAAGATTGGAAATGGTTTACTTAAAACGTTTTTCGGTTTTTAGATGATTATTTGATTATTTATGTCAAAGCTGTACGAGGGTGCATTGTTCTTGATGCGTTAAAAGTGTTCCGCGATAATGGCATTGACTTTAGTTTCGCAAATGAACTTGCACAGCATAAAGAATTACATCTCCTTTACTTGTCACCACAGCTAACCTCCAAACACCGTTGTCGCTCTACTTTCCTATGTACAAAGCTCGGTGAGACTTCGTGTAAACGTACAAATCGCCGCTCTATGCTGGTTAATGCTGCTTGCGTGATTTGCAGTCTCTCTTGTGTTCATATTTGTCGCCGATATTACTCAGATTCCTGCGTAAACTTTTAGGTTTTTGTGATATTACAAGATTTGACCATGCCCACCATGTCAATAAATTGTTTTCAAAACTGCACGTGGTTTTCTACGAGATATTATTTTAGATAATGAAATGGCACTGAGCAATGCAACTGAGAACAAAAATAATGAGCATTTGGTTACTAACGTGAAGTTTTAAAGTTGGGCAACGCCCCCCTCCCCCCTCTCCCCCCCCCCAACAACCAACCGCCCCCCCCCCAAAGCAAGCGCCTGGATCCGCCCCTGGTGTCCATCAGCTCCTTACCGCGGCGGCAGTTTCTGCGGCTTCCCCAGGCGGCATGGTGAGCATTGACGTCTCCACACAACAGGTAGTCCTGCCCCAGTCGTGAGGTCAGCCTGGTCAGCATGGTGGCGTCCCAGGGCAGCTGCGGTAGTATGTACACAGATGCCACAGTTGTGTCCACTCCCCGGAGTCGCACCGTCACTGCACAGCACTCTAGTGGGCCCCCTGTGGCACTGGCCACGTCGACAAGCACATGTGGTAGGTCACGTCGAACATACACCGCCACGCGTGGTTTGTCCTGTGAGTGAGTACCGTCCAAGCATGGTGTGTCCTGGCATGAGGCCAGGGTGCACGACGTGGCTCCGTTGTAGCCGATGTAGCCGGGGAGCCGCAGGGAAGAAGCCGATTCCTTCACCTCCTGCAGTGCTAGGACGTCGTAGGTGTGCTGCTGAAGGTGCAGAGATAGCTCCCTCAGTCGCAGCTGCAATGACAGTGCGTTCCATTGCAGAACGCTGGGGCGGCAGCGGGTACTACTGGTAGGCCGATCAGCCATGCTGTGTTGACGAGAGCTGGACAGCCACTGCCTGCTGGCAGATGGCACGGAGAGGGTGGCCTTCAGGGAAGGCAGCACAGGCGAACCTCATGGCCTGTAGCAGAATTTCGGCCAGGCTGTCGAGCGGGTTCTGGGCCGGAGTGGTGGCAGCAGGTCCAGGTACCGTAGGCGTGACTGCAGGCGGGGCCTTAGGTGTGACAGATCCCACGGCCGCGGTAGTACTTGAAGGCGGGACCGTGGTAGAGGCTGCCGGACCATGGACAGCAGCAGGATTCGCAGGGGTTCTTCCAGCAGGACTTGTAGCAGGTTGCGGGCGTTGGGAGTCCAATCCAGTGCTACCGGAAGCAGCAGGTCTAGCGGGCCCCCGTGCCACGTTGGCATAGGAACGTACCACCGGCCTGGGGGTTGGGGTTTCGCGCTCCTCCTCCCGTACCACCGCTCGGACCGCTCTCCTTGAAAGGGCTGTCGTGGAAGTGGCCAAGATGGTCGCGACTTTGCGCTCCTGCTCCCACCGAGGACAGGCGGGTGTTCAGCAGCATGGGGGCCGCCACAGTTAATGCATCTTGGGCGCTGGCATGTCTCCCCTTCCGGGTGGGCACGTCCGCATCTGATGCAACCGTCGGGCCAGCTGCAGGCCTCTCTGGCGTGGCCGAAGCGCCCACACTGTCGGCACTGCAGAGGGCGGGGTCTTGCTGGTCGCACAGGGAACCGGACCAGGAACAGCTTCACGTGCTGTGGAGGGACCGGTCCTGCGAATCGTAGTGTGACCGTGCTGCCCTCCCTGGTAGCCGACAGCACCGGCAGCGTAGACTGCAGTCCACTTAGGAGGCTGGCGTTGTCCGGCTCCCCGTCCACACCGTGGAGATACCCGATGCTGGTCAGTCGGTCTGCGGGCTGCTTGGCCTTCACCGCTATCCCCCGTAGCTCCGTGAGTGCCAGGAGCTGCTCCAGACACTCTCTCGTGGTCACGTCCGCTGCCACTATGTTGCGTTGATGATTGACGCGTATGGCAGCAACACCCGGTCGTGAGGAGAGTACCTGGGCCAGGGTCAGCCGGGGGGAGCCCTTGAAAGAGCCCCCTGGGGCAGATGGCTTGAAGAGAACGGTGCCCACAACTGCAGAGTCCACAGGCAGTGCAGCAGACTCGAGTTTTCTGGCCCGGCAGCTAGCTGCCTTGCTGCAGACCTCCTTGAAGTCTTCCTCAGCTGGTGGGGGAGGGGCAGCGGGAGTTGTGTCTTGGCTGCTGTAGGCAGCTTTGGCTCCGGCGGGGGGGGGGGGAGAGCAGGGAGGCTGGGAGGAGGGGCTGTCAGTAGCACCTTGTGTTGCAGGTGCTTGCTGTTGACGAGTCGCCTTCTTGCCCTTCTTACTCCTCTTTTTAGCCTTTCGAGCCGGGGCTCTCGTTTTTGCCGTCCTGAGGAAGTCCGCCGCAGTTGGGGCCGCCTTGGTGCCTTTCCGCCTGGCAGCACAGTCTTCAGCCTCGTGGTCCTCCTCCATGTCATCACCATCGGACGCAGTAAGGTCCTGCGTAGCGGTCAGGGTGGATTTGGCCAGCAGGGCAGTGGTGTCTGAGCTGCTGTCCTCCGCTGTAGCTGCACCACCTGATTCGACCGGCGGAGGTTAGTCAGTACCGTCTGAGCGGCACCGTCGTGGGCCTCGCTGGTCGAAGCGGTGGTTGCAGATGAGGCACCATCTAAGCTCCTGGCAGTGGGTGGGCAGGCCGTGGAGCCTCCACTTTGCGCCGAGAGGTCACTGCTCTTGGCCTTGTCCTCATCATGGTTCTCCGGACTCGAAAGAGGGACTGGCAGCTTCT
This sequence comes from Rhipicephalus sanguineus, assembly GCF_013339695.2. NCBI lineage: Eukaryota > Metazoa > Arthropoda > Arachnida > Ixodida > Ixodidae > Rhipicephalus > Rhipicephalus sanguineus. The sequence continues at coordinate 149,754,461 of NC_051182.1, forward strand.
TCGGCGCCATCTGTTCTTCGTCGCTGCTGTCATCGTCGTGGTTCCTTTTGCGTGTGTGGGACAGATCCATGACCCCTTCCTCGTCGGAGCCAGGAGGTAGGGGAAAGTTCACCGGTTCCTTTGGGATGCCTGCTTGCGCCGTGGACACCGGGGCTGCTGCCACGATGTTCTCAGCTTGTGTTGGTTGGCCTGCCGTGTCGACGACTGGCGCATAGTGCGGCTGTTGTGGCCATCCCGGAATGGGGGCTTTAAGTGCAAGCCACTGCCTCGTGCGGTCATCTGCACACTTCTGGTTAAGATCGTGCGCCCGGATGGCCGCGGCAGTGAGGAGGGATGGGCTGACGAAGTTGATCAGCGATGTGCTGGCACTGCGGCGATGCCCGTCACGAGTCGAACGTCGAGCAGGGGCCGCGAGCGGTGGCAGGAAAGGGTCATGTCTTCCCGCCGTTGCCGCGGTGATTTGGACGGCGAGGGCCGCTCGTTGAATCGATTCGGTTGAGGCGGTGTACTGTCCAGTGCTCATGATGACTCGTTCACCACACAGTAAATCACAAAACACCACTGAATCGGAGCACTAAAAAGTATTTGAAACAGTGTGAATAAAACAGTGTAACTTCAAGTGTTCGCGGTACTGCTATGCGCGGCGGTACACGCAGTCACATGTCACGCAATTGTAAACAGATCCTGACAGCGGGGTAATAAAATAACGGTAAAAAAAAAAGCTGTCAGGGAAAAGAAAACAGGCGCCGGTGCGCAGGCAGCACAGCGTCAAAGTCCGGGCACAAGTCCGTCACAGACGCCGAAGCGCACGCATGGCCGCGGTGGGCGCTTTGACCTTCCAGAAGAAGAGAAAAGAGAGAGAGGAAGGAGAAAGAGAAAAAAAGAGAAAGAGAGATAGAGAACGGGAGAAAATAGAAAGAGAAGAGAAAAGAGAGACAGAAAAGAGCAAAAGAGAACGAGAGAAAAGAGAAAGAGAAAAGAGAGATAGAGAGAGAGAAGGAGAAGAGAGAGAAAGAGAAAGAGAGAAAGACAGAAAAGAGAAAGAGAAAAAGAGATATCAGATATTTAGAGACGTGTAGCGAAAGACGAGTTCAAACACGACCACAGACACCGCCGTCCAGATCTCGCTGCAGACAAAAGTTGTTTGGGCTAAAAAAAAAGAAAACAAGGGCTGTTTAGAGAATGTTCAATGAACAAAAAATCAAAGCAGTTGTAGTTATCATAAAGATATCTTTCTTAGCTACTTGCACTTTATTAACCTATCACAGTTTACATTTTCGAGCCACTGTATTAGCCCCCCTCCCTAGCACCTTACCAAAAAAAGAAAAAAAAAGAAATTATGAAGAAATTTTACAGACAATTTTCTTGTACGAGAATAACATAAGCAGACTGCAGAAACGAAACTACAGCAATGCTTGCAAAGTATACGGGCCGTCCCACGTAACTTGAGCCAAGCCTATAAAAATTAAAGGTGCGTCGGAATTGAACCTAGCCCAAACTGTTCGCACTGGCCTATATTTACTAAAGCCACTCATTATTTTCACTGTAACTAATTGATTACCTGTGTTTAACAACACAAATTTTTATTTACTGACTGAACACCGAAAGTATGAAGGCAGAGTCGTAGAGCACAATCAGAATCCACCGACTGAATTGTTTTCTCTACGATTCGTCTTCACGCAGTCCATTTTTACGCGTTGCAAAGAAAACCCGCGAGGAGGAGGAAGAAGAAGCGCTTATTTTTAGAAACACCGAGAAAGTGTCCCTTTTTCTTCCGGTGTTCGCAATAAATAAATAAATAAATAAATAAATAAATAAATAAATAAATAAATAAATAAATAAATAAATAAATAAATAAAACTCACAGTTTCACCGCAATGGCGAAGCAATGAATGCGATAGCAACAAATTGTAGTGTTATATGAAATCAAGCTGGCACCTAACTCTTTTCGATCAGATGTCGCGTAACTCTACAAACGATGGTGTAAGGGAATACGGTAGCTCCAGGGAGAGATGCTCTTTCAGCACAGTCCCTTGAGATTGTTGCATATCGAAGGGTGCACGAGCCGCCCACTGGTGGCTGTCGAGGTAGCGCGCACTCCAGTGATCGCGACCGCGCCCTTAGAATCAAAGTTCAAAGTTGTTGCTCGAGCGACCCCCCCCCCCCCCCCCAAACCCCCTTTCCCCCGTCTTTACATGGTCCTTGAAGACGGGCGGGGCGTTTCCTCTCTGCTTCGACGGCAGGCCTCCCAAGCGGGGTGATGTTATCGCATGCGCCCTCCGAGGGACGGAGATGGGCCGGCTCGTTTGATCTCTGCTTCAGCCGTGTCCATCGCCCCCGACCGCGCCCTTTTAGCCGCGGTAGAACATACGATGCGCGGGGGGGGGGTATTAAAAATTTGAACTACATACATGACGGCGATGGCAAAAACCCGTCAAGTGTATCTATATAATTGCTATCGCAATAAAAAAAAATTCGCGACTGAGCGTTTGTGCACTCATATTCTGCTCTCAAGCGTACATCGGTGAACAAGGCCGGCTGCAACTGGACTATATGGCCACAGGAAAGAGGCAGGCTATTTTGATGGCGGCCTGCACCTGGGCCTTTGTCGGATGATGGCGTGACAGCATGCTGCCGGCCGAGTGCTGCGGAGGCAAAAGCTCCCATACATCGCTGCAGGCGACCCGGTTCGCCGATAGCACGCCTCACAACCGCACAAGAGAAATGCGCAAGCCCTCAGTCACGTGTATTTTTTCATACTTTGAGTGTTTTCTTTGGAGCGGAAAAAAGGACTACGTGAGATGTATCGCGAAAAAAAAAGAATTCAGTCAGTGGTTTTGAAGGTGCTTTACAACCATGCGTACACACAGTCGGTCTTCAGCCATTAATTAAAAAGCTGGGTAACGAAACACATATAATTATTTAGCTAAGGTGAAAATACCACGCCGAGCATCTAGAGGCTCTTGCGAACAGTATGCGTTACCTAGATTCGATTCACTTCCGAGGCGCGTTTAAATTTTGAAGTCCTGGCTCAACTTACGCAGGGAGACCTGCATACTACTGGCGTTCACAAAGGTAAGCGGTGATGGCGGCACAACTTACCGCGGATGCGTATTAGCAGCTCGGAATATTCTGCTAAAGAGGTAAGCAGACACGTGAACACCAAACGTGACGTGTAATGCACGGCTCGGGAAGTATGTCTCACTAAGTGATCGTGTTGTTGTGTTCTCAGATCATCAAAAAAAAAGAAGAAAGTAAAAAGGGGCAAGAAAAAAGACACGCAGAACCTTCCCTGGGAATTTTTTAGAGACGTGTAATCTTAAGAGGTTTATTCTAGAGGCCCAACCGCATGCACGCGACCTTTGAACGACAGCGACAAAAGGGCTCCGTCGCGCTCTCGCGTCGCGACGGCAGCACCCACATGTTTGCGACAAAGTGTCACAGTTGCTCGATTGAAAACTATTGCGTGCACGCAGGTAAATTGCTAAAAAGAATTATAAAGTAGATGAATGGCAACACGCCAAATTTATTATTGACTTGTGTGAGATAAGGAAGCCGTAAAAGTGTTTCGTGAATTTTTTTCCGCTATCTTTTGTTTAACCGCGTATCTGCTGTGATATCGAGGGAGCGCCTGGAAGCGCACGCTACTACGTCGCACATTGCAAACTGCGTTACGTTAGGGTTAGTCCACGAGGCGTATCGCGACAACGTATCCTCTTGCTTTCATGGAACGTTTAAGAAAAGCCGCCGCGCCTCACGTCGCTGCCTCGCAAGAAGGGCTACCTCGCACGACAACGATGTTAACATTGCAGCAAGCTACCTCCAGTGCAGCAAGCTACCAACGAAGCATCAAAACAAATCGTCGATAGCAAGATTAACAACGAAATACGGCCGCTGCTTCGCTCTCCGCGTGAGATGCGGCTGTGAGATGGTAATCTATAGTTTGCATTCCTTAAAGTACGTGCCGATAAGAAGCACAAAGAGCAAACTGCAACCGAAGCGAGCATCAGGGATGCTGCCATGTTGCCGGAAATCCGTCATGCTCACTTCCGGGCGACAAGCGATTTTTTTCTGGCTTTCCAGGAACCTGCGACGCGACAAGCGACGGATGCCCTCCGCGACTTGCTGTCGCTCGAAAATCGCGTCACCGTTGTCAGGTCGCGTTGGCACAGCGTCTTTCATCGTCATTCTCGCCTTCGTCGGCTGCCACAAGAGGTGCATAGCGCTAGCACCGAAATGTGAGTCTAGCACGAAATTTGCGCAAAAGTCTATGTTTTGCTGGTGTGCAGAGCCCTCCATGTTCTGCTGGAGGGCTTTTACTGCCCGATGACAAAGCACTTAAACGAAGACTTGATAGATTGTGTACTCTTTTTAGACTTGTTTCGCAATGTCAGGTACCATGCAATCGTGTGCTTCAAATACATTCACACTCTGCAGGCGTGCGTGTGTATTTTATTTCATTGATTTCAAGCGATTAAAAAAGGTTTGAAAACACAAAGCTACAGAAAACGTGATAAATTCATTCACTCACTCTGGCACACGATCTCCTCATATTCATGGGCCCCGGCCTTGATCGCCTGAACTAAATGCCGCTTGTAGCCGGCGGACAGACCCATAACTGCGGCGCCAGCAGCTGATGACAATAGCACCACCGGGAGTCCGTAAACCCACCACTGCATTAGAAAACACAGCAAACGATTTTTAAAGACATTGTCGGTTATCCATCCACTGAATGTTCTTAGAAGTAATTTGCGAAATATAGGACACGCCATACAACTATATCTGAAATACATTGCCATGAAGAAACCTTACTTGTTCTGACTATTTCTTTCTTGCATACGATTCTTATCTTTCCAATCGCACGCTTCTCAATATTCTCATTCATACTTACAGTTGTACTTATCTTCTAGCATAGTAGCAAGTTGTTTGTGTCTTAGGCTAGATCAACCGTTACGCTTACACGGGGAATCACGCATTGTGAATGCTTATTTGTTCGTGCTTTAAACAACCTTGCACCTGCAAATTATTATTGCTGTTTGTAAGTGCGTTTTCTTTATAATAGTGCTCCTATATGACACTGCGAAAGTGTTGACAATATGACAAAATAAATAAATAAAACATTCTTCAAATGATGACACAGTTGACGCCAGTTCTCACTGAAGTTATATGACTGGGCAGCCAAATCTCCAGCTAAATATTTACTATTTAAAGGGACCCTGAAACGGTTTTTTGAAGTTTTGTCAGCGTTTAGGCAAGAGCATCCCTAAATCATTCGCACCAGAAATTAAGCGACGCACCGTGTACCAAGGCCACTACGAACAATTATATATATTATATACTCTCCTCCTCACCCTGCCTTGCACCCTCAACTCAGAGACACGCTGGCGTCATTGGCGATCGCAGCTCTGTCATGAGCGCACTCGACGGTTTGAGCTTCGCCCAGTCATGGCCTCCGATATTGCGCGTCGACAGGTAGCGCGCAATCTCGGAGGCCCAGTGTGCCCGGCAGCACGCCGCTCGCGGAGCGGTTAATATTTGCTCTGACAGGTGCCGCCACACTACCAGTCGATCTTATTTTATTCTCCTGTACGGCGACAACCTGCAAAAGCATGCGGAGAAACAAAAAGCATTCGAGAACGATCACCGATAAGCGTAAACTCGGGCAATGTGGTTGTGTTTTCAGAGGTGAAGTTACAGCCGCAGAGATGTGGATCGTGGCGTTGAACGGACAGCGAGAGCGCGACGCTCATTGCAGCGACGAGCTTAAGGGATTCCGCTCGCTATATGCCTCACAAACATTGCACGATGTCGCAGCTACAAGTCACCAATTGCTAGATATGTGGTGCACAACACGCCTAGGGCAATTCATTTTGTCCAAGAAAAGAAACCTTGAGATAAACACTGTCGCTCAGCTCACGTCAACACGGAGCATGTTGTAACACAGGCAGACGACGCTCGTTGCCCACAGGAGGTTCAGTGACGTGGACTGGACATATCCAATCAGATGAGCCGCCTGCGTGACGTCGCGCTTAAAGTGCGACACGCACTGGAAGTGGGCGGGGATCACAGCTGAGCCGCTGTGATGGGTGGCGATTCGCAGCTTTAAAGCCTTGTATTAAATTACACAGTTTACGCACATAGCTTAAATCTGTTGGTAAATTATCCTTAGGAGTTGCTCTACCGGTTCAATGTGTTCGTAAAAAATCGCCAAAACCGTTTCAGAAGCTTTAGGCACATGAAAGCATTTCTTGCGCCGACCGATAACGGTGGAATTAGTGTGTCAATGTCGTAGCGCGAGGCTCAATGTCACTGGAGCGTTCAGAGCTATTCGCTGGCTTCGTATGAAGACATCGATGACTTTCGATTAAGACATCAACTGCTACGGTGCGTAGGATCTGCCAAAATATTTTGCAATGTGTCTCACGAAAGAGGCTAGGACATCTGCAAAAAACAATTGATACTTGGCCGCGTGCTTTTCGAACCAGAAAGTATGTGTTTCCCGTACTTCTGTCCGTGCGCTCAAACCAATGATGGATGTTATTAAACACCAAGGTTTGCATGGCAGTACGCCAAGTGACGATAATGCAGGTGCGCGTTGAGCATACTGTAACTTTAGAAACTTCAAAAAATAAGCGGCACCACAGGAATTTCTTTTGCGTTAGCATTAAACTCGGTGCCGCCACAGAAGTACGCGTCATGAGTGCTTAGCGGCATACGATGGTCGCAGTAATGCGTCCATCTTATGGTATAAAATGATCTGGTGTTGTAATATCGGTTGCCCTGTACATTATGAAAGAAGTGGTTAGCTAATAGCTGTCAGTAAGTTTGCGGCTGCAAAACGTATCTTTCTCACGTACTCGAAACGTATGGCGTCACTGGCGAAAACGTCTTGTACGTTAACAATAATTGTTCCGGTTTCACATCCCAAAACCACGATATGATTATGCAGAACACTGTAGCAGAGGGCTTTGCAAACTTCGACCACCCGGGGTTCTTTAATGTGCACCTAAATCTAAGCACATGAACCTCTAGCATTCTGCCTCTATCGAAGTCCTTGGCGTTGATACAGGACAGGCGAATATTAAGGCCGCCTCTTTCTCTCTCTCTCTCTCTCTCTCTCTCTCACACACACACACACACACACACACACACACACACACACACACACACACACACACACACACACACACACACACACACACACACACACACACACACACACACACACATCTATAGGTTACGATACGCGCATATCATTCCGTACATAATTATTCCCTCAAGGCGTGAAGCTCGCTCAGTCTGAAAAAGACGAGACGGGTGTCACAATCACAGTGACAATCGAACATGGCACTTGCCTCGGTGGTCCAAGTAAAGAAATACGCAAGCGTGACATAGAATCTCCGTATGCCAGCATGTCGAGTGATTGGCCACAGGCTTCTCAACCAGCGTGATCTTTTCGAGAAAATCCATACGCTGAAGCGTATTTTTGGGCCGCAGCGAAATAAATTCGAAACGTGCAACTACTCTTCAGATAAGCAACAGAATTGTCAAGACGAATCCTTTTTCTCTCAGTGCGACAATAAATTCATTTGATTCCTCGCAGGAATAGCAAACCAAACGCAGTGCAGAAAACTTTAAACGTACCGGTGGGTTGGGGAACGGCCGCCACAGCAGGCACACCCGGCGCCTTTGTCCCTCCAGGACGATGCCGGCCATGACTACCACGATGACGATGTGGAGCGCCATGGCCTCGTCCGGAGGGACGTACGGCAGGTTTGCCGCCAGTGCCTCGCCGATGGTGAACCAAGCGAGTGTCTCTGTGGTGGCAAGGTAAGCTTGGCGTTGTTGCGGTGCCACGAGGAGTACATTGGCCTCGAAAAACGTCTCCTCTTGCCAGAGCAACCCTGCTTTGGCGAGAACCATGAGGCCGAGCGGATAGGCCCAGTCATCTGGGTTCTTATGATACTTAAACAGTTGGACACGGACGGGGCCGGGGATGTCTTCTGCGAATGGGAAACAACAGAGATTGTTAAATGTCAAGCGATAAATACTTCTCGGTCGTAATGAGGAAACTGTATTTAAAAAAATTATTGGACAGTGCACCAACATAATGCGGCAACATAAAGCGCTGAGAACGATGGCTCCGATATAAAACCATGCTCGACGAATTAGCTGCTATCGGGCATATTCGATCTGGATTTGAATAGACTTTCCCTGCTTCTGGAAAGGGAGCCACTTCGCTCCACTCGCGTACTCATCCGGCAGTCTTAGAGTCATCGTGACTCTAGACAGGGGCGTTAAACGAGTAAAATTGAGTGTTCGAAACGTTTTTTGAAAATTTATTTTTGTTTATATGACAAATGCTTTGAAAAACTGTTCCGTTTTCTCACAGGCTAATGACAAGCTGGTGGCGTTGGCTGATGCTATCAGCGTAGCGCGCGTTCCATTTTACTATATACAGATCGCACCTAGCAAACGCTGTGCCATCCACACACGCCGCGGCCCCCCGGTGCCGCGGCTAAAACTGGGCCTCCGGCCGGTGCAGATGTTAGGCCTAACACTTTCTACAAGCACGGTACACGAGCGCGTTAATCAATGTAGGGCAACCCCAACAGTGAAGTAAATTTGCTATAAAGATTTATAGAGGTGTCCTGTGGGACACCTCTATTGGAAACAACCCGTCCAACTTGTTGACCTGCTAGGCGAATGGAAAAGATGCGATCGTGGAGAAAGGCTTTCAGAAACGCGCAGACTCGACTGGGGAATTAGAGCCAGTGAAGAATTTCCACAATAGCATCATTGCTCACATGATCATATGCTTTGCGAATGTCCATAGACAGAATGGTGCGAATCCGTCGAGAGCGACCTCCAACAAGAACCATGGATGAGAGGTAAGCAAGGCCATCCTCAGTGCCCAGATGCGGACGGAACCCAATTTGGCCAGGGTGATACCAGGAGTATCTCTCGAGCCACCACGTGATGCGTGTCGCTAGCATACGCTCTGTCAGTTTGCCCAATGTTGAAGTGAGAGCTATCGGGCGCCCGTGTGCGATATTTCTTGGAGGCTTTCCTGGTTTGGGAATGCGAACCATTTCTGCATGCCGGCAAGAGTCAGGAATGGCTGCAGTAGACCAAGCTTTGTTTATGGCCTCTAACAGGACATGTAGAACCTTGCCTTCCGTGTTTTTGTAAAGTTCATAAGGTATGCCATCCGGCCCGGGTGCTTTGCTCGGTTTTGATTGGTCTATTGCTGATAAGAATTCGGCCATAGTGAAATCAGCCTGTATGCCCTCTATATCGGCGAGCGTAGGAAGCGTACCTGCATACGCTGGCAAGCAGTTCTGAGCAGTGAATGGAGGCGGTGCCATGTCCAACGCAGGAAAGAATGAGTGGGCGACGATGTCGGCGAATGCTGCTGGAGTCTGGCCAGAGGCTAACAGGGCGCAGGCTGCGGGGTCAGGAGACCGCCGACCGCGTTCCATATGGCTCGGAAGGTGCGCCATATAGAGGCATTGGACGCCGAAGGCCCAAGTGAGGAGCACCAGTCCATCCAACGGCCGCGTTCCAGGCGGCGTTCGTGGCGGCGAGCTGCTGCTTGAAGGCGTTGGGCTTCCAACCGAATGGCACTTGCTGTAGGGTCACGTTTTGACGCTACTTCTGCTTGACGGCGCGAGGCCCATAGACGCAGAAGCTGCAAATCTGGAGCAGGTCGCGATTCATCCACCCGTGACACACGTGTTGCTTGAGCTAGTGCCGCACTTAAGCAATCTGAAGGATCCGAAAGAGAGCGAGAGATAGTGCTTTCTGAAACTACCCTGTACTGATCCCAATCCACCACTCGACAAGGCGGGCGAAGGCGGCCAGTTCCGCCCGAATGTAAACCGAGGTGAATTGGGTGGTGGTCGCTACCCCAATAGTCAGGTTCAGTTGCCCAGGAGACGGCAGTACCGCCTAGCCACCAAGAGAGAGAGAGAGAAATAACTTTATCCCATCTTAAGGGAAAGGGGCGCCTAGCCACCAAGATAAGTCCGGTGAATGAGGCAACGCGCGAGGGTGATCACGGCGACGAGTGGCCACTGACACATCATTAAGAAGCGTAAAGTGTGCGTCCGTAAATGTATCCAGCAGACTTACGCCACGCGCACTGCAATAAGCATAACCCCATGTTGTGTGAGGCGCGTTAAAATCGCCTGCTACCATTATGGGGCGTCCAGGATGCTGTCGCCTTAAGTGCAACAACCATCCAAGAGACATCCGAGCCGCACGACCACTGTACGGCCGGGCGTAGAACGAAACAATGATAACTGCTGCTGAGATGAGCATCCCAAATGCCGCTGTTGTAGCCGCATAAAACGACCAGGTGTGCAGGTGTCCCTGCCATTGCAGTAGAAAACACAGCAAATAAGTGTTGCAGACACCCTCTGAAACTGACATTCACCCTCTGAAACTATACGACATGCAAGAGATTTACCTGAAATATGTTGTCGTAAGGAATTTGTACTTGATGCGACTATTTCTTCCTTGCATACGATTCTTTACGCTTTACCGTTACGCTTACAAGGGCATCACGCATTGTGTATGTCATCTCTTTCTTCTTATTTGTTTGTGCTTTCACAACCTTGCACCTGAAAATTACTAGTGTTACTCATTAGTACGTTTTCTTTAAAATAGTGCTCCAATATGACACTGCATGCCAAAGTGTTGACAGTATGACAAAATAAATAAATAAATAAGTAAATAAATAAAACATTCTTCAAATGATGACGTAGTTGACGACACCTTGCTCTGATGTTATGTGACTGAGGAGCCAAAGCTGCAGCTAAATATTTACTACTTAAAGCGCGACGTTATGCTAACTAAACACAAGACAAACAGTGAAAAAACAACGAAAGAGGCGAGCGCGGCGGTCGGTCATCGAAACCTGATGTTTAAGTCAAGCACGCGGGCTCTCGACCATGCGTGGTTGTTCAATCCAAGCTGGTGGTTACGTAAGACACAGAGCGCACACAGCCGTTCGATCTTTAGGCCATCAGAAGAGAGAAAGCAACACATGAGCGCCCTACTGGAGGCGCTCACTGGGAAATTGCCAGCAGAGTTTTCTTTGCATAGTGTGACATTTATTGGCACTTAACAACCTTTAACTTTCACAGTGATGCATTCCTTCTCACGTCCGTCCTCTGAGCGTAGTTTGGCGCGCAAGGGCTCATCCGCAGTCGAAGCGGCGCTCATGTAATGTGAGTGCCCGCAGCATCGAGCGGCCGCTGCTGCGGGTTTGTCAAGCGGCTGATCGCAAGACAAAGCTTGCTGAACCATGACACCTGGCTGCGCATTTGTTGGTGTGGAGCTGCTGATTTGTGATTGTCATGTACAAGTATTTTTAGCAACTTATATCCGAGTTTCAGCACATAACGAACGACGCGGCCGCTAGGCTGGCACGGTCACATTTCACGCACTATAACTTGTTAGCAACCAAAATAATGCAACGTTTTTTTTCTGCAGAATGATAGATGACGCCCTTGACTTCAATCGGAGAGATTTACAAAAAAATTAAAAATGGCCTTTTTGAGAAAATCATTTTCAAAGTTTGGTAAATCACTTACGTTTCAGCCCACTTATCGAGTAAAACGGAGCGCGATGAAACCGCGCAAATTATTTTAAAAGAGAGCGAAAGTATCAAAGTTAAGATGTACCGAGTTTTATTATCCTCACTTTAACTTGCTTGTAGCAATAAATTCCTGAAATAAAGGTATTTTGTGCAATTTGCCAAAGTTTGTGATTTTTTCTTCAAAAGTGCTTCGACAAGCAAGGAAAATAATAGACTCATAAGATTGTATTTCACTTGTTCTTTAAGGGGAATAAATATTGTGACGAAGAAGTGCACCGTTTCTTCCCTAGGTGCGCTCAAAATTCAGAAACCGCGAAATTGGCGAAAAAGCGTTTTTTGCGGCCAAAATCTGTATATTTTTTTTATATATATTTTTTCAGGCGAACAAAATTTTTTTTTCGCGAAACTAACTGCGAAACCATTGTTATGGGTGTAATGCCTAGACCTACAGTAAGTTTCATCAAAATCGGGAATGGTGACCAGGACCTCGTGTTCGATCTTATCTGGACACACTTGTTGTTCAATCCAAGCTGGTGGTTACGTATGACATAGAGCGCACACAGCCGTTCGATTAACGCAGTAGTCTCAAACACGCGTACCTTTCGCTAGCGTGGCCCGCGGCTTCTTACGCAGTAGAGTTTTGTGACTTCACTAAATAATGGTCGCGTTAATGCCTCGCCTATCACAATTAAAAGAGCCTTGGACGTCATAGTACAGGGCTCCTGAAACATCGTAAATGTAATCCCCTAAATGTAATCACACTGGCCTCCAGCATTTTGCCTCCATCGAAGTCTTTGGCGTTGATACAAGGAAATCGAATGTTAAAGCCGCAAACACACACACACACACACGCACACACACACGCGCGAACACACACATACACACAAACAAACAAACATGGAGTCGTGACAGAGAACATCCGTATGCCAGCATGTCATACGGAGATTGCCAGCTCACGCTTTTCAACCAGCGTGATTGGTCTTTCGAGAAAATCGATACACTGAAGCGTAATTTTGGGCCGCAGCGAAATGAATTCGAAACGTGCAACTATTTTCCAGATACACTACGGAATTCTACCGAATTCTTTTTTCTCAATCTGACAATAATTTCATTTGACTGCTCGTAGGAATAGCACACCAAACGTAGCGCAGAAAAACTTTAAACGTACCGGCAAGTTGGGCAGAACTTGCTGCAGCAGAGACACACGGCTTCTCTGGCCATCAAGCATAATGACCGCGATGAAAACCACAAGAAGAACGTGTGCGACCATTTGCTCATCTGGGGGCACATCAGGTAGCGAGGCCAGCGCGAGGTCACCGACGGTTCAGAAGATCAGGAAGTTGGCACTCTCCGTGAAAACCGGCCGGTCTGCCTCTGGAACGACGTTGATGTGGTCGAGCAGGTACGATGCGTCGCGATTGTAGATAAATCCTTTCACTACGGTCAGTCCCAGTAATGCCTCGGCCCATGCTGGTCTCTCGGCAAAGTATGACAGGCAGTTGCTGAGGGAGGGAAGCGGAGCGGTGGTCTGCGAACGGTAAACAACAGAGATTGTTAAATGTCAAGCATTAAATACTTCTTGCTCGTAATGTAAAAACTGTACTTAAAGAATTATTGGAGAGCCCACCAACATAATGCGGTAGTCGTTGTGCTAAGAACGACGGCACTGCTAGAAGACTATGCATGCACGACGAAGTAGGTGTTATCAGGTATATTCAACCTGGCTTTGAATAGATTTTCCCTGCTTCTGGATAGGCAGCCACTTTCGCTCCCATTGCGCACTGACACACTCAGCGTATCCATCCGGCAGTCTAGAATCATCGTAATGTGACTATAGCTGCAGTGGCGTTAAAGCAATAAAATGGAGTGCTCGGAATTTTTTTTTTTTCATTTCACATGACACACAGGCTTTGAAAGGTTGTTGGGCTTTCTCACAGGCTAATGGCACGCCGGCGGCGTTGGCTGGTGCTAGTAGCGTAACGCACGTTCTATTTTACGGTGAAGAGAACGCGCATAGGAAACGGTATCGTGCTGAAACTGGACGTTCGGCGGCCGTAGAAGTTAGGCCTAACGCTTTCCACAAGCATAGTACAGAAGCGTGTTTCTCGACGCAGGGCAACCGCCACAGTGAAGGGAATTATTTCTTATAAAGATTTCTTCTTACGGGAAGACGAAACTACAGCAATATTTAAGGTATACATGTCGTCCCAGGTAACTTGAGCCAATACTTTAAATAGGCGCGTCGGAAGCGAGTCGAACCGAGCGCATAGCGTTCGCACTGCCCTATAGTTACACAAGCTATTCTTTATTTTCCCGTTAACTAATTCATTAACTGTGCTTAACTGACCGTTTTACTGCTGACTGCAGACGTGCGTGGGCGTTTTATTTCAGTGAAAACAAGAATCCAAAAGGTTTGAAAACATAAATTTACAGAAGGCGTGATAACATCATTCACTCACCCCACCAGACGTGATCACCGAGATCGCCTCCTCCCTCGATCTGCAACAAAAGGTATCTCTTTGCTGCTGCTGACAGGAGCATCACAAACGCCGCTGCTGCAGCCCCGTAGTGTGACCAGGTGTGGAGGCATCCCTGCCAGTGCAGTAGAAAACACAGCAAACAAGTTTTGCAGACATTGTCTGACATTCACCCTCCGAAACTATACGACATGCAAGATATACGTGAAATGTGTTGCCGTAAAGAATTTCTACTTGATGTGACTATTTATTCCTTGCATACGATTCTTATCTTTCCTGTAGGTGCGCTTCCCAATATGATCATGTTGACACTTACAGTTGTGTGTCTCTTCTAACATAAGAAGTTGTTGGTGTCTTAAGCTGGGTCAACCGTTACGCTTACAAGGGCATCACGCATTGTGCATGTCATCTCTTTCTTCTTATTTGTTTGTGCTTTACACAACTTTGCACCTGAAAATTAGTATTGTTCCTCATTAGTACGTTTTCTTTAAAATAGTGCTCCTATATGACACTGCCAAAGTGTTGAGAGTATGACTAAATAAATAAATAAATAAATAAATAAATAAATAAATAAATAAATAAATAAAACATTCTTCAACTGATGGCGTAGTTGACAAAACTTTGCTCTGACGTTACGTGACTGAGCAGCCCAAGCTGCAGCTAAATATTTACTACTGAAAGCGCTACGTTATGCTAACTAAACACAAGACAAACAGAGAAAAAACAACGAAAGAGGCGAGCGTGGCGGTCGGTCATCGAAACCTGATGTTTAAGTCAAGCACGAGGGCTCTTGGCCATGCGTGGTTGTTCAATCCAAGCTGGTGGTTACGTAAGACACACACAGCCGTTCGATTAACGCAGTTGTCTCAAACACGCGTACCTTTCGCTAGCGGCCCGCGGGTCCATACGCAATAGAGATTTGTGACTTCACTAAATAATGCTCGCGTTAATGTCTCGCCTATCACAATTAAAAGCACCTTGTTCAGGTAAGTTGAAAACATCTTGTTCTTTAATAACAATTTTTCGGATTTCAGATATGGTTAGGGACGTCATACACTTTAAATTCAATAACCCTTAAGTATACCTATAAAAGTGAGTAACCGATAAAATGGAGGTTACATCGTTCGTCTTTTTCATGTTTTCATTATTTTGGCTCAGGATAAGGGTTACACTGTCGAAATATCATGCGAATGGACCTGTTTATCGGTTACTTCTCACTGCTGCCGGAATGTAACCCCTATATTGTAACCCATAGGTTTTCTCTAACCCTTAATCGAGATTCCAAGGATACCTAAGTTATGGAGTGGAAGTTCGCAATTTACACATGAGTAAAGTGCAGGATAAGTTGCCTTCGAGCCCGCAAGGTCAATCCACTCGATAAACACGTGGACGGCTGCCCAATCCCAGATTACGCCTCAAGGTAACTTACTCATTCAGCCATTCTGACGGATTCTCTTTTTCGCAATGTGACAAGAATTTCATTTGACTGTTCGTAGGAATAGCACACCAAACGCAGCGCAGAAAAACTTCAAATGTACCGGCAAGTTGGCGTGGACTTGCCGCAGCAGAGACACCCGGAGTCTCTGTGAGTCCAGCACCGTCACGGCGACGACGGCCACCAGGAGCACGTGCGCCAGCAACTGCTCATCTGGTGGAACATCTGGCAGCCACGTGATCGCAAAGTCTGCGCCGGTCCGCCACACCAAGTTGTTGGCGGTGTTGATGAACTCGTCTCGCTGTAGGTCGGGGACCATGTTCGAATGATCCCGCAGATACCACGAGCCCCTAGCGTAGATGAAAAACTTGCAAAAGGCCATAGCCAGAAGGGTATCTACCCATGAGGACTTGTCGGTGTGGTAGGCGGCGCAGTTGGATATGCTAGGCGCCGGGGACGTCACCTGCGAACGAGAAACAACAGAGATTGTTAAGTCTCAAGCAATAAATACTTCTTGCTCGTAATCAGAAAACTGTACTTAATGATTTATTGAATAGCGCGCACCAACATAATGCGGTAGTCGTGGTGCTAAGAACGACGGCACTGCTAGAAGACTATGCATGTGCGACGAAATAGCTGTTATCAGGCATATTCAACCTGGCTTTGAATAGATTTTCCCTGCTACTGGATAGGCAGCCACTTTCGCTCCCATTGCGCACCGACAGACTCAGCGTATTCATCCGGCAGTCTAGAGTCATCGTAATGTGAATATAGCTGCAGTGGCGTTAAAACAATAAAACGGACTGCTCGGAATTTTTTTTTTCATTTCACATGACACACAGGCTTTGAAAGATTGTTGGGCTTTTTCACAGGCTAATGGCACGCCGGCGGCGTTGGCTGGTGCTAGCAGCGTAACGCGCGTTCTATTTTACGATGAAGAGAACGCGCATAGGAATCGGTATCGTGCTGAAACTGGACGTTCGGCGGCCGTAGAAGTTAGGCCTAACGCTTTCCACAAGCATGGTAAAGAAGCGTGTTTCTCGATGCAGGGCAGCCGCCACAGTGAAGTGAATTACTTCTTATAAAGGTTTCTTCTTATCGGAATGTCATTGTAGCCACCAGCACAATTGCTATTCGGATGAAAAGAAAAAGCAGGGTGAGTGACTGCGGCGCACATAAGCGTCTCTACGCAGCGATACACGAGCATACTCGGCTAAATAGCGACTACTCACGTTCCCGTACTTGGCCAAAAGCGGCGGCTAGATGTTGAGGATTGCATCGTTCAAACACTGCCAATAGGACAGTGCAAGGGAGAGGCTTCCTATTACGTAGAGCAGTGTGAACACCATCTCGATCAAGTTTTGGGGATGCGGATTATGCTTTCTTGGCCCTTAATTCTTGGCTCCTACCCACTACGGGGGATCGGCCATGAAACCGGCGGTTAATACAGGTGGGAAAATTTAGAATTCAGACGAGGGAAAAGGAACTAATCTCTGTGCTCAGAACCAAAACACTGTTAGCGCGCGTGCACCGACGTACTTCGTCGTTCTCGCTCAAAAGGCCAGCCACTCCAGAGTGCAACCTGATGATGATGGTGTCATCTTCCTGGTGGTGCTCACCCACTAAAGGGGATGGGCCAAGAACTTGGAAGCAGGATGTTTAAAGTAAAGACCTAGGAAGATAAAGGCAACTGGAAATTCATATTAAAAATGAGAGACGAAATGATGGAAAATGCTTAAAGGGACACTAAAGAGCAACATGAAGTCGATACGGGACGATAGATGGGCATTCGATAATGAGTGACATAGAATCTCCGTATGCCAGCATGTCGAGTGATTGGGCACAGGCTTCTCAACCAGCGTGATCTCTTCGAGAAAGTACATACGCTGAAGCGTAATTTTGGGCCGCAGCGAAATAAATTCGAAACGTGCAACTATTTTTCAGATAAGCAACAGGATTTTCAAGACGAATCCTTTTTCTCTCAGTGCGACAATAAATTCATTTGATTCCTCGCAGGAATAGCAAACCAAACGCAGTGCAGAAAACTTTAAACGTACCGGTGGGTTCGGAAAAGGGTGCCAGAGCAGCCACACCCGGCGCCTTTGTCCCTCCAGGACGATGCCGGCCATGACTACCACGATGACGATGTGGAGCGCCATGGCCTCGTCCGGAGGGACGTACGGCAGGATTGCCGCCAGTGCCTCGCCGATGGTGAACCAAGCGAGTGTCTCTGTGGTGGCAAGGTAAGCTTGGCGTTGTTGCGGTGCCACGAGGAGTACATTGGCCTCGAGGAAGGTTTCGGCTTGGCCGAGCAACCGTGCCTTCGCAATGGTCATCAGGGCGAGTGGATATGGCCAGTCTGGGTTCTTGTTATAACTTAAGCAGTTGGATACGGATGGTGCCGGCGATGTTCTCTGCGAATGGGAAACAACAGAGATTGTTCTATGTCAAGCGATAAATACTTCTCGGTCGTAATGAGAAAACTGTATTTAAAAAAATTATTGGACAGTGCACCAACATAATGCGGCAACATAAAGCGCTGAGAACGACTGCTCCGATATAAAACCATGATCGACAAATTAGCTGCTATCGGGCATATTCGACCTGGATTTGAATAGACTTTCCCTGCTTCTGGAAAGGGAGCCACTTCGCTCCACTCGCGTACTCATCCGGCACTCTTCGAGTCATCGTGACTCTAGACAGGGGCGTTAAACGAGTAAAATGGAGTGTTCGGAACGTTTTTTTTTAACTTTATTTTGGTTTATATGACACAAATGCTTTGAAAGACTGTTGCGTTTTCTCACAGGCTAATGACAAGCTGGTGGCGTTGGCTGGTGCTACCAGCGTGGCGCGCGTTCCATTTAACTATATACAGATCGCACCTAGCAAACGCTGTGCCGTCGACACATGCCGCGGCCCCCCGGTGCCGCGTCTAAAACTGGTCCTCCGCCCGGTGTAGAAGTTAGGCCTAACACTTTCTACAAGCACGGTAAACGATCGCATTAATCAATGTAGGGCAACCCCAACAGTGAAGTAAATTTTCTATAAAGATTTCTTACTGGAATGTCGTGGCTGCCACTAAACAATTGACATACAGATGGAAAAGAAAACAGGGCGAGTGACTGAGCATGCATCCCTTCCCATCGCTCCGTGAGCGTACTCGGTTAAAAGCGACTACACAAGCAACCCTAACGGGCGAGCAACAGTGGACCCTGGGCTTTCCTCGCGAAGTCATCGCAAGACTGGTATCCGCTTCCATTGTCCTTCGAAACGAACTTCTTTCACCTCGAGCGTTCGGAAAGTAGTTGTACTTATTATAAACATCTCTTTCCCAGTAACCTACAATTGAATAACATAATGCCATTTACAGTTTCGAGCCACCGCATAAGCCCCCCCCCCCCCTGCCCCCAAACAGAAGGGAATTCTTGCAGATAATTGTAGTATGTACAGTATCGCGTTATCGCGTGCGCCCTTCGTGCGACGGAGATGGCCGGCTCGTTTCATCAGCCGCGTTCGTTCCCGGCGCTCAGGCGCTAGCGCGTAGAACAGACGATGTGTGGGGCGATGTTATCGATTCGGGCTTTATACGGAACATGAAGGCGATGGAAAAAACCCGTCTAGAGTGGATCCATATAATTGCTATATTGCAATAATATAAACTCTTTAGGTGCGCACATTCGCGAAACGCGATCGACCAGATAAAGTATACATTCTAAAAAGACAGGGCGTCCAAACATGGACACAAGAAAGAAGTCAGGACACCACAAACGCCGACTAACAACTGAAGAGACGCACAACGGCGGAAAAGAACGAAGGCACGAAAACTTATCTGCGCATGCCTATGCAACAGGCGAACCTATCAGTCCGGCACGCGTGGGGGTCTACGTGGTAGATAACTGTTAAGGCATTTCATTTCATCTTTAAAGAATACGCCATGCACCCGTCGGTCCGACGATGGCAGGAGAAATCTACCGGCGGGACGACGCAACTTCCAAGACAAAAAGGCATTGCCTTAAGGCTCTGATATACTCCAGCGTAACGTCGACGCGCGCGTGCGCGCGTCACGGCGACGTTACGTCAGCAAGAAACAGCCCTCTATAGTCCGGCGTCGGCTGACCGCCGACGCAGCCGACGGCTGCTGGCGCGCTCGGGCGTCGCTCGGCTCCGAATAGATCCTGCTGCATTTCGCGCCTTAACAGAGCCTTTAGCCACCGACGCTTGGCGCGAAATCCGAGTTTACTAGCCAGAGAACGCGGCTATGGCACGACAGCAAATAAAGCTAGAAACGCATGCAGCGTTTTTCACTCGCGAAAAACGCCACTTGCGGGGAACGCCGGCCACATCGGTTGCTCATAGCAACGGCACATAAAATTTTGTCTTGAAGCTGCCTCGTCCCGCCGATACATCCGCTTTCGTCACCGGACCAAAGGACGCGCGCCCTCGTTACGTTATCTTGTCGAACGCGCCGCGCAAGCATAAGCCGAGAGGCGTCGCCGCCTAAAGAGTATAGATTAAGCAACGCTTATCGCAATGGATTGGGACATTTTTTTTTTACTTTCGTGCGTCGGCAAGAACGCAGTCGCGAAAACCCACGTTGAGTGACGAAAATGGGCAGTTTCAGAATACGCTACGCAAAGATAGTGTTCGTTGCGTAAGCACGCTATTTTCGTTAGCTAAAGGGGGTACGCAAGAGGATGGCGCATGCGCAGTGGCAACGAACGCTAACGCAAAGCTTTGCATACGCTATTTTTCGAATAGGGCCCCCAAACGTTTCGGTTCCTTAACGATCAATGTGACTGCGCATGCGCGAGACCCGAACAACGTTTGGGTTTTGCGTTAGGAACGCCATTTTTCGAATTTAGCGGGAGCCCCAAAGCCAGCACCTAAATGTTTTGCGTCAAACACGTGGCAGCACCCACTGAAGTGACGGCTCTCAGCGTGCACTAAATTAGGCTCGAAACGTGGTAATGCGTGAAGTTCGCAAGCTAGCAGATTTACTGCAGCTACCGTTTTTTCCTCAACTAACGTGTGTAATGGAGGCTTGTTCACAAGAGGCCGTTGATGTCGAATTCGGTAGCCGATTTTTTGGCTCGTAGGCGCAACAGGGAAATGCTTCAGCTAGGCAACAACAACGCCTTTTTTTTTCAAGAAAAGGTCTTTTGGGCAAGACGCAATCCGTAAGCGCACAACCCTATTCGGAAACTCCTTGCTTCTGCGCGCCCCAACGCGCTAACACCCGCAAAGCTCTTTGGGGCCCCATTCTAAATCTCTCTCACCTCGTACGCGAAGATAGCGTTCATTGCGTACGCCCGCTTTTCAGTCACCTAACGGGGGTACGCAAAAGGATAGCGTACGACGCATGCGCAGTAGGCAGTTTAATAATAGGGTACGCAAAGCTTTATGTTAGCGTTCGTCGCCATTGCGCAATCGTCCTACGCTATCCTCTTGCGGGTCCCCGCTAAGTGACCGAAACAGCAGCCGTACGCAACGAACGCTATCTTTGCGTACGCTATTCTAAAAGTGTCTATGCTAACCCCAGAATTCAGAAATGCTCCTTAACTTGATCTTGACTTGCCAACGCCTCAAGGCAGCGCAAACGCGTTTCAGAAATCCTCCCCAACTTGAAACGCGTCCTTCCGGTGAGCTTCGCTCGCTCAATCAAGTAGTAATCGTGAAACACAAGTCTGGACGCGAGCAGTCTTGAATCGGTCTTCGAATCAACATCAAGCATAGCGGCGGGTGACAGAGACGCAGCACACCACCGCAGACCGCACATCATGGAGACGCTATGAGCGTTTCTGTGTGCATGCACGCCTCCTCATGCAAAAGCAGTGGTGCCACATTAAAAGACGCGCACTTTTTGTCGAGTGGGCCGAGGCCATGGTAGCGCGACACAGGAAAGCAAAAAACATACAAAACATGAAATTCGCACCGTTGCCTCCGCGATTATTGCCGGCAGCGCACCGTAGTCAACGTTTCCGTAGTAACAGCGAACTACCAGAACTAATCGCGGAGGCCGCGTTTGAAAGAAAGCACAAGGGCTGCTGGCGTTTTTGTCATTTGAAACGACATAACCAACACGACATTCATGCATGACTCTCACGTCTTCATATTTATCTTTTTGGCAGCGTTGCTACGGACTGGCTTCAAGTTAAGGCGCGTTTATGAATACGGGGACTGCTTATACTTTCAGTGCCGGGGCCTCCAAGCGGCTAGCATACGCACGCTCTTGCGTTCCTTTGTACTACCAGCCGCACCCAGAGAGAATACAAAGGAAGATTCAGAACAACGTACGCAGGTTTAGCGTTCGTTGGGTGCGATGCGCTATTTTTGGAGTGAGCGTCGTGAAAACGCTCTCGTTATCTGAAGAGCCAGTGTCGCCACACGTGGACGGGTCGTTCGAGAAAGGTTGCACCACGGCCGGACTAGAGGAGAAAGAAACGCCACGAGCGCGCCAATACAGCGTGCTATGCGCTTCCCTCCGAAGAAATAAGGGGTAGCGTGCTTGACGTGAAGGGAGCGGCCAGGGTTTTAGCCAGGATTGGTTAAAAGTGTCACAAACTAGCGGCGGTGAAAGGTGGGAACTAGTCCAGAAGCGCAGGCCGTATGAAGGAACGCGCGCGTCTCCCTTCTAGCCCGGCCGTGATCGCACTTAGGCCTAAATCGTACAAAAGCGCACAACACCATAACGATTCGGAATACCAGCGTTTACGGAATGCATGCGGCCGTCGCATGCCGAGAAAATGGATTATACTACAAGTCGCTCAACAACAAATAGTTGTAGCAGCCGCTTGGTTATGCTATATGGGTGGAAGTAAAGCGCGGCCAGTCACTGTAATCTAAGAGACGCGCGAGACGCGTACGTGATGCGAAAAATGAACTGCGTACATACGTGCTCACGATCCTTGTGTAAGCAGTCAGTCGTGACGGCCCCACAGGTAGGTTGTTGCCTTCGTCCGGCCCAGAGAGACGCCGTAGCACTGCAGAACAATCAACGCAGGCTGCTCAGCCAGCTCAGCCTTTCGCGTGAACGCGTTGCTTGCTACTGAAGCCTAGCGAGTACACCGCTGCATCCGCCGCTCGAGAACGCGCCAAACGCAATGCCAAACGCGCCTTGCGCTGCGCGACTGCTGGCAAGAATCCCACGTGACTTATTGAGAAAATTGGGGCGCCACCAAACTATCGGGCGGGAACTTGAAATCTGCGTCCCCTTCCTTTCGTTGCACCTCCTCTGGCACCTCTCTCCAACCTCCCTCTGGGCGCAGCGCGCCTTCCGACGCCGCGCCCGCCGTCTTGCTGGTGCCGCTGGCTCTGAAGTCCGCCAAACGTTTCGTCAGTTTCGTGCAGGGCTTCCTTCATTGGAGGGGTGGCCTTTATAAAGCGGCAATATATATATATATATATATATATATATATATATATATATATATATATATATATATATATATATATATATATATATATATATATATTATAAAGAGGTTTAGTAGCGGCGACGATACTCGACAGCGACAGTCAAGGCGGGGGCCGACTCTGCGCGAGCTGCACTCTGTCCGAAGAGGGCAACCCACTAGAAGGGGCCGGAGAGGACGACCCACTTCGGAGTTCCAATAAGCTTCGCTACAATTACTCCGGGTGCGAAAAGGGAGCCGCCTGGCGACCTAACAACTTGTCACAATGAGCGGATCATGGTACACCTTGAGGCGCTCCACGTTTACAATGTCGCGCCCTCGACGGCGCATGTCCGAGGATGGATCGATTGGTTCGATCAGGTAGTTTACAGGGGATGTGCGTTCAACAACACGGTAGGGGCCTTCGTATTTGGGCAGTAGTTTTGAAGAGAGGCCAGGTGCAGTGGTAGGGATCGAGAGCCATACGAGCGCTCCAGGGAGGAACGTCGGCTCAGAAGTGATTCTGTCACCGCTAATGCTCCTCTGCCGCTCTTGGTCCTGCGAAGTGAAGGTCTTGGCAAGGTCGCGACATTCTTCAGCAAGTCGGGCGGTAGCAGAAATCGGCGCACACTCAGACCGATCCGGCTTGTATGGAAGGATTGTGTCGATTGTGTGCGAGGGGTGCCTGCCATACAATAAGAAAAAGGGAGAAAAACCAGTGGTGCTCTGAGCGGCGGTATTGTAGGCGTAGGTAACGAACGGCAGAATGGCATCCGAGTTGGTGTGGTCGGCGGCTACGTACATGGAGAGCATGTCGCCGAGCGTTCGGTTAAATCGTTCGGTTAGGCCATTCGTCTGCGGGTGGTAAGCAGTAGTTTTGCGGTGAACAACGTTGCACTCTTTTAGAATGGCTTCGACGACTTCCGACAAGAAGACACGGCCTCGATCGCTGAGCAGCTCCTGGGGTGGACCGTGACGTAGCATGAATCGGTGGAGCAGGAAGGAGGCTACATCGCGCGCTGTAGCCGCTGGGAGGGCGGCAGTTTCGGCGTATCGCGTGAGGTGGTCTACAGCGACGATGGCCCAGCGGTTACCAGCAGACGTCAGAGGAAGTGGTCCATACAAATCGATGCCAACACGCCCAAATGGCCGGTCAGGGCAAGGTAGAGGTTTCAGACCTGCCGGCGACAGGTGCGTTGAAGTTTTGCGGCGCTGACAATCGATGCAGGAGCGAACGAACTTCTGCACGTAGCGGTACATCCCTCGCCAAAAGTACCGTTGGCGGATGCGGTGGTAAGTTTTCGATACCCCAGAATGCGCACACTGCGGATCAGCGTGGAACGATTCGCATATGTCAGAACGCAGACTTCGGGGTATCACTAGTAGCCACTGGCGGCCGTCGCCGTAATTGCGTCGGTGGAGGAGGTCGTCGCGAACGGCGAAATGGTGCGCTTGACGACGCAACGCGCGAGTGGATGGTGTTGCCGATGGATCAGTCAGCAAGTCTATCAGTGAGGCAATCCAGCGATCCTTGCGCTGTTCGGTAGCGATTGTCTGAATGTCGATGGAAGAAACGGCAAGGGGAGACACTGAGCTGTGGGCATTGTCGTCAGGCAAGGGAGAGCGCGACAGGGCGTCGGCGTCAGCATGCTGGCGTCCGTTGCGGTACAGTACGCGGATGTCGTAGTCTTGCAGGCGGAGTGCCCAACGGGCGAGACGGCCTGAGGGATCTTTCAATGACGACAACCAGCACAGCGCATGATGGTCGGTGACGACATCAAATGGGCGACCATACAAATAAGGTCGGAACTTCGTAAGGGCCCAGATGATTGCCAGGCATTCTTTCTCCGTGACGGTGTAATTGGTTTCGGCTTTAGTAAGCGTGCGACTTGCATATGCCACGACATATTCCGGGAACCCAGGTTTGCGCTGAGCAAGGACAGCGCCGAGGCCAACACCGCTGGCGTCCGTGTGTACCTCTGTGGGGGCCGTAGGGTCGTAGTGGCGTAGTATCGGAGGAGACGTCAACAAACGACGGAGCTTCGCGAAAGCGGCGTCGCACTCTGACGACCACGTATTGAGAGGCCCGTTGCTGCCAAGGAGCTTTGTCAGCGGCGATATGATAGTCGCGAAGTTTCGTATGAAGCGACGAAAGTAGGAGCATAGTCCTACAAAACTACGCAGTTCTTTGACGGACGTAGGTTTGGGGTACTCTGTCACGGCCCGAAGCTTGGCCGGATCGGGGAGAATTCCGTCCTTGGACACGACGTAGCCTAGTATTGTCAGCTGCCGTGCTGCAAATCAGCACTTCTTTAGGTTGAGTTGTAGCCCGGCGTCGCTCAAACGCGTCAAAACAAGTCGCAGGCGTTGAAGATGCATGGAGAAGTCCGGGGCGAAAACGACGACGTCGTCGAGGTAGCACAGACACGTGTGCCATTTCAAGTTGCGCAGAACGGTATCCATCATGCGCTCAAAGGTCGCGGGTGCATTACACAGCCCAAACGGCATGACGTTGAATTCGTACAAGCCGTCGGGTGTGGCAAACGCTGTCTTCGGTCGAGCGTCATCAGCCATGGGGACTTGCCAGTACCCTGAGCGCAAATCGAGCGATGAAAAGAATTCTGCTCCTTGCAGGCTGTCAATGGCGTCGTCTATTCGAGGTAGGGGATAAACGTCCTTACGGGTGATCTTATTGAGTCGTCGGTAGTCCACACAGAACCGCACAGAGCCGTCCTTCTTCGCAACAAGAACGACAGGAGACTCCCACGGACTGTTTGAGGGTCGAATAACGTCGCGGCGAAGCATGTCGTCAACTTGCTCGTTAATTACACGACGCTCTGCTGGAGATACGCGATATGGACGTTGCCGCAGTGGTGGTTGGGCGCCAGTGTCGATGCAATGGGTGACAGCAGACGTGCGGCCGAGAGAAGTTTGCGCGACATCGAACGAAGAACGAAATTCTTCCAACAGGCATAGAAGCTGGGAGCGCTCGACCGACGTAAGTGTGGTAGAGTGGTTTCGGTTCCGTTTCGGGAACCGGTTCTCATGCGCCCAGGGGGCGCACTTCAATTGTATATATTTCACTGTACATATTAAACAGCGTTCGGTCTTCTGTTCGGCACCCTGCTGCGTGCCTTTCGTCTGCTTCGGGGCCGCCGTTCCGGCGTGCACCCGGCGTTCCTTCGACGTGGCGTCTTAGGCGCCCACGTCGATACTACAGTAAGGTTGTCAGCAATCGAGGAACGAAATACATCAGCGGATGACGAATCAGATGTGGAAACAGCACTGAGCGTACGGGAGCTGGCGCAGTGCGTGTCACCCGGTGCGTCCATAACTTGTGCGTCTTCGAGGGGTTCCGCTCTGCCGAGACATTCCCCTCGCACCAACGTAACCATGAACGGGGATGGGTTGGTCACAAAAATATCCGTTTCGCCCTGAGTGATTTCCACGGTCGCAAATGGCACCAGCAAGCCTTTTCTAGTGAAAACGCGGTCACGTGGAGAAAGAAGTGCAACGGCGGCGCGGAGACCGGTGCAATAGACGGGCACAGCCGTTGACGAATTTGCAGGAAGTGTGATGTCGTCTTTGACGAATACCTTGGTCGCAGCGGATGAACTGTCTGCCGGCGCCAAATGTGAGAATGGTGAGAGCTCTAATTCGGCTGGTGCGCAATGAATGACGGCGTCGTGGCGGGCAAGAAAATCCCATCCCACGATGACCTCGTGAGAGCATGAAGAAATTAATGAATTCGACGGCGTACAGAGCGTCCTGAATGATGGCACGGGCTGTGCATACTGCCGTCGGGTGAATACTTTGGGCGCTGGCTGTACGGAGGGAGAGCCCGGAAAGTGGCGTCGTCACTTTTCGTAGCAGGCGGCTTAGTTTAGCGTCCATAACGGATACGGCGGCTCCAGTATCGATAAGCGCAGATGCGCGAACACCGTCCACAAAAACGTCTATCACGTTCGATGGGCTTCGCTGAGGGCTTTCGCAGTTCGATAGCGTCGCAGCCCTTGCCTCGTGGACTGCGACGACTAGTTTTCCTGGTCGCGTGGGACCGAACGTGGCCGCATCGGTGACAGCGAGCGGCGTCGTGGTGACGGTGAACGGCGGGTAGGTGCAGCTGGGCGAGACGTCGGCGACGGAGGCGTAGGTGGGTCGTAATACGGGCGGTTCGACTGGATGGTGGCAGGCGACACGTCTCTAGGCGGCTGCACGCGATTGCAATAGCGCGCCACGTGGCCGGCGTAACCGCATGCGAAGCATATGGGGTGGTTGTCAGGTGTGCGCCATCGGTTCCCTGGGGCACGGCCCGTCCATGGTGCAGGACAGGATTGACGGGGCGGCAACTGATAGGACTGCATGGTGGGCTGCAGTCGTGGCCTGTGCGTGACGTCGGCGTAGGCTACCGGTACATCCGCTTCGAAAGAGTGAGGTCGAGCGGAGGCTTCAGCGTAAATGTGTGGGGCAGCCGTAGCGATTGATGGGGGCGGTCTTGCGACAACTTGGGCGTAACTCAAAGGTGCAGGAGCCGGATGGTGCTGGTGGTACTCGGGCATGACCTCCGCGATTTCCTGCTCAATTGCTCGACGGAGGGGAGGCATAAGGGTGGTCGACGGCTGTTGAGCGTACCTAGGGCGAGCAAAGTCCAGCAGAGAGAACTGGCGCGCGATTTCCTCGCGCACGAAGGTCTTGATCTCTGCGAGCAACACGGAGTGGTCGGGTATGGTCGACAAGCCAGCGAGCTCGGCGTCGCGTGATGGAGAGCGACGGGTCATCGATCGCTGCCGGCGCAGCTCCTCATAGCTTTGGCAGAGCGTTATGACCTCTGCCACTGTGCTGGGGTTCTTGGCGAGCAGCATGGTGAAGGCGTCGTCATCGATGCCTTTCATGATGTGCCGGATCTTGTCAGAATCGGACATGGTGGCGTCGGCTTTCTTACAGAAATCGAGGACGTCTTCAATGTAACTGGTGAAGGATTCACCGGCCTGCTGAGCGCGTTCACGTAAGCGTTGTTCGGCCTGCAGCTTACGAACGGCAGGGCGGCCAAACACGTTGATAATGGCGGTCTTGAAGTCGGACCACGTCGTAAAATCGGATGCGTGGTTGTTGTACCACAGGCCCGCCACACCCGCGACGTAGAAAACCAGGTTAGTCAATTTTCCGGCCTCGTCCCATTTATTGGGGACACTCACGCGCTCGTAAATGGCGAGCCAGTCCTCCACGTCGGTACCATCGGCGCCAGTGAAGACGGGAGGGTCGCGAATACGAGGGACACCGGGACATGTCGGTGCGGGCGGGGTCGTTTGCTGGGAGGCGTCTTGAGGCATGGTAGGCGGTAGGGTACGGGATCGAAGAGCCAGGGGCATCGAATGAGGGCCGAAGTTGTGAAGGCTCAGCACTCTCCACCAAATTATAAAGAGGTTTATTAGCGGCGACCATACTCGACAGCGACAGTCAAGGCGGGGGCCGACTCTGCGCGAGCTGCACTCTGTCCGAAGAGGGCAAACCACTAGAAGGGGCCGGAGAGGACGACCCACTTCAGAGTTCCAATAAGCTTCGCTACAATATATATATATATATATATATATATATATATATATATATATATATATATATATATATATATATATATATATATATATATATATATATATATATATAAATATATATATATATATATATATATATGTGACGTAAGCAGGCATGCAGAGATGGCTGGTAGAAGCCGACGAGGAAGAAGTGCGCGAGAATAGAATAAAGGTATGGCGTCTGTGCCGCTGGCAGTCTCTCATTCATAGCGTCACACAAGTCGACAGGATGAAGACCTGGCAGCCACTTCATCAGCCGCACGTCATCAACGAAGTTCTTAACAAGACGCCCTGACCATACACGGACCACCGAAGCAGATCCTAGCTGCACACAACGCCCAGCATCATGACGGCATCATCAACAGCCCTTGACATCCCCAAGTACACCGGATCAGCGGACGATGGACCCGTACAGGACTGGTTCCACCTTTTCGAGCTCCACGCTACCGCTGCATCATGGTCGGAAAGGGAGATGGTCACCAATTTCAACGAATACGTCACTGGTGAGGCCTTCCGATTTTATCTCACGCACATCTTCGAAAACAATGAGTCGTGGACAAAAATCAAAGAAGAGATGGTCACCCGATTTAAAGACTACGATGAAGACTTGCTTATAACGCACCATCTGCGTACAGTCGCACTCAGTCGTCATTTTCACAAGCAGTCTTCATGCATTCGAACACCGAGCATGAATCGGCCATTCCCACAAGACAAATCAAAGCATCAGCTGACTGAAAGTCACCCAAGATGTTTTCCCGCAAGAACCGACTTTCCACCACGTTTCCCATCTGCGCAAAGATTGCCATCTCCTACCTCTCCACTCCGCTACAAAAATCGAGTCAATATTCGACTACCCGACTCGCTTCACCACTCGTCTTGTATACGTGGCCCACCACCTGGTTTTACGTCAAGTGGCTCTTCAGTTGCTTGTAACTCTCACGAATTCGCTACGTACGTTACAGACCAGCTAAAGTATCCGGAAAGTACACTGCCAAGCCAATGCCCTTCCACACAACTTGATGCTTTAGGAGGACCTAGCTCGGTAGTTTCGCTAGGTGACACGCATTCACCATTGACCAAGCCTTCACTGCCTGACAAGCACCACAACAGCCCACCGTGCACCAGCTTCCCAGTGGACATCACATCAACTTGTGAAGAAAATCATAGTCATGTTCCTGAAGCGCTGCCTCATCAGCGAGACCAGTACAAGCAAGTCGACGAACTTAATCGACTACAACGCACACTTCATCATGGGCGACGGCGAAAGAAAACTTCATCGAAACCTCGCTCACGGCTTAAAGAAGACAGTCTGAAAAGAAGCCCGAGAAGAAGACACCGCCGAAAGGACCATCGTCATGGACCCCTTCTGCAACAAAGATCAAGATTGCATCTGCGACCTCACCACATAAAACGCTCAAAAAGACACGGAACCACCCCTTGTACTCTGCAGGAAGAGAGGCAGCGCCCAATCAGCAACAATCAACGGGGATGCAAACTGCTTGTACGGCGTGTGTACCTCTCACGACGAAGAATGCGACGCCTACGAAATCCCAGCTGTCGATTCTGCAAAGTCTTCCAACCTCGTTCATTTCTCACACGAATACCAGCTGTGTCATTATCAGTGTCCACGTTCAAGGCATGCTTACGTTGTCCCGAACGCAACAGCCAGCCTCGCCCACCAGAGCTCTCCTTGATATCCCCGGACTGCTAGCGTCTTCAGTGAAGTCTTTTGTGCAAGTTAACGGAACTTCATTGTGACATGAAACTACTGCGCATTTCGACATTTTTTGCTTCCAAGACTGCTTGTTCATACTTTGTTGTTCGTAACTCGCGCATTCTTCCGGGGGAGGGGGAATCCTGTGACGTAAGCAGGCATGCAGAGATGGCTGGTAGAAGCCGACGAGGAAGAAGTGCGCGAGAATAGAATAAAGGTATGGCGTCTGTGCCGCTGGCAGTCTCTCATTCATAGCGTCACATATATATATATATATATATATATATATATATATATATATATATATATATATATATATATATATATATATATATATATATATCGGTCATTCCATATCAAGTGTACCTGACAAATTTTCGACCATCTCCGATCATGCTGAAAAAAATCGTGCTAGTATTTGTGAATGTAAGAAGTATAGTTATTGAGGCGCTATATTTCGGGAAAACATGTTATGTTGCCTAGAGGGCGCTTCGAACTTCGGGTACAGAAGTGAGACTATGTCGCGCTAAATAATTGACATAACATTACTGGTTTGAGCAATTAGTCCGAAATAATTTTTCCTTTATCTCAAGGCGCTGATCGTTCATGAATATGAGAGTTTATTCATTTTTGTTTTAATTTTCACTATTTTTGGCCAAATCGAAAAATTGCAAAATGCTGCATGTTTAGAGCTGTTTACAAGAAGCACATATTTTTGGTGGAGTAATATATTCACATCGCGGGCTTTATAGCTTTCTAGAATAAATGATAAAAATTCTGCGGGAGCGAATGAAGCATAGCATTGTCACAATATTGTGTCAAAGTTGGAAAAAATGACATTTGGACTCATATTGCGGCTTCATTTTCGCAATGTAGCGGTCCAAGTAAAAATATGACCTATATATCGTTCTGTAGTATGTTTTGTTGCTATTACATACAGAAAGTTTGAAACGAGTTGTTTTCGTTTTAAGGGAGAAAAAAATTTTCTAACCTAATAACCACAAGGTTGTAGGAAGTGTGCATTTGCCTCCCCTTCACTGCATAGCAGAAAGCGAATAATGCAAATCATACAACTGCTTGTCACTTGTTTTAGTAACACTGCCGTATAAAACGTCAAAAACGGCAATAGGGCTAAAATTATGGAATGGTATCTTCTCTCTTGGACGATCAAAGGGCAGGTAATATTAATAATAATAATATCTGGTGTTTA
The DNA here is from genome assembly GCF_013339695.2 of Rhipicephalus sanguineus. Classification (NCBI taxonomy): domain Eukaryota; kingdom Metazoa; phylum Arthropoda; class Arachnida; order Ixodida; family Ixodidae; genus Rhipicephalus; species Rhipicephalus sanguineus. The sequence continues at coordinate 149,785,884 of NC_051182.1, forward strand.
ACGTCCCAAAACCGTGATATGATTATGAGAGACGCCGTAGTGGAGGGCTCCGAAAATTTCGGCCACCTGGGGTTCTTTATCGTGCACCTAAATCTATAGGTACACGGGCCTCGAACATTTTCGACTCCATCAAAAATGCAGCCGTCGCGGCCGGGATTCGATCCCGCGACCTTCGGTGTGCAGGTTATATTCAAGCGCTTCATAGTTCGAAGGGGCAGAATTATAATCTAGTCGATGGCCTGCAGGACAGTTTTTGAACGTCGTGATTGGCTTCTGATAATTAAGTTATATGGTTTTACGTAATAATTAATGGCATAATTAAAGTATACTTTGCTGAAGTTGTTTTTATGATGTTTCAGGTATAGGTCGATGCGTGATCGCTTACGTGATGAAATGATGTATCCTAGGTGTACACGTTCGAGATGATTCGATATCGTGCCCATAACTAACACCTCATTCGCCATTTCTGGACGCGATTTAACATTTTCATCCCCCATTTTCTTAATGGTCCGAAGGTGGTCAAAATGTCAAGAGCCCGTCCGGTAATGGTCACGGGCTTTTAACATTTTCAGCACCCTAGAGGTTCAGCACCCTACTCATTCAGCCATTCTGACGGATTCTTTTTTTCGCAATGTGACAATAATTTCATTTGACTGCTCAGAAAAAGCAGCGCAGAAAAACGTCAAGTGTACCGGCAAGTTGGCGAGGACTTGCCGCAGCAGAGACACCCGGAGTCTCTGAGAGTCCAGCACTGTTACGGCGACGACGGCCACCAGGAGCACGTGCGCCAGTAACTGCTCATCTCTGGTGGAACTTCTGGCAGCCACGTGAGTGCAAAGTCGGCGGCGGTCCGCCACACCAAGTTGTTGGCGGTGTTGATAAAATCGTCTCGCTGTAGCTCGGGAACCATATTGGCGTGATCACGCAGATACCCCGTGTCCCGGCCGTAGATGAAAAACTTGCAAACGCCCATAGCCAGAAGGGTATCTACCCATGAGGTCTTCTCGTTGTGGTAGGCGGAGCAGTTTGATATGCTAGGGGCCGGGGACGTCATCTGCGAGAAACAACAGAGATTGTTAAGTCTCAAGCAATAAATACTTCTTGCTCGTAATAAGAAAACTGTACTTAAAGATTTATTGAATAGCGCGCACCAACATAATGCGGTAGTCGTGGTGCTAAGAACGACGGCACTGCTAGAAGACTGTGCATGCGCGACGAAGTAGCTGTTATCAGGCATATTCGACCTGGCTTTGAATAGATTTTCCCTACTTCTATATAGGCAACCACTTTCGCTCCCATTGCGCACCGACACACTCAGCGTATCCATCCGGCAGACTAGAGTCATCGTAATGTGACTATAGCTGCAGTGGCGTTAAAACAATAAAACGGAGTGCTCGGAATTTTTTTTTTCATTTCACATGACACACAGGCTTTGAAAGGTTGTTGGGCTTTCTCACAGGCTAATGGCACGCCGGCGGCGTTGGCTGGTGCTAGTAGCGTAACGCGCGTTCTATTTTACTGTGAAGAGAACGCGCATAGGAAAAGTATCGTGCTGAAACTGGACGTTCGGCGGCCGTAGAAGTTAGGCCTAACGCTTTCCACAAGCGTGGTACAGAAGCGTGTTTCTCGATGCAGGGCAACCGCCACAGTGAAGTGAATTATTTCTTATAAAGGTTTCTTCTTATCGGAATGTCATTGTAGCCACTACCACAATTGCTATTCGGATGAAAAGAAAAAGCAGGGCGAGTGACTGCGGTGCACATAAGCGTCTCTACGCAGCGATACACGAGCTTACTCGGCTAAATAGCGACTACTCACGTTCCCATACTTGGCCAAAAGCGGCGGCTGGCGGTTGAGGAGTGCATCGTTCAAACACTGCCAATAGGACAGTGCAAGGGAAAGGCTTCCTATTACGTAGAGCAGTGTGCTTGCTTGCTTGCTTGAACCTCTTCTACGGGATCTTACCCACAAAGGGGGATTGGCCATGAAACCGGCGGTAACCACTACATGGAAATTTAGAATTTAGGCAAAAGTAATTGAATTAATCGGACTACAAGCGAGTATTGAAAATAAAATAAGAATCTTTGGGTTATGTGCCAATAGAATGAGAAAAGAACCTTAATATCGAAAATAATCAATTAGAGAAAAGAATTATAAAATACCAAATTGCAATAGAAAATAACTTAATAAGGAACTCTTCTTGTGTCTCGAAGAAATTCGCAGACAGCTATGCAAACGTTCCTGCTGCTGTGGCCCAGAGAAGACGCCCCAAGGGAAAGAATATTTGCAGAATCTAGAGGAATGTTCAAATTTCTGAATAAATATTCGAAATGTTTTTTCCTGTGACTGGAGAAACGATGGCAATGTATTAAAAAGTGATCAATGTTTTCAGGCTCTTGACATAAAAAGCAAAGAGGGGACGGAACCAGACCAGCCCTGTGTAAATAAAAATTTAGAGGAGGAATACGGCATCAAAGTTTAGTAAGGGACACCTCCAATTTACGAAAGGAACACCATTTATTGTTCCAAGGAAAAGAAAGGTGACCATATTCTTGCTGTGGTAATCTTACTTTCATGGAATCCGGATGTAATGCGTATTTTCAGAATCTAGATGCAGTAATAAAGTCTGTATCTGCTACAATGTACATTGCAGGACCATCTAGGGACCACCGCGCGAGAACATCCGCCATCTCGTTTAAAAATATGCCACGGTGTACTGGCACCCATACCAACCGCACTGTGCTGAAGTTTTTAGGAATTAATGACATGAACACATTTAAGGAGGAGGACTCGGAAGGAGAAGCTGAAGTGAGAGCACTACATACAGATTTCGAATCAGTGACTATTACAGCTGACCACTCATTTGCTGAAAGCTTGCGAAGGGCTAAAAGAATTGCTAAGAGCTGTGCTTCAAATATTGGAGTATAATCCGGGAGTCGCAATGAGAATGACCAAGATAAAGCCTCTGAGAAAATACCTACTCCCGCTTTCTCTTCACGCATGGATGCATCAGTAGCAATTACGTTAAAAATTCCCAACTGACCTAAATGGTCTTCTAGCAAGCCTCTCAGATATCTAGAGGGAAGAAATTTAGAATTGGATGGGAATATATCATCGAAGCAGTGTGAACACTATCTCGATCTAGTTTTGGGGATGCGGATTATGCTTTCTTGGCCCTTAATTCTTGGCTCCTACCAACTACGGGGGATTGGCCATGAAACCGGCGGTTAATATAGGTGGGAAAATTTAGAATTGAGACGAGGGAAAAGGAAGTGATCTCTGTTCTCAGAACCAAAACCCTGTTAGCGCGCGTGCCCCGACGTACTCCGTCGTTTTCGCTCAAGAGGCCAGCCACTCCAGAGCGCAACCTGATGATGATGGTGTCATCTTCCTGGTGGTGCTCACCCACTAAAGGGTATGGGCTAAGAACTGGGAGGCAGGATGTTTAAGGTAAAGATCTAGGAAGATAAAGGAAACTGGAAATTCATATTAAAAATGAGAGACCAAATGAACGAAAATGCTTAAAGGGACACTAAAGAGCAACATGAAGTTGATACGGGACGAAAGATGGGCATTCGATAATGAGCGCAGCTTTTTTTTTTCGGTTCAAAAAGATGACTTATTAGTGGAGAAATTCGCAATAAAAGACCAAATATATTTTCCTCAATTGCTCTCGCCTCAAATCTGGCGCTGGAGCTACGTCGTCACTGATTTCATTGCTCTCAGCGAATTAGAGAGAGCCATGATACGTCACCGCATGCGTAAGCGGCCGCTGCCGCTGGCTCATGGCTGCTTCCGTGTTTTCCGTGATCATGGCTGCGATGGATAGCGGTGCAGACGCAGAACCCGCTGAACCTTGCAACGGAGACCTCACAAGGGAAACGGGTTTAGATTTCAGCGACTTCAGCCAAGTGGAGCGCTATATGCTTCTTCGAACTCGCGCGGCTAGTGTTTCAGCGCGCGCCGTCGGAGAGCGAAGCCTCGTTTTCGTCGACGGAAGGTGAGTCAGCCAAGCGATGTCGCCGGTGAAGAGTTTCATTCGCGACTCACTCGTACTGACTGGTAAGTACTAAATCGTTTTTTGCCCACGTATTTCTTCCGTTCAGGAAAAATCACAGCATATCCACGGAGTGAATGATGATGAGTGGGCGAAGCTGCGGAGGTTCATCGGTAAACCGTGAATCTTCCGTGAATTCTGCCCAGTACATCATCACCGACGTGAGATCGGGCTCGTTTATACTAAAGGTTCGATGAGTTATGACGACTTGCAGCTCACTTTAATTTTACATGTACGCTGTGAATTTTCATTGTTTAGAAAACCATTGCTTTAGAAAACATCTGGCGTCTTTCGTTAAGCAGCTGGCGTCTTTTCGTTTTGCTTTAGAAACATCTGGCGTTCTTTCGTTTTGCTTTTAGAAAACATCTGGCGTCTTTCATTGGTTTATTTAATCAATCAACGGCGTTTTGAACAAAATTTTTATTGTTTAATCACGCACAGGAGAAATCTCACCAGGCACTACCTTGGAGGTAAGCAATGGCTGCTAATGGGAATGAGAGACAGAAGAAGTCGGCTTTTAGCTAACACTTACACTTCTACTAACGTTTCCTACTGGAACATGCCAATGGCTGCTAATGGGGAATGAGAGACAGAAGAATTCGGCTTTTAGTTAACGCGCACGTTGCGAATTTTTTATTGTTCAACAACGCACAGGAAAAATCTCCCACCGGCACCACCTTGGAGGTCAAGATCTGGTACTAGCGTTACGACTGGTTACGCACTACTACGAGGGACGAACGGGTGCCGCCTTAAGGAGCTTCGCCCCTAAATGAAATGATGCTTCTGCTAGGTGCCTCGGAAGTAGGATGGTGCGTCAACGCGACGAAGCGAGGGCTTCCCTCCAGGGCCAGTATTCCGTCCGCGTGCGCTGTGCAATCTCTCCTGCGGCTTCTTATTTATGCATTATCAGGGCGATGTCATGAGCCCAGCCCGCAGCGGTGTCTACGCCGTCGTGTCTACGAATGCGCCATTCGCGCTGAATGTTTGGTCACACGGTGCACTTTCGATCGCATTCCAGCCGTCATAGGGACCGCAACGGGAAATAAGCCGGTCGCGAATAAAAAAAATCGATTCCGATTGGGCTCAATAACTTTCAAAAACGCGCCTTCCGACACCTGTATTGTACGTCAAACAACATCAGTGGCGTAGCCAGGGGGTGGGGGGCACACCGGGCCCGTGCCCCTGGCACGGCGGGGGCCTCACATGGCTATTCCACATTTCTTACTCTCTCCACGCACACGCACACACATATATGTATATATATGATGGTTTTCACGGCTCCACGCCGTGAAAGCCATCACACAGTGAATTTGTGAGCCCGGGAGTGTATGCGATTGGTTAGCGAGATCACGTGCATCATCATTTAAAACTTCATGATTTCTTAATTTTTTGGGCACGTTGATGGGCACGTGTCGATGACGGCTTCGGACCGATAGTACTTCCGACCTGTGTCTCCCCTCCAACCACGGCTGTGAGCGTCGTGGTACCTATTAGCTATTAGGCCGACGCGGCTATGACCGGGGCGACAGTGATATTGTGGAATATATTACCTGCCCGATATTCACTACGCCTCTCTTTTTCTCTCCTTCACTCTCCCTACTAGGGGCATGGCACGAGTTACATAGTTAAATCGGAAACGTAACGCCGTGCGTACCGCTTCTCCCTTGGCTCTACAGTCGGAGCCCCTGCGCGGCCCCCCGCAGTGTCTTGCCAAGCACGATAAGTCTTTCTTTCGAACGCGTCATTCATCCCTGGCCTCTTATCAGCGAACGGTTCGACCAACTTGGGTTCATATGGCCCACCGGCTGTGATGTTTTCGAATCTCACAGTCTCCCACGCTCCGAAGTCGACGTTTCAGAACTCGGCCACGGTGTGGTACTTGTACATGCATTTGGAGTTCCTTATATTGGGCTTCCCAAACCCCTTTTTAAATAGTGCTGTAGCGAAGCCTTGCCGATGAGTAATAGGTTGCGCTCTCTATAGCCTTCTAGTGCTTCGTCCCCTTTGGCTCTTCCCGCTCGCGATTAAGTCCGTGTTTTGCTTTGACTGTCGCCATTGCGCATCGTCGCCGAGTGCCGTCAAATAAACACCTCAACAAATTGGTGGAGAGTGCTGTGTTCCCATTCGATGCCCCTGGAGCTTAGATCCCGCACCTACCAACTACCATGCCTCAAGATGCTGCTCAGCAAACGCCTCCTCCCACACCGACCACATGCCCCGGTGTCCCCCGCATGCGCGACCCTCCTATCTTCACCGGCGCGGATGGCACCGACGTTGAGGACTGGCTTGCGATGCACGAGCGTGTGAGCGTACCCAATAAATGGGACGAGGCAGGCAAACTCAGCAACCAGGCTTTCTACCTCGCAGGTGTCGCGGGCCTGTGGTACAACAACCACGCCACCGATTTCCCGACGTGGTCTGATTTCAAGACCGTCATCATCGACGTGTTGGGCGCCCTGCCGTTCGTAAACTGCAAGCCGAACAGCGTTTGCGTGAACGAGCTCAGCAGACCGGTGAGTCTTTTACGAGCTACATAGGAGACGTCCTGGACCTGTGCAAGAAAGCCGACGCAGTCATGCCCAAGTCTGACAAGATCCGCAACGTTATGAAGGGCATCGACGACGATGCCTTCACCATGCTGCTCACCAAGAACCCCCGTACTGTGGCCGAGGTGATCATGCTTTGCCAAAGCTACGAGGAGCTGCGCCGGCAGCGGTTGCTGACCCGTCGACCTCCATCACGCGACGCCGATCTCGCTGGCTTGTCGGCCATTTCTGATCAGTTCGCCTTGCTCACATAGATCAAGACATTTTTGCGCGAGGAGATTGCCCGCCAGATCTCCCTACTGGCCTTCCCTAACCCGTAGCATGTTGAACAGCCGTCGCCCACACTGCTGCCTCCCTTACGCCGAGCTATTCAGCAGGAAATCGCGGACGTCATGCCGGCATATCACCAGCCCCCTGCGCCGCCTGCGCCACTCAGTTACGCGCAAGTTGTAGCCAGGTCACCCCAAGCGATCCATGTGGCTGCCCCGCTTACTTACGCCGAAGCCGTCGCCAGACCTCAGGCCTTCGAAGCGAGTGTGTCGGCTGCGTACGCCGACATCATCCCTAGGCCACCGATGCCGCCCATTATGCAGTCATATCAGCAGACGCCTTGTCAACCGCGTCCTGCGCCATGGATGGGACCTACCCCGGCGAACTGATGGCGCACTTCCGACAACCGCCCGATCTGCTTCGCGTGCGGTTGCGCCGGTCATGTCGCCCGCTATTGCAATCGCGTGCAGCCGCCTCGTGTCGCCTGAACCATCCCCAGCCAGTCAAGCCGCCCGTATCACGATTTACCGCCGCCTATGTCACCGTCGTCTCGCCCAGCTCCATCTACCCACCGTTCGCCTCGTTCGCCCTCGCCACGACGCCGCTTACTGTCAGCAATGCGGCCACGTCCGATCCCACGTGACCAGGAAAACTAGTCGTCGCAGTCCACGAGGCAAGGGCTGCGGCGCTATCGAACTGCGAAAGGCCTCAGCGAAGCCCATCGAACGTGTTAGATGTGTTTGTGGACGGCGTTCGTGCATCTGCTCTTATCGACACTGGAGCCGCCGTATCTGTTATTGTCACCAAACTTAGCCGATTACTGCGAAAAGTGACAACGCCGCTTTCCGGACTCTCCCTCCGTACGGCCAGCGCCCACGGTACTCACCCTACAGCGCTGTGCACAGCCCGCGTCATGAATAAGAACACTCTGTACTCCGTGGAATTGATCATAATTCCTGCATGCTCTCACGACGTCATTCTAGGATGGGGTTTTCTCTCCCACCACGACGCCGTAATTCATTGCGCACCAGCCAAAATAGAGCTCTCACCATTCCCTGATTTGACGCCGGCACACAGTCCGTCGGCTGCGAGCAAGGTACTCGTCAAAGACGACACCAAAGTGCCTGCAAACTCTTCAACGGTGGTGTCAGTCTACTGCGCCAGTCTCTCCGACACCGTTGCACTCCTCTCGCCATCTGACCCTGTTGGCACGAAGAAAGGCTTGCAGGTGCATTTCGCCACCGTGCAAGTCACTCAGGGCAGCACGTCAATTTTTCTTATCAACCCATCTCCGTACAGTGTTACGTTTGTGCGAGGGGAATGTCTCAGAAGCGTGGAACCCCTCGAAGACGCACAAGTTATGGACGAACCAGATGACACGCACTGCCACAGTTCCAGTACGCTCAGTGCTGTTTCCGCGTCTGGTTCATCACGCGCTGTTATATTTGCTTCCTCCATTGCTGACAACCTTACGCCGGTCCAGCGTTCCCAGCTTCTGGGCCCCTTGGGAGAATTTCGCGCTTCTTTCGATGTCGCTCAAACTTGTCTCGGCGGCACGTCCGCCGTTACGCATCGCATCGACACTGGCGTCCAACCGCCACTGCGGCAACGTCCATATCGCGTATCTCCCAGAGAACGCCGCGTAGTCAACGAGCAAGTCGATGACATGCTTCGACGCGATGTTACTCGACCCTCTAACAGCCCCTGGGCGTCTCCTGTCGTTCTTGTTGCGAAGAAGTACGGTTCTGTGCGGTTCTGTGTGGGCTACCGACGACTCAACAAGATCACTCGTAAGGACGTGTATCTACTACCGCGAATAGACGAGGCGATTGACAGCGTACAAGGAGCAGAATTCTTTTCATCTCTCGATTTGCGCTCAGGGTACTGGCAGGTACCTCTGGCTGATGACGCTCGAACGAAGACCGCGTTTGTCACGCCCGACGGCTTGTACGAATTCAACGTTATGCCGTTTGGGCAGTGTAATGTTTCCGCCACCTTCGAGCGCATGATGGATACTGTTCTGCACAACCTGAAATGGCACACCTGCTTGTGCTACCTCGACGACGTCGTCGTTTTCGCTCCGGACTTCTCCACGCATCTTCAACGCCTGCGGCATGTGTTGACTCGTTTGAGCGACGCTGGTCTGCAACTAAATCTAAAGTGCCGATTTGCAGCACGGCAGCTGACAATATTGGGCTATGTCGTGTCCAAGGACGGAATCCCTTTCTCTTTCAGGGCCTCAATCTGAACAGTAGCTTGAATATCGCATGCCTGTACTTACGACTTTCTCCTTTACATTATTTTGTAATTTTTTGCTTGTATTGTGTAATTGATGTCGCTCATTGTAGATGAAATCCTGATTCCTAAGGCTCAATCACATTACCTATGCCATCACCGCCACCTACTGCCGCCACATAGCACCGGGGATTAGAAGCTTCTCAAGCTGCATATCGCAGCTTTTATCTTAGCTCCTGCCACTGTGTAACGACGTTTACAATGGAAACACATAAATAAATAAATAAATAAATAAATAAATAAATAAATAAATAAATAAATAAATAAATAATATCTCTTGCCTGGTCCCGGTAAGAGCCAGCAAGAGAGAAAGAAAAAAAAAACGTTTATTGATTAGTGGCTAGTTACTGAAGGTGGGAAGGTCCCTTGTTCCAGGGCTTGGACCACCCGCCGGGCCCAGGCGACGTGTTGTCGCTGGTGAACCGGGTGCGCTTTGAAGATCGCAGCAAATCACAAAAAAAGATAGGAAAGAAGCGAGCCCGTGCTGATTTTTAGGGGCGAAGCTCCTTAAGGCGGCACTTGTTCGTCCCTCGTAGTCGTCGTGGTCGTAGTAGTGAGTAACAAGTCTTACGCTTTGACCTCCAAGGTGGTGCCGGTGGGAGATTTCTCCTGTGCGTTGTTGAACAATAAAAAATTCGCAGCGTGCGCGTTAACTAAAAGCCGAATTCTTCTGTCTCTCATTCCCCATTAGCAGCCATTGGCATGTTCCAGTAGGAAACGTTAGTAGAAGTAGAAGTGTAAGTGTTAGCTAAAAGCCGACTTCTTCTGTCTCTCATTCCCATTAGCAGCCATTGTTTACCTCCAAGGTAGTGCCTGGTGAGATTTCTCCTGTGCGTGATTAAACAATAAAAATTTTGTTCAAAACGCCGTTGATTGATGAAATAAACCAACGAAAGACGCCAGATGTTTTGTAAAAGCAGAACGAAAGAACGCCAGATGTTTCTAAAGCAAAACGAAAACACGCCAGCTGCTTAACGAAAGACGCCAGATTTTTCTAAAGCAATGGTTTTCTAAACAATGAAAATTCACAGCGTACATGTAAAATTAAAGTGAGCTGCAAGTCGTCATAAGTCATCGAACCTTTAGTATAAACGCGCCCGATCTCACGTCGGTGATGATGTACTGGGCAGAATTCACGGAAGATTCACGGTTTACCGATGAACCTCCGCAGCTTCGCCCACTCATCATCATTCACTCCGTGGATATGCTGTGATTTTTTTCCTGCGTGTTTTTCTTTGTCCCTCTTTAAAGGGGTACTGACACCATTTTTGGAAGACGATTAAACTCCATATAAACCTCCTGTGTGCACAGAGTGCCCTGAGCAAGTGTAAAGCGCAACAAATGCTGATAAGATATATTATTTTGATATTATATTTACTTTTTCCGTGGTTCACCTACCTACGTCGACACTAGCTTGATGTCAGGCAACATTCTGGTGACTTCACGCAGCAGTCTGGCTAGTTGTGATGACGTAAGTTGCTAAAACTTCCAAAATGGCCGCTTGTGCGTCACCAACGGAGCCACAATGCGGAGCGGCCGTGGAAACGTCACGATATCTTGCGCGAGCACCTGACTAGATGCTCATACCATCTCGTGAAGTCAGGGTAGAGTAGGGTTCAAAACTAGCTTTTAATAATATACTGTAATTTTTATTTCAGGGTGCACTCTCGCTTAATAGTACATTTTCCAGGCTCTTGAGGGCCTGACCTTTCATTTGGCGCAAAGAAACGACAACTGAAAATTCTTATGTCAGTACCCCTTTAACAAAGTCGAAGACGCCAAACCTACCCGCCAAAGTAGTCTAGTGATTATGGTGGTCGACTGCGGACCCGAAGGTCGCGGGATCGAATCCCGACCGCGGAGGCCGAATTTTGATGGAGGCGGAATGCTCGACGCCCGCGTGCTTACATTTAGGCGCACGTTAAAGAACACGAGATCGTCAAAATTTCTGGAGCGCTCCACTACAGCGTCCTTCATAATCATATCGTCATTTCGGGATGTAAAGCCCCAACAATCGCATACATATAAAAGACGCCATACCAACATGCCCATGTAGCCACCCTTATCGGCTCTATTCTAGGTCTGTCTAGTGGGGATGCTCAAGTGAGGTGTGCGTGTGTGCACAGACGTACCAAAAGTCACATGACCTCAATGTAACATGACACCATCAGTGACGTTACAAATCCACAGAATTTGTGACGTCACGATGACGCCACCACACGGCATCGTCGCTCGGTCAAAGGCGGGCCGATCACGATTGCTGTGCCAAACCATGCGAGGTGCAGGAAACAGCAGCGTCTTCGATCCTGAAGGCAGTGTAAAACTATATTAGGTGCACAAAGCATTCGGGTGAGAACGGGGGAGCATCAATACGTCGACTGAAAATAAAAAGATGGCTTTTGCCTTCGAGTTGTCTTCAGCGATTGCGATGGGACCCTGTGAGATTTCCTCTCGCTCTTATAACATATTCAGTCTTCTGGTGCGGGAGATGCGTCTGTGTCCAGATCTCATAGACACTCGCGGAAAAAGTGAAACAATGCTCCCGATCTGGGCAGGTCACGTATTATTTATTTTATTTTTATTAACACGAAAGTGGTTTATACCGTAGTCCACCAAGACTTCAGTGACGTATTTCCGTCACGGAAATGACGTCGAAAAAATTTACACGATCAGATGGCAAAGAAAAAAGTTTCGTCAAAGGGCATCGAACCCACAACCACTCGGTCCGCAAGAACAGCTGCCGGGCACGCTATCCACTCGCCACGGTCACAGGTTCCAGGGGCTTTACAAATGCGCCTTTTATATCTACCACTCTCACGGTCGGCGGAGTGGTGTTGCCCTCTGGGAGCGGTAAAGTAATTCGTCATTACTGTGGCCTCCGCGATTAACACCTGCAACGCGTTACAGGTCCGTCCCATTCAGCGCGTTTTCAATAGAAGTTCAATTTTGTCAATGCCTTAACACACCGCGAGGTGGCGATCTTAACCCAAGCGTCGTAAAAGCGTCCATCTCGCTGGAATAAGGAGGCCGCACACCTTGGGCGCAAAGTGCGCTTGCTCAAAATAAACGTTTATTCTCCCTCTCTCTCTTCTGCATAGGATCTTTACGCAACGCAAACATGGCTCAGAACCGAAGCACGCCATGCAGTGGTCAGCAAGACGTGTTAGTGGTGTTACCACTTGTTACCCGACGTGTTACCCTACTTCTTAGTCAGATTTCTTTCGCGTGCTCCCCGTGTCGGTCATTGAGGCAACGCCTTGTATGGCCGATGTATACATGGCCGCAGGACAGGGGAGTCTCGTATACGATGTTGTTGGCACACTCAAGAAGCCGTAGCAGAAAACTTTTATTAATATAATATGAAAGAGCGCTCGTCAGGTTTTTCGGGGCTCCTGTTTCAAGGCTACGCTGGCGTGGGGTCTTTGGTTGGCCTGTAGTATGACAGCCCTTTGATTGGCCTCCTCTTAGCTGGAGAGCAGGGCCACCCACCTTTCTCGCGTGGCGTGTTCCTGCATGTTTTCTTGTAGAGCCTCGGAACATACGCACGTGATGTGTTCTATCATAGACTCGGAACATACCGACGTGATCTGTTCTATGATGGACTCGCCTCCGCACCACGGGCACTTATCTGGATATTTCTCTTTAGCTATTTTGCGTAGGAGATGCAGGTTTGGATAGAACTTAGTTTGCAGTCTCCCTCCTAGTCACTTGTTCCGCTTTGCCTAGGTTCCGATGGGACAGGGCAAACTTAATTCGAATCCTTCTTGTAGTGATTAATGATTGCCGATTGGCTCCAGTCCATTGGCTCGGTTTTGATGCTCACCTCACTGCTAGGGCGACACTGGTGAGTTGGTGGTGGTAGGGCGCCTCTATGCCAGCATTCCTTCGCACAGGTTGGTGGCACCATTGACCGCGCCGCCGCCATATCGGGTCAAACAGTGAATCTATCGCGTTGTGAGAGGGTGCCATATTGAGTTGAACAGTGGACGCTGTCACCACCCTGTACGGAGGAACGCCCTAGGTGGTGGTGGCGGTATCAAGTTTATTTGACTAAAAGTCGACTATCCTGCGCCTCAAGGTGGCTCCATGCGAGAAGCGAGTCTTTCGGCCTTGGAAACGGTGGCCAACTGTTTCTCCCATTCGGGGGTTCGGATGAGCCCATGTCAGTTTTGAGAGAACAGGCAGGAGTGACTTGGGAAGGGGTATCTCGCCGCATGCCAACAATACGTGATCTTGGATAGCTAGTACACTTGGTATTCAAATGAGCTTTATTGCCGCCGAGGTCCTTGGTTTTTTTTATTATTTTGGCAGCTGAATTGCAGACTCTTCCTTTTCGGTAGTTTCTACAAACCTGCATGAAGTCCGTGATAACTACAATTATAGACGACTGTAACAGAGAAGTCGCGACCACCACGGCGCGGGCCCACATCTGCGAGGCCGAAGAGGTAGCCATCGCTGCGGCTATCGCAGCGCATAGAAACACAACCATTCTTGGGCAACGCACAACAAGGCAACACACGAGAGAGAACACAGGACAAGCGCTGGCTAACAATTGAATGTTTATTCGAAGGGCACAAATATATAGAGTTAATTGCACATAAAAACATGTACCTAAGAGCCATCTATGAATACAGTCCCTTGTCCAGAGAGTCAAACCGAAGGTTGACTTGTGCAGTTGCCATTCTTAGAGATGTGGTATGCCTCAATTATCTCTCTTGCCCTTTGATCATAATGCTGTATGATGATGATGGTTCCCGTTAACAAAGACGCACAGCCGCACCTCTGCAGTGGCTTATAAAATGGGATAACGATCCTTCCTCGAAGGAATTAGCATGTTCTCTTAATCTAATGTTAACGCACCGGCCGGTCTGGCCAGTGTACTATCGGCATCTAACGAAACGCGAACAGCGGGAAGCATTAGCAAGGGTATAGTGCGCGCCGTCAAGTCATCGCCATGGACATGCGCTGTGCTGCCAAACCAAAGTTCTGCGGGCCTGTCAGTGGTGATGACTGGACGACGCGATGCTTGCCGCTGTTCGCATTTCATTTGACGTCGATAGTACACGCTTCCGCACGTGCAAGGAATAATAATAATAATAATTGGGGTGGGTGGGTGGGGGGGGGGGGGGGTCCTTATGTCCCAAAACCACGATATGATTATGAGGGATGCCGTAGTGGACACCGCTCCGGAAATTTCACCACCTGTGGTTCTTTAAAGGGACACAAAAGAGCAGAACGATTTTTCTCGTATTAGTAAAGTACTCTTTTACGATACCAAAAACACCACGCTTGATGCGAGAAGACGCTCAGTAAGCGAGAAAATGCGCAAAAACAAAATGTAGGTGGCGACGCCACCTTGAAGTTTCCGCCCCATTAACCGTGACGTCACATGTTTTGACGGTGCCTACTAGGGACTACGTAGTTCCTAATCGGTAAAAATGAAGTACATTGTCCTCTGAGAAGGCGCTAGGTTTAACACACCGAGTTTGGGGTAATTTTGTTGAGCTAATGGCGCCAAAATACAATACACTTTGAAATTCGTGACGTCACGCGAGGAGATTTCGGCGCGAGATTTAAAAATGAGTCTTTGCACTTGATTTTCTCCTCTATTAATGAACCTGTGATGGTGAGATTAACGACATTAAAGTTCTCGGAACACAATTTATTGATCTAAACCGATTCATTGTTCCTCTTTAGCGTCCCTTTAACGTACACTTAAATCTAAGTACACGGGCCTACAGCAGTTTGCCTCCATTGAAATACTGCCGCCGCGGCCGAAGTTCGATCCCGTGATCTCCGGGTTAGCAGAAGGCCCGTAGCCAGAAATTTTTTTCGGAGGGGAACGGGGGGCCCACTTGCTGAAGACCTTGACTGTTTAAAAGAAACACCTATTTTCATTACTTATTTTCGATAAACACCCCCCTCCATCAGAACTTCGGAGGAGGGAAGGGGGCGCTAGGGCACGCCCCCCCCCCCCTGCTACGGGCCTGGTCAGCAGTCAAAGACCATAACCACTAGACTACCGTGGCGAGTGGCACGTTCAAGGGACCCAGCGCTTGTATTCTGTTCCCTCTCGTGTTGTCTCTCGTGTTGTCTTGTGCTCTGCCCAAGAATGGACACGTTCACACTCGCCGTCATTTCGGTTATACTGTAGAAATGAGGCACAATCAAGAAAACGCTTTTCACGCGCTTGAGCACATCGCGAGAGGTCAGTGGCCAGGCTTCCCGCTGGGAAGGTAGTGAGCCCAGTAGGCGATCATGAATAGCACGAACGCCGAAGGAAAGACGGCGCGGGAGACGCTGTCGAAGACGTTCGAGCTGCTCACGCTCAGGAAGCGGAACTTTGCGAGAAATGTGAGTAGCTTGCTAGGCTGCAGCAGCGGCTTTATCGGGAACCTGGACGAAGATGGCGCCGGAAGGTTGCCGTGGTGGGACACGGCGGAAGCCATGGATCCCGCGGAGCCCAGCACGTCGTTCTCGGTGATGTCCTCGTCAGCGATGGCACCGTCTCCCTGGAAACCCTGTGGAGGCGCGGAAAATCACAGAAATCGGAAGTATGCTGTTTTATCGGGCTGGAATTTCGTGTTTTGTTTCCATGTAACTGATGTTTGTTATGTCATTTTCGTAAACATATGTCTAGCAAGCAAATGTTACGTTGAATTGTTATTGATGTTAACCGTCAATTTTTCTAAACACGATAAATTTTTCTAAACACGATAAACGGAAGAGAAAGGAGAGAAAGAAACAGAGGAACAAGAGAGAGAGGACCTTACTAATTAAGACCATGTTAATTACGATCACGCTGATTAACAGCGTGCTAATTAGGACCTTGCTAATAATTTGATGGATGTGCAATGAAGGCGTTTCTTCAGTGAGCGTACCTTCTGAAGAAAACAAAAGAGAAGCACAGAACAGATAAACGGAAGAGAAAGGAGAGAAAGAAACAAGGAGGAACATAGAGAGAGATTACCTTACTAATTAAGGCAATGCTAATTACGATCATGCTGATTAACAGTGCACTAATTAAGACCTTGCTAATAATTTAGGTCAGCCACAAGCTCCGCCGTTAGTCCAGCCTTGCACCACTAATGTAAACTGTCCAAGTTTTTCCACTCTATTTGAAGCCGAAAATCAGTTGGCATGTGAATGATTGAAAACATGAAAGCTAGCGATATATAAAAAAAAGGAACAGTAAAGCTTAGACTCTTACGGTTGATTCACACCTGCGACTTGCACCGGTCATTTATATTTACAGCGGCATTTACAACGCTCATCCTGCCTGGTCTTCTTTCTTGAGCCCTCGCTTTTCTTTTCTTTTTTAATTTTTACTTGAAATATTATCTCTAGCTTGTCGCGCTACATCAAGGCTGTTCAAATGATTCACCAACAAGCCGACACTGGAACCTTCGTCGGGCTGCCACGGCCACCTGGATCGGGGCGCGCGGCGGTGCCGCGCGCCCCGATCCAGGTGGCCGTGGGGCTGCTAAGGCTGTTCGCTCGTCTGCCACAGAGGGCGCACTTTGATGAGGGCGAAATGCAGAAGTGACCCGTGCATACTTAAATACAGATGCACCTTAAAGAATCACAGGAGGTCGAAATTAAGCCGTAGTTCCTAACCATATAGGCTACTTGAACCTTAAAAAACAAAGCTGGATTGTACTAGAAGTGCTAAAAAGTGAACTGTTCCTCGTACAAGAACAAACTATGGAAATCAAACTCTGTAATTCGTACTGCCAACGATCTTAAACACGTACGAAGCAGATGACAGTGACACACTCACCCCAACACCTAAAGAACATTAAAAATAATGCCACGCGCGCTCGTTTTTGCATTTTTATGTAACGGGTTCGGTACATGTATAACGACTGCCTTTCGCAATCTGCGCCCGAATGTCTGGGAACCTTCCAGATTACTTTAGAAACATCTGATAGGCATGAACGCACAACCGTGAACACTTGAGTTTATTCTGGAACTAGCGCGGCCACCAGCGATAAGACTCGAATGTTCGATGCCGCATGTATAACTGCCGACGCGCCTAACCGCAGATCAGATTAATCGAAGGCCGACGACTGTTCCCGCCGCTATCAGCGCACAGCGTGTAACGCTTGTAATGTGAGTTTTCATTTTCCGGGCACAGGTTCGCCCAAATAAAGAGTTTCGTATTTTTCATTCCTCTTGCCGCCTTCTTCAACGTCATGACCACGTGACAACAATTTCTAAGCTGCAGTGTAGATAGCTTCTTTCTCTTTTTTTTGTGTGTGTATTATGCCAGCAGAGTATTTCAATTATGTTGCAACTTGCATAGTTCTCGTTTTTTTAGTGTAATCTTATGCCTGTATTGTATCATGCAATAAATTTTGATTGTTGACTGCGTCTTGTATTTCCCTGCCACGCGTGTAGCATGTACCAATTATGTTGGGCCTCAGGCGCACACAAGCTACCGTTTTGTAGCTTTTGGCCTATGGTCCTTTCCCCTTTCTTGTATGGAAAACTAAATACAACTTTAACTATATGGCGTTGCTTTATAATTATAGCCTAATTATGACATGTAATACCGCGGGGAGGGGGGAGGGATTCTGCGTTGCTTCAGCTCTCGCACCGTACAGCGCGAGTGTGCCAACTGTCAGATACCACTAAACTATGTGAGTGGCGTAACTAAAGCCGAGAGGCACGCTTTAACTCCTGCAGAGAGTCAGTATAATCTGTTCAGAAGCGTGACTCCACTCTGGCGAGGGAGGTTTTTCACTCTCGTTCAACCCGAGTACCAGAACTCTGTCGAGAGAGTGTGCCTATACTCTGTGCAGCACAGAGTAACCAGTACTCCTAAAAAGGGAGTGAACTATGGGACAAGCGTTTACTCCCGCGAAGGGAGCTAGCACTCTCTTACCGCTGTAAGCGTAGACCGTGGTGTAGTTCTAAATCCTGCGCTAATGTCGTTCTTGTGTAGGTCCTGATGTAGTCCTAAATCCTGCGCTTAATGCAGCTCCACCACCATGAAACCCGAGGAAGTGCCTAGCACTGGCAATCCAGCGATTCCCTTGGCAATCGCGCGCTTGCCACGACCTCGGCAATCTCACGTTTGCCGAGGTGGTGGCACCCTCTCACGCGCGGCGCGGGTCTCAGCAGAAGCGTTTTTCGCGACTTTAGGTATTTATTGCGATTAATTCTTGGTTATTTCTGTATCCTATGTTATTTTAGACCTTTTTATTTTATTCTGCACTAGTTCTGAGCATCGTTGGTCTTGTGTTAGGCCTGTATTCACCACTGCGTGACCATGCGACATGAGACAGTGGACGGACGACAAGCCGGACCCCCAAAGTGCTGCGCACTTAAAATGTATGTGTCGTCCTGCAGTGGCACTCACGATTCGCTGGGACTTGACGTACTGGTAAGCCACCGCGTACTCCAGCAGCGAGGTGAAAACGCTGATGAGGCAGGCAAAGAGCCAGATGTCCACGGCCTTCACGTAGTCCACCGGTGGAAGCGCAGTGCGTGACTGTACGACCTGAATGCGAACGTAGGCAACGAATAGACATTGAATGTTGAAGAGCATTTTATTTTTAGAAGCGATAGATGAATCCCCGGTAAAAAAAATTAAAGTCAGTTCCACGCGTGTCAAATCTTTGCGACAGCGGAGCCGGCAAGCAAGCACCACCACCTGGCTTACGCAGACTGAGTTCTTCCTTTATGTTTCTTCGTCTGCTTCTCCTTTCCTTCATCTTTCTTTTTTTCTGTCTTTCTTTATCTCTTTCTATATTGCCCTTCTTTCCCTCCTTCTAGCCTTCACATCACTCCTCCTCACCTTCAGTTCTGTTTCCCACCCCTTTCTATGCTGTACTGTACAATCGGCGTCGAATGAAACCCGAACACCGGCAAGCATTCGCAGTGGTATGGTGCGTGCCTTCCGGTTATCACCATGGACAGGCGTGCGCATCCGGTTCGGCAGCACTGCGCATATATGCGCGCCTGTCCATGGTGATAACCGGACGGCGCGCACTATGCCACTGCGAATGCTTGCCGGTGTTCGGGTTTCATTTGACGCCGATTGTACATGGTCGTGCTATGGTTTACCCTCTCACCTCATCCGTTCTCTCATCTTTTCTCTCCTCCTCATCCTAACATCAGCCCTCACCTTCATTTCTATTTGCCATCCCCTTGCTAAACTATACTATACAAGGCTATATGCCATGCTTTACCTCCTTCCCTCCGCCTTTCTTTCCTCCTCACTCTCACATCTGTCCTCCTCACCCACACTTCCCTTTCCCACCGCCATGCTATACTACACTATGCTAGGAGCAACTTGACACGGGCCCGCTTTCGGTGGCGCATACCCGCTGAGATTTCTGCCTACGACTACGGCCTTACTCCGAGCTTAAAGAGCTCTGCTGCTCAGAGAAACCAAGATTTTTCAACATCGCGCTCTAGCAGCTGAGCAAAGTGGGTAGTTTTGACAGCAGAGGTTTTGCGACGTCTTAGTGCGCTATCAGTAAGGCTTTCTTGCTTTTCTACATCATCCACAGCAATCTAAAACAACCGCGTGAATGTGCGATGAGTTCGACATGAATGAAAGGAGTCCGAAGGATTTACGATTTTCATGTCTCATTTCTTGCTTCATAAAAATGAGATATGAAAGCCATAAGTAAATGAGGTCGAGCAATCAGAGCTCATTTATCCGTTAGCTTGTCCTGCTTCGACTGCATACCAGCCATCTTGCCATCAGATTCTGTACAACAATATCTTAATCTGTCTTCTGTTGAGCAGCTCAGTTTTTTTCAAGATGGCCTTGGGTACTATATTTGGCATTTTGGGCATCGTAAAATCAGCAATATCAGTTCGATTCTGCAATGGAAGCAATTTGAGATAATCTGACAGGCCGTAGCTGCTGACCATTTGAGCCAATCAGTGAATTCGACTCGTTCGGTATATCAGCCCAGGACAGCAAGAGAAACGGGCAGAGTAGACATGCCTGCGTGGTGAGCGTCAGTATGGCGGTCACTCCGAGTGTGATGCGTCCCTGGACCGCGTGCACGTCCAACCAAAAGGACAGCCACGACAGCACCACCACCAGGCCGCTCGGGATGTACGTGTTGACGATGGACGCCGTCAGACGGCGCTCGAAGGTGAAGTTTGCCAGCAGGTGAGTGTAGTTCTCTGTGTGGGGGGAAAAAGTTTAAGTTGTAAGCTCGAGGTAATTGGCTCGCTATATATCTATGAGAAGCCACTTATATGAGGGATGGTCAGTAGGCGTGGTTGTGAGGAACGCTGCACATAGGAGGGAGGATATACTATGGGGAGCAGTATGAGCGGGAACGCGCGAGCGCGTGGCAAATAGCCTCGAACTAAAACGCGACCGATACTCCGATGGCGCTGTCAGACAAAAGATGGCGAACGCCTGTGGTCTCCATGGTTTAGACCCCGTGCATTGCGGAGTACCCTGGATGACTCACCTCCAAGGAAGTTCTCGCTGTACCGGTGCACCTTCGGCCTCTTGATGCGGAACTGAAGTGGTTCGATTCGGTCGACGAACTCGATGGCTCGACTTTCCCCTTGGTCGTCCACGGCTCCCTCCCAACAGAGTTCAGTAATCGAGTTGGGCGTCGCAACTGAAAGAATGCGTTAAATGGCCCCTGAACCACTCCGAGTTCAAGGACAAGAAGGTGGCTTCTTTCTCGTCTTCACTACGCCTCCGACAGAGACTAGGAGGGGTCACTACCCGTCCGACAGACACTAGGAGGGGTAGTGAGGACGACCCTCCTAGTCGTCATACCTAGGAGGGTCGTCCCCCCTCCTAGCTCCTCCTAGCCGCTTATTTCATCACAAAACATGTGGGCAGTATTGGCATTATGCGTTGGGCATATCAGGATTTCGCGCATTTGCGGCTACGCGCTAGTATCTCCGCTTGCGCAGTTGAAAAGACACAAAACGAAATGAAATCAGTAGATCGCGCACGTTATTCATGTGCGACAAGGCAGAACGTGCGTTCGACTTCATGACAAAGCAGGGCAGGAGATAACTCACAACTGATATTTCTCGTATATGAACCAATCGTGAGCCTATTTCTTCATGACGTCATGGGAACACACTGCTGGCGTCACGAATATTGCCGGAAGGATAGGAAACGCCAGGAGACAATAGCGCGCTTGCTCTTTGTATTTTCAAAGGTTGCTTTTTTGTCCACTCTAATTCATTTCAGCTTATGTCATAATTATTAAACTACAGTTAAAAAGAACAAATAACGCCTCTATGCTTTCCTTGGCATTTCTGGTCGATTCATTTGGCGGCGTTTAATAACGAAACGAGCCCTCATAAAAGAATTCCTTCCTTCGTTCTAGTGTCGAGTTAGTGATTTGAGGACTACTGCACCCATGGCTTGCACGTAAGATCTAGACCGACTTAATATTTAAGCGACAAAAAGACTTCGATTATTGTTTGACATGGCACTCACGTAGTGAAACCTTGAAGTGGCAGTGCTGGATGTCCATTGGATACTTGTGAAATGTCATGAGGCATCGAACTTGAAACAGATACCTGCACGGAATTATAATAGACGCACAGCTATTAATTGGCCTCGAAGATATACATAAACAAACCTCTCCTATTTCATCATTTCAATAAGAAAATATACGTAAACATAATTAAAATAAGGAAGAAGCAGAATGTCAGAGCTAAACTAATAAGGTTCAGCCGTGCAATGAAACATGACTGATTTAAGGTCGGCTAGTGTCACCGATGGCAGGACGATAAAATGACGCTCGCATGAAAACTGCCGTTGGCGGTGTTCTAATTAGGCAAAATGACCATCAACAACGCGATTAGCCCTACTTATCGTGGCAACAATACTTTAAGAACATGCATTCAGTGGACCGGGAAATCCTAAAGGCACTGTTAAATAACGTTTTTGTGTAAATAAATATTTGACTTGAAGCTTAAGGCGGATTAAGAAGTGGAGCAGTGTCAGAGTTAATTCAAATGAGTTCGGTGTCATCAAAGTGCGCCAGAGTAAGTTGAAGTGAATCACTCTGGCTTAAGGCGTGGAATAAGGTGTGGAGTATAATAAAGAAGGTTGTTCGAAGTGAATTAAGTTGTGAATTAAGGTGCATTAGCTCTCGCCTTAAGTCGCCTTAGCGTCCGTTAAGGACACCTTCGAGATTCCCTTGTACTTCGACCTACTGATGCGAAAAGCGACTTGTGTAACAATACAGTCGAACCTCGCTATAAAGAAACAGCATGGGGAGCATAAATTAATTCGTTATATCCGATATTCGTTGTAAATGTAGACATAGAAATCAGCGCTATCAAATCGGCAACCTGGCTCGCGTAAAAATTATACATAGAAAAGCGAATTATTCTAGATTGCTTAGGCAAGCTTGACTGTGGCGCAAAATACATCTCGCGAAGGGGGGGGGGGGGGGGGAGAGTAAAAAGGGAAGCGCCGACTACGAACTTTTTAATTACTCTCCCAGGAATGTACAGGGAAAAAGAAAGTGACCCTCCGTGCATGCGTCAAGAGGCATCGTATGACGTTAACGACATGATCAACTTAACATGTTATCAAGAAAGCGCATTTGTGTTGGATACAAAGTTATAGATGTGTCACTGACACGATCAGATCCGTTCTTTTTTATATAGAAGGCATCCGACAACTCTCTAGCGGTTTGTTTCTTACTTTTGCCGAGAATCAGCCCTTGCGCAAAGCATGGCACGAAACAGCAGGCGTTACAATGCGCGAGAAGATGCGAATTATCGCTCTTACCTATGCTGTTAGCATGCTATTAATCGGAAATATGTTTTCTTGATAACATGTTATCTTGACCATGTCGTTCCACGTCATACCTTGCCTCTTCACGCATGGGTCTCTTTTTTCCCTGTACGCTTCTGGTAGTGTCATTAAACAGGTGGTTGTCGGCGCTTCACTTTCTTCTCTTCTCTTCCCCCCACCCATTTTTTTCTCTCACGAAACGTATTTTGCGCCACATTCAAGCATACTTAAGCAAGCTAAACACCAAATCGCCCAAAAAGAAGTCCTTCTGGAATTATTCTAGGCTTCAACTAAAATCGAGGTTTTTTTTTACCTGTCACATTGTGGAATTTCAAGCTAAAGAGATCGAAACATCACATGGTGAAATTACAACAGAACAAATTTCGTTTGAACAAACAGGCCTGCGTTCACATTTATTTGAAGAAGGATGTGTTCGCATTTTAACCAGATTTTTAATGTCACAACCGTATATAAAATAAATTTCGTTGTGAGTTGTCTTTCAATAAGTTTGCTTTGATGCTACCTGTCGAGTATTGAACGTCGCGCAAACCAAATATTTGTTCGTTATAGCCAATATCGTGGTGGCGCTCGCGTTTTGGGTTCCGTTATATAAAATATTTTCTTGCTGCACTCGCGAAGAGCGATGTCGAACTGTCGAAACAGCGGTGGTGTTGCCCCCCTTGGTCAAGTTGACCCTCACTCACCCATCTTCGCACGACTTTCATTGGTTCACCCTTTCCACCGAGCCTCACCCTCGCCCATACTAGCGCGCCTCTCATTCAGTCGCCTTTCCGCCGAGCCTCGCCCACGTCCATCTTGGCGTGGGGCAGCCCTTCCCCTTCGTACCGAGTCACACTCCAGTTACACCGCAAGGCGAAGTGACTAGCGCTACGCTATAAACGGATGGTGAAGCCTCGACTAAGAACAGCTTCGCCGTTAATAATAAATATAATTGGCTGTCTAGAGGGCCCACAATACGGCGATCGGGCTTTGCCTGTCTGTTCCAACGCGGGAGCGGCCCGCTGCGCAATGAGTCGCGCACCTCAGGACATTGAATAAAGTTTTGCCTCCATCCATCCATCGAAACGCGGCCAACCAAAGTTTGTATTTTTTACGCGATAACCGATAATTCTCTGTAGCAGAGTTCGATATAACGACGTTCAACTGTCGTTCAGTTCCCATGCAAACGTTTCGCATTGAAAGAGATAGAGAGCGTGGAACTTGAATTGGAAGCTGAAGCCTAGGGGTTTGCCTCGTGAGTCTGTGCACGGATCCGTCTCGTGCGATCTTGTAGGCGACGCTCTCCACCGATTGGCGGAATATGCTGCTCCTCTTGGTGTTGGAGAACACCACGTCGGGAGTCCATATGAGACGGGCCACGCGCCGAGGCACAGACATGCGACGCCACCTCTCGGCGAACGGGCTGGTGCGGAGCCGGCCGTCGCGCCAGCTCTCTTCGATGTACGTGTGAAGTCGGAAGTCCTGCGGTATTCATTGGAGGGAAGGGACAAAACTCACTAGAACTCTTACGATAGAAAAAAGAAAGACACAGTTTTGCAGCATGGGCGAAGCTGTGGATGAGATAGCAAAAAAAAAAAACGGAATGTTAGACGGAGTAAGGCTAACACCTATCTCCCTTAGCATCCGATCTGGCTTAAAGAAACGCGGTTGCACCAAGCGAAGGGACCTTCATGCTGTCTATCTCATCAACGCAAACAAAGTGGTTAGAAGGCAGCACGTGCAAAAGTATGAGTCTCTGCTGATCTCTGTCTCTGGAGGGCATGGGCGACCACACCCAGCCGTTCAACATGCGCAGTTCCTGCCGGAACGACACAAATTTAGCGCCGGAGTCAGCTTGGTTCAGCGCTGAAGTTTACTGCTTCCCCCTAGAAAAGTACGGAGTACTCTAAATCGCCTCTATTTAATCGCGATAACAATTATATGGACACTCTCGACGAGTTTTTGTCGTCGCCGTCATGTTTCTTATAAAGTCCAAAACGATAACATCCCCCGCGCATCGTATGTTCTACTCGTAGGTAAAAGCGCGCGAGCGGGGGCGACGAACGCGGCGGAAGCAGAGATGAAACGAGCCGACCCATCTCCGTGGCACGGAGGGTGCATGCAATAACATCCTCCGCGTGCGAGGCCTGCCGCCGATTGCTACTCAACAGATAGGGAACACCCCGCCAGTCTTGAAGGATCATGAAGGAACGGGAGGGGGGGGTGTCCTGCGAGCAGCAACTGTGAACTTTGATTCTAAGGGCGCGGTCGCGATCGCTGGCGCACGCGCTATTTCGGCAGGCATCAACACACGGCTCGTATGCCCTTCTACGTGCTGTGCACTCAACGCGAAGAGCCTGTGCTAAAATCGCATCTCTCCCTGGAGCGGCCATATTATCTTACACCAGCGTTTTGCAGAGTTGCGCGAGATCGTATCGAAAAGAGTTAGTTTCCAGCCTTACTTCGTATAACATTACAATTTGTTGCTGTCGCATTCAATGCTTCGCCCTAGTGGTGAAACTGTGATTTTTTTTTTCTGAGACAGTAATAACGACAAGATTATCTCAGTCAATGAACACTCATAGAATGGAAAACTGAGTAGGTTGGTATGGATTCCTACTTGGTACTGTTCAGCGCTCACAAACAAAAAAAAAACCGACAAAGGACAAAAGAAGTGCACACGCCATGCGCTGACTCTCAACTGAATTTTTATTCAGAAAACACAAAAAGTAAACTAGGAAAGTCATCGGGCCATGTGACAGGTGCTCCAAAAGAAAAGAACTTTTCTGGCTGTTGCCCCTTAACTAAATATGCGCACGACGACTTTTATGTCAAATTACCTCACGCGCTGACCAAATACCCGAACTCCGTATCCCAAAACCTAATCGATGGCTGGCTCACGCATCTTTCGTTTCCTGTTCTAATGTTTTTTTTTTTTATTTACAAATACTGCAGGCCCTACTCGGGCCCAAGGAGCAGTGGGAACATCACTATACATAAGCAATACAAGCAACAATGAGCACATCTGTCGCTTACAGATATGGTAGATTATATACATATCGATTACAATCAACAAGCAAATAAATGTGCTTTGCAATTCGGAACATAACAGTAATATAACAGCAATAAAACATGTATGTACATACAACAATTTAATACAAAAGGCAAATTACACAATATACATCAAATGAAAAGCGAACGCAAGAAGCAACTGCCTTCATTGCGACATAGTAATAATTTTATAGGTAAAAGGAAAGGTTACTTGTAAGCTGAACGAACGATTCTAGTGTATTAGCGTTAACTAATTCTTCTAGTGATTTATTCCATAGTGAAATTACATGGGGTAAAAAAGAGTATTGATGTATGTTAAGGTTGCTAAATGGTTGCTTAACTGTTTCGATGTGGATGACCTCGATAATTTCTCGGGCGAGCTGCTTTCTGTGCCTGGAAAGTACCACCGTGTCCGTAAAGTTAGGACATGATGTCCTTTCGTCCTTTGTTGCTTCTTGTGAGCGCTGCACAGTCCTAAGTGAGCACGCGCTCCAATCTTGATACACTACCCAAACAACAACAAACACTTAACCAGCTCACCGGAGGAGCTGTACGGCCACAATGGAAAGGTGACGCCGTCAGTGTCACACACTTCTGTCTCATTACCTGTCACTATCACTCGTAACGCTAGACGCTTGGGCCGACTACAAGTTGTCCCTGGTAAGAACTCACCATTCTTTCTTCGTTGATGTCGTCAACATCCACAATCTTCATCGAGACGTTAACGAGAACAGCCATGCCTGCGAGTAACGTGAAGTTATTTACAAATAAAATTTATTCCAATACAATCCAATTTGTAATACAAGCTCAAGCGCAATGGGTGAGAAAACTTTATTGAATGTTCACGTAGCGACACGAAATACTCTCCAGTCACATAACACTGCAGTTCGCATAAAATGCAGTCACACGAACAATGTATACGTTGAAGATAACACTACACAAAGTCCAGTCGCGCAACAACACTCATATTGAATACTACCAGCACAATCAACAAAAACATCACCACAGCCAAGAATGTCAGTGTCACAGTCTCGTCAACACCGTATCTAGAAGAGGCAAAATGCCAGCGCCTAGACTTCATTCTCGCGAGGTCGCTTACTTAGCAAGACGCTACCAGTAAAAGCAATCTTTATTTCCTACTGAAAGGACAGACCCTTTGCAATTTTTATGACGAGTCTCAACGCAGCGGTTTCGTGTTCGATTTCGTTCGGCTGTGGGTCATTTCCTTGCCACTGAGGAGGTCGATTATTTCTCCAGTAGTTAAACATCGATAGAGAGACCGCTCTAGTGCGAAAGCCAATTCGCTTTTTCCCCGTCTCTGACAGCAGATTTGCTTACAGATTTCGGGTCACAACGTCTCTGTTGACGCGACTCCAGGCTACGTTCTGGACTGCATTTATTTTCTTCCACTGCAATGTTCTCATGGGTGTTCTATTCAATAATGGAGTTTAGGAGAACAGTTAAAGCAAGGTAATCAATGCCGTTGGTAAACTTGGGGAGGCGAACCTCACGGGCCGATCCTCAATTGCCAGGACGACTCGTAATTTGTGAATCCTTGGGAGAAATAGTCGAAAGAAGAGCATTTTGTGAAAATTATGCTTGAGGAACAACTGGTAATACTACTATTACTACTACTACAACTACTTACTACCGTAACTATTTTTACTACTACTACCACTACTTACTACCTTGACAATTGCTATATACTACCTTACTACTACTACACTTTTTTGATTCTAAAATATTTACTCCGACTTATAACGCAACAAAAATATAACAAAATTACACTGACGTTTACTACAATTACTACAACTGCTACTACTACTGGTACTACTTGCTACCTTTGCTATTACTACTTAATACTTTTACTACTACTACTACTACTACTACTACTACTACTACTACTACTACTACTACTAGAATGGAAAACTGAGATAGTTGGTATCGATTCATGCTGAGGACTGTGCAGCGCTCACAAAAAGGACGAAGGGCGGAAGAAGTGCACACGACATGCACTGTCGTGACAACGCATGTAGTGTGCACATCTTTCGTCCTTTGTCCTTTTTGTGAGCGCTGCACAGTACTATTACTAGTACAGCTACAGGTACTGCTACGCAGTCATTGATCGAGCATTCAGTTTTCTTATCAATAGCGAAAATTTCGTGTTCATTGCCTTTGTTCGGTGCATACATGGGAGAGCGAATTTCAGCCAAGCAAGCCTAGCGTGTAGTTACAAATCGTATTCTTTGTGTTATCGATAAGTAATCAACAATAAATACCAAGCGTGTAGTGAAGTGTGCCTAATGCTCGCTCAACCGATCTAAACGTTTCCAACGATTACGCACGCAAACTGCCCAACAGCATGTTTACAAAGCCGCAGACACCTTTATATATTGCAGCTGGATGATTTTAATGATCTTACGCCTGTTGCGTTAACTGCAGCTACCGTTTATCGATTACCGTGTTTCCGTGCCTGGAATAAAGATGGCGGTTAGATTTCCCGCCGCTCTAACACCTTTCGGAATGGGTGCGAAATGCATGAACGCTATTCTACATTCGATATTTACGATCACGCTAATGAACCCCAGCTAGTCAACATTATTCTGGTGTCCAACGCTAAGAAATATTTCACAATTAGATCAACGTTGTGGCGTGTGCAGGTTCAATCTCTGCTCCTGAGTTATTTGATATTGCACTGTGTGAGAAAAAAAAAAGTAATGAACAATGCTTTTCCTACGGAAACAATTGTAAGAAGTCAATGACTGAATGTGAAAAAGGCCACTCAGGGCATCGAAACAAATAAGCCATTGAACGAACATCTACAAATTCATGAGTACGAAGGAAACATATATAGTATGAAAGCCTTGGCTGGGACACAGTAGCTTACCAAAAAAAAAAAAATAATCGCGAAAGCCGGTCAAAGCGAAATATATATGGCCATCTCGGGACTATGGCGAGCCAGCTTGTTGGACCCCTCAACCGACACTTTCCGTGGCAATCTTTGTGCTGAGTCCCACGCTTCGACCTTCTATTTCTACGCGCGACAATGATGCAGGGTGAGAGTCTACATTTGGCTCAAAGGAGCAAACAAGAAACCAACGTACACAGACCGCACACATACATAAGGACGTGCAGACGCCATGCGTGCGTGACTTCTCGCAGAGCTCGTGTGGACCGCGAACGCGGCCTTGAAAGTTTCTTTGCCTTTTTTGTGCCTTTACGCTGGCTTGCTTGACCTCTTTTCTAACGAAAGATTTCACGCTTGGTTCTACAGGACGATGCGACTGGGCTACCGAGTAAGGGCCCTGCGAAGTTAAAAAAAAAGGAAGAACGGCTAGGATAAAAAGAAACGCTCGTCTTTCCAACGTCATCGATTCGAAAGTCAGTTTCGATCAGACACGAGGGGCGTCCCGAAAAAAGAAGCCCTTGCGGAGAATTTTTGGTTAGGAAAGCTGTCGTGTGTGCGAAGCGTTAGCTCACGCCCTTGCGTCGGCAGCACTAGCCAAGAGTAGCCAACGTTATGCAAAAAAGTAGACGACAGTATTCAGCAGCACCTAAGAATAGGCGTACAATAGCTAACATTAAGCGAACAGTGGCGTCAAATGTAAACAGCATTGAACGGACAGTAGACAACCATCGAACAGTAGTAGCCAGCTGCCATTAAGCTAACAACGACAGAAAGCTGAGCTAGTTGATGTGGATTCATCATAAAAGAAAGAAAGGCGTGCAAACACGGACGCTAGAAGCAGGAACAAGACGACACGTGCGGTGACTGTCGACTGTGAGGGCGCGCTGTGGAAGAAAAGAAAGTAGACGCAAAAGCTTATCTGCGCATGTGCCGGTACGGTAGCGCCACAATCCGGCACGCGCGGAGGTCTGCACGCAGTTATCTCTCGCGTAGATACCCGCGTCATAGATTCAGTCTGCACCAACATTTAATTGGGACAGCGATGGTATGGACATTTGTGGGAAAATTGTAGCGCAGAACAACACAACGACCGACAAAGAACACGGGACTGGCGCTGCAATTTATGGTATGGACACTCCAGGCGCATTATTGCCGTCGCCGTGATGTTCCATATAAAGTCCAAATCGATAACATTGCCCCAAGCGTCGTATGTTCTATGTGCGAGTGAAGCGTTCGAGGCGTTTCGACAATCGCTGCTCAAGCAGAGAGGAAACGCGCCGGCCGTCTTTCATCGCGCGAAAAGCGCATGGAGAGGAGCCGGGGGGAGGGGGCTGCGTTGCTCCGACAGTAAGTGCGTACTCCGAGTCCGGCCGGGCATGGTCGCCCGTGATTGTGCACGCCACATCTTTACAGGGGATCGACAGACGGCTCATACCTTTGTATGTAATGCGCTCTTATCCAATGTTTGCGCATTGAAGCCACAGACAGTACGAAGGTCGCTTCGCTCACTCAGAAGCTGCGTTTCTTAAAGGAGTGAGCCGCTAGCCTTACTTTGTAAAACATTACAATTTATTGCTATCGCATTTATTGCTTCGCCCTGACAGCGGAATTGTGCCTTTATTTAGATTGGTCTCTACTAACCCGCGGTATAGATAGGTGGCGCTACCAAACCTGCACATGCACAGATCTCTTGTGTCCGTGTTTGCAAGCCTTATGTTTTATGATTGAGCTAATACTAGTTAACATTGGCCATAATTTAGTTCACATTAACCATCGCTTCTCTTCTTAGCCAATGTGTAATCGGCGCTGGTTATAGACGAGTAAATGAAGTAGGCCAGGACACGGCCGCTTACCGTTCAACCGTTGGCTGTTCATAAATCGCGGTAGGGCAAGGAGGGAGGGGGGAGGGGTCGCGCTGAGATATCGATAGAATGTCAGGACGGAGAGGAATGGTCGTCGTCCACGTGCGCATCGATTCGAAAGTCGATTTCGATCTGCGGACACGAGTAGCGTCCCAAAAATAAAGACAACGGGCTTTCCCGTCTTCTAGTCCGTACAACACTGTCCCTGTCTCTCTACAGTGGGTCACGGTCGGCTTCGATACGTTCGCGTGTCGGCTTGCGGCCAAGTTCAATCAATGCGTGGGCGCCACGCGCGCGCGGGACCATTGTTTGCTGCTCGTCGCTTTCTCTTCTTTGCGTCAAAGAAGATGCCCCCTCCCCCCCTCTGCTCCCTTCCTTGTGTTGCCGGTAACTGTCACGCGATGGCACTACTCTGCGTGGCAAGAGTTTAGCTCATGAATGTTGCGAGTGACGGGAGCGCTGAACAATGCTGAATACATCGTTATCAAGCCCGCGTTATAACGGCGCTGTCGAAACACTGTAGGCGAGGCATGCTGACGCAGGTGAGCGTGCATATAGACGCGAGCTGGTCGCGGAGTTCGACTGACGTTTACTGCCCGGTGCGGTTTGTTACTATTAAAAGCGAGTATCTAACCATGAGATTAAATATCACGCGGCGCCCGTTTAAAGCTTGGTCAAGATAGTAGGCGGGCGCAGTGTTCCCCATTTAGGGGGGGCCAAACTTCACCCCAACTCTCCCTCCTCCTTCCTTCCCCCTCCCCGAGTAGAGTCTAGGAAGCTGTTCTCGCACTGTCCATTTAGGGTGTGTTCCAATATTCACGGTAGACGGCTAAATAGACAGCTAAGTGAACAGCGGGCATCCCATTCTATTTCTCACGTAGCCGGAAAAATAGATAGCTTCGAGAAGACGGCATCGGAGACAAATACCATGTAGGCTACATTGCTCTCCAAACAAGATGGCGGCTCAGCGAAATGCTGGGATCATAGCCTTTATAGTCGCCTGCAGACCAGCAGATGCTTTTCCACGCGCTCAATTTAATCTACGTTCAAGTTTTCGTAGATTTTAACGCCAAACAAGTTAAAGAAATAACAGTTACGTTTGTTTCTCTGAGCTTTCTCCTCTCGACGCTTGGCGGCGTCATGTCGCGCAGACGTCATCCAGACGCGTTCCATTTCTCGGAGTACTGGGGCTCGATGCTGTCTTCGAAGCTGTTAGCATAGATTGTGTAAGATGCCGTCCAGAACTGGACCACAGCCTCAGTGGACTGTCCATTTTGGCCGCCGTTGGTTGGCCGGAGCCTGACGGCCAGCGCGCCCCCTGTTTCCAGTTCTTCTTCCTCAACGGCACACCTTGACGTAAAGGTGCTTCCAGAATACTAGACAGAAAAAAAAAAAGCTTAACTTGCACTGGAGGAGCAATGCAGCGAAGCTGAAGGGCACCTAGGTAGTCCTGGCTTTCGGTGTTTTGCTAAGTCTTGCAAATTTTGCTCTCTCTTTCTTCCTCTATTCCCTTCTTCTTCTCTTTGTATTTTCTATCTCTATTTCTTTTCTCTGTTTATTTCTATTTATTTATTTATCTTTCTTCATTTCTTTCTCTTTCTTCCTCGTTCATCCCTCTCTCTTTGGCTCTCGCTTGCTTCCTCCTTCTTTCTATCCTCTTCTCTGTCTCTCCCTATCTATCACAGTATTTCTTTCTCGCTCTCTCTTCAATTCTTTCTCGCTTTTCTCTTTCTGCATTTCTTTCTCTCCATTTCTCTCTTTCTAATTCTTTCTATGCTATGCTTTACTCTCTCTCCCCTCCTCCTCACCATCACATCTCTTCTCCTCACCCTCACATCCCTTTCCCACCCCCTTCCTACACTATACTATACAAGGCTATGATCTGCTCTGCTAGCGTGTCTTGACAGCCGAGTGGTTTGGACGCTCGCCTTCCGATCAATAGTACACGTGTTCGAATCCCGCGAATACGAAATTATTTTCGCAAGAATTTCACTTTCCTTGTATTTCTTTCTCTCTTTCTTTCTTTCTTTCTTTCTTTCTTTCTTTCTTTCTTTCTTTATGTACTCATTCACTCACCCATCATGGTTATTACAGGCCACACCTGAGAAATCGGCGCACGGAGCGAAGACGACGAAGATGAAGAAGAGGACGAAGAGAGCGCGTGTTGGTTCATGACGATGATAATTTCTGTTTCCGACAGGCAAATTACGGCGAGCCTAATTAAACAGCTTTGCTGTTAAAACTCGCGACAGAAATGAGAGGAATGAAATGCGCTTCAATGCGACGAAAACAGTTTCCCGAGATCCGCTCTTGGCCGCACGAATCTTGGAGGCTATGACTGATTCTGCCTGACTGACCTTTGATTCTATGATCGCGTTAGCCCTCTAAGCATGTTTAGCGCGGCCTACCGTTTAATGCTCCTGCACGATTACGTCATGGCTTGCTGCTTTGTTGCAGCAACTGAACGCACTCTAATGACGTCAGGCTGAAGTGGATATGTCCGTTAGATGGACGGTTTCAAAATAGCTCCATAAACACTGCCGCCCTTTTCAACGTCGCGACCGCGTGACAATACAATGATCATGTGTGTACATGTGTATGCGTGACTGTGCGTGTTATTTCTATAGGCTTCCAAAGCAACGTCGAGCGGCGCCACTGCTCTTATCGCAACTGGGGGCATCCACGGCCACAACACTGCCGTCCCCGCTTCCGCGCACGCGCAGAGCTCTCGGAGTGCATCTGTGGCGCATCAGAATGTAACCATTGCCGACTAGTGCTCTGGGTGCGAATGAGGAGCGCATGCGCGCACGTGTGCTTGCCGCCGCCGCTGACAAATCCAGCGAGAAACCGCCTTCGCGGGGAGCGTCTGCCCCCAGTAACGCATAGCTCAGCCGCGCGACCGTCGCGCCCAGAACTTGAGCTTGGATTCCCTATACGTGATACTTGTGTGTATGGTTTAGATATCTGTGTTACTGGAGGTGCGTGACGCGTTGGCATATAGATACAATGGCCACGGTGAAGGAACACCGCGAAAGATTGTTTTGACGGCCTATTGGGAATCGGTACACGTTCCTGTGGGAAGACGATGCTTACTGTCCGTGATTACCTGTACGATGGTTGATTGCATTGCGGTTAGCGCTACATCAAATTCGCTGGCTAGCAAGGAGCTACAGTTGTGAGAATCTACGCATGCCATAGTTACTTAAGTTTACGGTATGTAGGCTGCACTTGTGGATACGTTGGTGCGGCCCGCAGCAACCCCCCCCCCCCCCCCCGTTTGAGGGAAAACTGCCCCTCAGGACCTCAATAAAGTTGTTTGACTGACTGACTGATCACCGTCGACAGTGTGTCAGTATAATTTGTTCCTTTGGCTGCTACACATCCTCGGTACACATTAACATAAGTGGACACTTTCTAGATGATAAGACGTATGTTATTTAGCTTTTGTCCGCATTTCTTTTCCTTCAGAGACCCAGAAATATATATTAATACTTGTTGGGGCTTTCAGTCGCACAACCGAAATACGATTTTGAGCCATGTCGTTGAGAAAGATTCCCGAAATTTTGACCGCCTGGGGTTATTTAACGTGTACCTAAATCTAAGTACACGGGCCTCTAGCATCAGGGATGTCAAACACATGGTCGAAAAGGCTCGCGTCGTCGAGCGGTCCTAATCACTCTTTCCCTTTCGCCCTTGTTCCGCCTGGGCAACACGTTATATTTGAACCTCAACAAGAAAAACGGGCACCTCGATCTGTTTCCTTTCTTTCCTTTAAACTTGCACCGTGTTTCTATCTGTATAACTTTACGATCGGGGTCTCTCGAAAGTGGTTTCGCGTGTCGCATTTGATGAGAGTGCGGACGCTACCCTCCAAATGACCTTAAAAACCAGGGCGGCCTAATATGTGTATTGACCAGCAAGGTATACGCGTGCATGCAAGAAACACGCAGTGCCAGGCTCGTATGTATCGATGCGGAAACCATTATCCCCAGTAGTACGCACGTCATATATATATGCAGGCTCGCCGCGTTCATTATCTTGTCTTCTGCATTGCAGATGAGTGCAAGAAATAACGAATGCCATGACAACGGCATTGCGGCTGCAGAGAACTGAATGATTCGTGATGTGGTGCGACTCTCTTCCTCTCAACGGTGCTGTTATTGCCTGTGGTCGCAGAGCAGCGTATTTCGGCAACTTGTAATTCTATGCCGTGACGTCATCACGGTCGCCATGTTGCTGGACAAATCAGCTAAGCGAAGAGTGATAAGTGACACCTTGTCAAGATACGCTTGTCTCGAGCTGCGTCAGCGTATGTTGTGGAAGCTTTGCTTTGGTGGCTTACTTATGTAATGTAGTTGTAACTAATGTAATTGTAAGTAAAGTAGTTGTAAGTAAAGTAATTGGGGTCGGTGATGAAGGTGTAACCCATTTACGCGAAGTAATTGCACAGAACTGTAATCTTGGCGAAAGGTTTCCTTGAAGTATTTTTGTTTTGCCCAGTTACACCAAATGGAAAAACGTAGCACACGCAAACACTGAACAAAATATTCCCACCACATGACGTCACTGGCACAACAATTTGAGCAAAGAGAAGAGAAATTTTAGCTTAATTCTTGCCCTAATTAAGCTGTTCAATGTAGTAATGCTTCCGCCTATTCCAGTATATCACCTTTAATGAGTGTATCTGTTTAGATGTTCGGTGCTTTATTTTGGGACAAGAATTTCTGCGCGGCGCCTCTAACCAATGACAGTTTATTAAATGGCCACGACAGCCAGTTCATTAGTAGTTAGTTGTTAGCTCGTTGCAGACGGCTGGTGGGCATATGCGCATGACTCTGCAAGTTACTGCAAAATAATTTCGTTTTTTTTTTCAGCTATTTTACTGAGAGTTTGCAAGGAACATTATATTTTTGTTATGATGGCCAGAACTTCGTGGCTATAGAAACATCTGCTTTCAACTATTTATTTATTTATTTATTTATTTATTTATTTATTTATTTATTTATTTATTTATTTATTTATTTATTTATTTATTTATTTAAAGTACCTTACAGAACACTCCCGGGGCATTGTGTAGTGAGGGCGGCAAATGAACATACATTAAAACACAATAGCAGGCTAATAAAGTAAAAGATCGATTAGTACAGTATGGTGGGAATGAATCCAAGAACTTGAATACATGTTCTATACAATTAAGGGAGCAGAAATAGTATACAAGGTTCAATAAATAGAAATGATTAACAAATAACTCTTCACTCAACGGCAACAGTTGTACAGAAAACATTAATTGACAAAGGTCGCTTCCACGTGTTGCCTTTGCACGGAACGTGTGAGTACGTACCGTCGACGACAGGCGGCTCTGACTTGCTGTAATTGGAAGGCAGGAAGTTGTTCCATACTTCATCGGAAGAACATCTGTGCACGTAAAATAGTCGTCATCACTATTTCATCATTTATTATCCCTTGAAGGCCCTACGTTCGACATTACATAAGGGGAAGGTTGCGAAATAACATTATATTCGAGGTCATACTATCACACAAAGGGATATCACAGACTAGGAGGCGTCTTAACGTTGGTACACTTCTACGGAACAAAAAAAAAACACAAAAATATTGAATGATGCGGAATGAAAAGAGAGTAGACAAAAACACACACACACACATGCAATACATCTCCGCATGTGGTTCTACAACATTTAAATTGTGGTTTCACATGCACTAGCAAAAAGGCGATGACACTTTGGGAAGCACAATCTACAAGAAGGCATGGTTACGTTATAGAATTTTTGTGGAAGCGATGAGGATAAAAAGATACCATTGTATAGGCAGAATTTTCGGGAAATAATATGAAATAGTTAACTTTCTTATTGGGCCAATTTCTGACAGGTACGTAAATAAGTAATAAATCTAAAACGCGTCGCTGTTTTACCAGCAGCAATCCAAACGATGCATGTGAGAGCTGCGTAGCAGCTACAGCAACAGGCGTGCAAGAAATATCGCCGGAAAAAAAAGCTGCCAAACACTTACGTGGCGTAAGTGCAGTTTTCTGTCGCCGCCGCCGCGTCGTTGGCCATCGCGGTACGGGACAGGCCCGACAGGAGAAACCACACAAGGCCAACGCGCGGCATGCTACCCACTCGTGACGGGCTGTCAGCGGAGCCGCGGCAGCGCATTTCGATCGGAATGATGTGTGGTGGCTGCACTTGCACAACAGGTGGCGCTGGCAGTGTCGCACCGAAATGGTGCGGGGCGGGAGCCGTCGCTCCGTTGTTGCTTCATAGCCACTGCCGTATAAGTTAGTCAACCAGTCTTGGGAAAGTCACTACAAGACCAAATCGCTCAGTCAATCATTCAGTCAATATGTCATGGAACAGGCAATCGTTAAATCAAGTAGACAGAAGCTCGTGGGTATCTAAATAAAACGCCATTGCGGGGACCCGAAAGATCCTCTCATTATTTCCAAAACAGTGTCGAAAATTTTCCAGCCATGAAACTTCAGACAATGCCTCTCCTACAGTTTATCGCTCGTCGCTTCGACATCTCTACTAACGGTGACTGCAATTATGGTAACATCTCTATAGCTATGTTAGCACGTCTATATGGGGGCATTTTTCCGACATTTTTCAATTGAATGGGTATATATTTAGGCGAACATACAAACGCACGCAAAAACATATAATTTACGAACCCAGCAGGCCTGGGTTCGATTCTCACTTGAACCAACGATTTTTTTTTTATCATTTATTTACTTGCACCTATTTCGATTTTTTGTTCAAAGCCAACAACGCCAACGCATACGGCGGAATAGCTCCTTTATGCTATCGCGTTAAAGTGAACCGGTACCAACAGTTCACTGTGCAGGCGGGCTGTCGCGGCACCGGAGGTCCACTGTGTCCCAGTCTCGCTTATTGTCACCGTAAGTGTGGCTTCTCCTTCTTAAGCCTGTTTGTGCGAAGAAGCCCACGTCTGAAAACGGCATGCTCGTGACTGCGCACGCATGTGCGCGGGAACGAATTTACAAAGTGCCGACTGTACTTTACGAAAACAAAATTGGAACACCTCTTTATAGAATGTGTTCACAGATTTCAGTGGCGCCGTCGTACTCGAAAGACCCGGCGCCAGCGAGAGGACAGAAATGCGCCCCTCGCAAGTGCGCCTGTCAGATGCCTACTTGTATGCGCCGTTTTCAATAATTTTGCTCTATCAGCCGTTTCTGATACGGCAAACTAATCTTCTACAGAGTTGTCATTCCGCGTTGCCACATCTCATCGTTGCCTGGATGTGAACGCGTGACCGTCGCTGATTGCCTGCAGAAACTTAAGGGTTGCACTGTTAAGCACGTGGATGAAGGTCCGATTCCCGCCAGGGAGCAAGGAAACAGTTGGGAGGGAGCATTGCGTAATGCGACAGAAAGAAAGAAACATAGCAAGAGAGAAATAAAGAAAGAAAGAGCGAAATAGAGAAGGAAAGAAAGAGAGAGAGAAAGAAAAAGAGAAAGAAAGAGAGAAAGAAAGAGAGGAAGAGAGAGAGAGAAGGAAAGAACGAGAGAAAGAGAAAGAAAAAGAGAAATAGAGAGAGAAAAAAGGAGATAGAAAGAAAGAGAAAAAGGAAGAGAGGAAGAAGGAAAGAAAGCGAGAGAGAAAGAGAGAAAGAAAAAAAAAGTAGTAGCTCAGGTACGCCAAGCTTCGCTTGCCCCGATTTTAACGCGGTAGCGTTAGAGAGCTCGTGTCGCAGAAATTCCGCTGTCGGCGTCGGCACCGTTGGTTGTGAGCGGAAAATCATCCGTGAGCGAAAAATCGAGAAAGTAGCAAATAAAATAAACGATAAAAATCTTCGGTCCCAATGAGGATCGAACCCGGGCCGTTCGCGTGGCAAGCAGGTGTCTTACCACAAAGCCACGATGTTGCTTGCAGCTGCTTCGGACAAAAACACTACATAAATGTCATGTAGTGAAAGGAGTACGCATTTTGTTCGGCAGGTGTCACGACGAAAACGAGCCCATACGGTAGGCGCATTCGCGAGGCCATCAAACTACGTCGAAAAACGCCGGGATAGTGCAGCCATCGCCGCTAAATACACACACGAACTTTCAAACAGCTCTAAAAATGGACAACTATGTCCATCTAGAGGAAAACATATCAAGCCAACGCAGCAAACGCTAGATAATGTGCTGCCATCTGTGAGGCATTGTGAGAAATATGTCTCGACTTTTCATGGCATCCGAGAGGGCCGGCGCACGGCGTATATCTTGGAGGCCATGCGACTCTTGCTTTAGATCGAAAGCCTGTAAAATTCGCGCGCGCGCGTGCGTGCGTGTGTGTGTGCAACAATACACATTAATAAGTATGCACTTAGTGGTTGAAGTGCGCACTAGGGGCCGGATTTCGCTATCGCGTTCAACTCTTAAAGGCGAAGCTTAAGGGTCCCCCAATTTTTTCCGATGAGGCAAGGGCTCCTGAACTTTTTCATTGCTTTTTGCATGCTTATTATTGTTTGTTCGTGCAATGTGCTTGTCTCCTAATAGGAAAATTGGCAGCCGAAACATTTTTACTGCGTATCGGGAAAGCAAGCTCTGTAACGCCTATAGCTTTCCTCATCTGTGCAACTATTAAACAAAAACAAAACAGACTGAGATTGCGAAGGGGCTTCGCTCGATGCACATTTCTGCAAGGCAGGTCGCGCAAGCTGCCAATAATATTAATATTATACTGTACAAATGATAACATAAAAATAATTAAAAACAGCATAAAAAGTCTCATTTATGTGATTACATGTTTTTATTTGAAATTGTTCAATTTGTATGTATGTGAAAAGTTGTTCCCATTTTAGTTTTCACTTTGTCATACCTCTTGTTATCTTTTTCGGTATAACATTTCGATTGTTTTGAAATATAGAGCGATGCAAGTTTTAATATTATTTCTTTTGCTACTGCATCCATTGCTGCTTACTCGCCATGATGGAGTAGTGGTTATGGTGCTTGGCTGCTGACTCGCAGTTCGCGGGATCGACTCCCGGCCGCGGCGGCCGCACTTCCGATGAAGGTGAAAATGTTAGAGTGCTTAGATTTAGGTGCACGGTTGAAATTTAGGTTGAAATTTCTGGTGCCCTCCTCTACGGCATCCCTCATAATCATATCGTGGTTTTGGGACGTAAAATCCCGAAAGTTATTATAAAGTATTTTTATTATCTATTACTTCTGACTGTACTGCACTGTCGCCAGCTCCCCTCGAGCGGCAGTATTTTGCCTGCTGAACCTCCCCCCTCCCCCGCCTCCTCCTTTTTGCGTTGGAAATAAAGGTCAAAGCTCAAAACAAGTCTTTTTCTTTTCATGTAAGCAGCTTCCGCTTAGCCCCATGCGCATACCTCATTTACGCGCCTTGCGTCACGCCATCTTCTACTTCGAAGGAATCATTCGCAGTGTTCATCGAAAATTTCAAAATTATTGTGCACGTCCTACGAATAGTAGAGATATAGATTAAAAAAATCCTTTTATTGCTGTTTACGACGAGCTCGGCTTATCGTTTCACGACAGTCTCAGAGCACGTATAGCAAAGGGCAACAGTTTTGACACGTTTTCATCAACGATGGAACACCGCGCTTAAAGGGCCCCTCACCATCACGGGTTCAAAGACGAGGGAGTGGTCTCCTCTTCGCCTTCGCTACCCTTCCTACAGGCGATATCTCCTCCTCGCCGCTTATTCTTTAAAAGCACGTGTACAATGGCAGCACCAAGCGTGGAACCTATCAGGATTTCGCACTTGTCAGCTACATGCTGTTATCTCAAACTCAAACCTCCTTTAACAATATTCTTTTTGATGACATTTGTCTCGGCTTCTCTATTTTCTTTTCCTCCACTGTTATAGAGCCCCACAAACAAGATATCGAGATGTGAAAAACTCACAGGGTCCCTTATGCACTCATCTAAGATGACTGGAAGGCGAAAGCCATCTTATTCTTCTTCTCAGTCAATGTATTGTTCCTGCCCCTCTCCCCCCAACGAAAGCTTTCAGAACCTAACATGGTTTTCCACTGCCTCCAGGATCGGAGGCACCTCACCAGGTTTTGCAGTGCCTCCGTGATCGGGCTACCATTGACCAAGCTAAGATGTCTTGCGATGACTTCACATATTTTCGTGGTCTGTGACGTCATGATCACGTCACGTAGTGACGTCATCAAGTGATGATACTTTGTTTTCATCACTCGTGTTGCAACAGCTGACGCGGGACGCCAGTTAATTTTCGCGTTTGATGAGGTATCTAAGGCTTTCGCCTTGAATAATTTGAGGAACTCGAGGAGCTATAGTATCACATGGTTTGCGACCTTTCTTCAGTGAGCCAGGCTCTCGCCCACGCGCTGGGCACGCGTTGCCGCGGCCACTCCCATTGCTGCTCGATGACGCCTCGTGCCGACTCTCATTAAACCTATAGCAGCGGCGGTCGTTCCGAGGGCCTCATTTATTTATACACCCCAGGTAGGCCTGCGGAGAGGCTCGGCTCGCGGCGTGGCACTGTAGGAGGCCCAGTTTCGCAGATCCCGTGTGTTTCAGCAATAACGCGCCGAGCGAGAGATCAGAGCTATTGTTTTCTCCCCCATTGTCGGGGACACGTGTCAGCCTTTAGCACATCTATTAGCGAGGCGTCTATACATATGCAGGTATTGAATGTCTACCGCCATAGGGGCGAGCCATTTCTGTAATAATGTGTCACAGTGTGCCATCTAGTAACGCTACAACGCGCATTCAAGTGCACAATTTTAGTTTGTCCGTAAACTTCTAATCGTTTGCTTTCTGTACAGGTTACCCGAGCCATAGGCGTGCGAAGGTTTCTCCATTGTGGAAGTGGGGGGGGGGGGGGGGGGGGGGGGGGCGAACCTGCAGTGAACCGAACCGAACCTGCAACCTTCGGACAATGCGTCCGATGCTCTACCAATTGAGATACAGCGGCGGTCGCTTTCCCTTCTACTTTTATCCGCCGCTGTGGTCTAGTGATTATGGTGCTCGAGTGCTGACCCGAAGGTCGCGGGATCGAATCTCGGCCGCGGCGGCCGCATTTTCGATGGAGGCGAAAATGCGTCAGGCCCGTGTACTTAGGCTTAGGTGCACGTTAAACAACCCCAGGTGGTCAAAATTTCCGGAGCCCTCCACTACGGCGTCCCTCATATCATATCGTGGTTGTGGGACGTTAAACCTCATCAATTATTATTCCCTTCCACATTATTGGGTTGTGTGTGTAATCCTGGGAGTGTTATCCATGTAAAGCAAAATGATGCCTCTTTTTCAGATAAGGATCTCCGTTTCGATTTATAATATTTGTTATGACTGTCATAATATATTCTTAATTCTGTGTCAACGCACACCGTATCTGGCGGCCGGTGTTGACATTACCCTTTTTCCCGTTAAAGCTCGCATCGAGCGACTGACTGGCTGGACAGATTGAGTTGCCTTACAAAGTCCCAAACAGCTCGTATCACCGCTGCAAAACCAACTGGATGAAATATAGCCTAATGCCCTGACGACCAGGGACATTGTCCCGGCCAAAACTGAGTTGTGTTGGCAACAACTTCGAATTCACTCGCTTTGAATGTCAGCTGCGGTGATCTGTATCACTGCATATATTTCGTGGAAACGCTAAGCTTCGCAGCGAACCGCGCGTATACGATAGGAAGGTCGAACGGAGCAGCGCTAGGTCACTGTCCTTTATTTCATTTTTTCAGTATTTATCCAAGCGTGGATCGCTGTGATGAACTGACCCGTGATGTGGTATATTGACATCCGAAAGGGGCCTGGCAAAAAAAGACATAAACGAACAAGGATCAGTAAAAAAAAAAGCAATATACAGCATTCTGGCCTTCTGAGCCGCTACTAATCGTGGCCGGCCACAATAGGAAGGTCGGAGTGGAACAAAAGAAAGCACGCAAGAAACACGGCAGGAAGCAACAAACACCAAAAAGAAGACATTGGACAGAAGCCGGCGGAGTGACCAATCGACTTTTTTTTCCTTCGCGGCATCATCAATCGGAGATCGATCGACCTCCGCATATTCTCGCACAAACAGACGCCACCTCGGAGTCTCGGAGTCATTTCCGCTCGGATCGATTCGCCACGGTCGATGTTTGGTAACCCTGCCACGCAGGTACGTCTCCAAATGTCAGCGTCGAAAACGACCGGCAATTGCGTGTTAAGGCCACTAGGTGGCGCCTGCGCAGTGTGCTTCAGTAACATTTGCCGGCAGGCTAGTTGGTGATGCATAGCATGCATAGTTCATACGTAAAACAGCGCAAACTTTAGCACTCTTTCCTGCGTCTTTTTTGTGTTTTACTACGATAGTGTTGTTTTACTTATGAACCATGCGTAGTGTTCCGGTCCTTTCCTCCCCACCCACCCTTCCTCCTATTATTTGGGTCGCCTCTATGCTCATTAGAGAATGACTGCAATGGTCGTAAATGTTGCTGTTCTCGCGAAGCCAGATCGACCCTATTGCTTTCCATTTTTGTCCGTCTCTCTCTCTTTCTCTCTCCCTCTCTCTCTTTGTTTGATTCAATGCCCCGCCAAATTGTGCCAAGGTCTGGCGGCGTTGTTTATTTGCGAAGGTGTGATACAGAAACGGAAACGCCATCGACCAAAACTCCGTCGTCCTTCCTTGAAAAACTAATCAAGAAAGAAAAGAGTCAAAATATGTCGAGCACGTGCATGCCTGGAACGGCTTTAATGGATTTTCGAAAGCACCGTAAGAGGACTGCATTGACGCAAGAGGAGGCCACTTGAAAGTGGAACGCCTCTCGCTCGCGCGTACGGCATCGAAAAGTGCTTATTACTAAAAAAAAAAAAGAAGCCGAAAAGCGTCCATGGTAGTGCCTGTTCAGCGTGACCAAAGTGGTGTTTCGAAAGCTTCGTCTTGGCAAGGCCGACTTAAAAGCGAGGTCCCAGCGTATCAACATAGGTCAATGGGACTTGAAGTATTTAGGTCAGCATAAAAAAGATTTTGCAGCTAAAATTGGTATAGAAACCTCTTTTACCGTAAAGGACAAACATGTCGGACATGGCGCTTCGCTATAGTGCGTTGTCCTTCAGTTGTAGGTCAGGGTTTGCGCGAATAAACAGTGTTCAATAGATCGAAAAGATGTCCCATTGAACTGTGCGTAAGGTGAAGCTATGATCATGGTAGAGTACCAGTTGCACTTCATAGAATAGTCCGTTTAGGAATAAGTATAGTAAAGCTTTCGGAGTACTCCGGACAGCAAGGTTAGGAATGAGTGAAAAGTGGGAGGATTCTGTACACATGATACCCACGCTGTCTAATGTTCCCACAGCGATAGCTAAATATTTTCTACTCTTTGCTATATGCTCTTATAACGTTTTAGTAAGATAGTACTTCTGGTAAGTAACATTTTAGTGAA
The DNA here is from genome assembly GCF_013339695.2 of Rhipicephalus sanguineus. Lineage (NCBI taxonomy): Eukaryota > Metazoa > Arthropoda > Arachnida > Ixodida > Ixodidae > Rhipicephalus > Rhipicephalus sanguineus. The sequence goes on from NC_051182.1 coordinate 149,830,027, forward strand.
CAAGATATTGTATTACCATTCCCATTCCTATCTCTGCAGGAAGAGCATTTAAATAAAGGAAATGTTCATTATTTTTATCTAGTTTGCTCTCATGTTATATAAAAAAAAAAGGAAAACGTGAATGCAGGATTATGGTTAAATGCAGAATGGGTCACACGCAGGTTCGCCTGACATGTTTGCGCATTCATAAACCGTTCGGGGTCGCTGGTTTCAAATTCGCGATATACCTTGCTGTACGGTAGAAATTTCATAAGCGCACGAAAGACGTCCACCTTTCCCACTGGCGAACTTAGTTTGCGAATATAACTTCGTAGCTGCCGCAAGCAGAACGAATATAGAAATACTGTAAGTCTGTAAGACTGAACGTTTTATTGGACGCGAATCTACCGTTTAAAGTGTTTGGTTCAGGCAAGTTAATTAACATTGCTGCCCTGAGTGCTTCGAAAGTTTAATTTACCGAGGAATCTTTATTTCTTAACATTTACACAGTTTATCCTTCATACCTGCTCCTGTCTTCTTTTGCAGGAAGTGGACACTTACGCTTCTTCCGTGGAGCAGCAGTCTTATCAACTTGAGGCCTCGACTTCCTTAAATTCTACGTAGTACGTAATGAGTCCACAGATGCAACATTTCCACAACACCAATCTAAAAGCCCCACAGAGCTGGCAGAATTGCCGCTGCTCATTGAACATGCGCGAAGTCTCACTCAGTCCGCCTTTTTGACGGTGCCACGGCGCATGCGCCCTTCCCCTAGCGGGAAAGTCGCGAAACGCTTTGGTAGGGTCTCCGCATGCCTTCTGATCTCGGGGGCTCTTGTTCTGGCGATACCGGTTGTCATCGATCCCCCCGCAAAGCTCCGCTACCCCAACGAAAACTCCACAAGACAGCACAGGGACACGAAAAGGGCCGATTACGGTTACTGGTTGCGTAGTGAGAAGGCGATAGTCCCCACGTGAGAGCTCGCGCCGGACAGGGTAAATAGGAGATCATTGCGATACGGCTTCGTCCTACAGGCGACACGCCGATGATGATGACGACGACGATGACGACGACGTGACATCAAGAACACAGCTCCTTACCATGCTATAGTATTCAAGCCTGGTGGCAAAGGTGATGTCAGTGCATCATGTCATATCCTGCGCATTGTTTTTCATTTTAACGGACCCTTGAACCATTCTGAGTGCTAAAGCCTGTTTCACATGCGTGCGACTGAGCGACGGGGCCCGCGGCGATCGAGCGGCACCCGGACGCTCGGACGCGGCTTCGTTTCCCATGCACCGCTCTTGCGCGGCGCGCGCCTCTGCGCTGCCCAGTGATGGTTGTGGAAAGCGCCCGTTACCCGCGGGTTTCCTTTCTCCGAGTTCGCTTGTTTTGGTGCGTTGGGTTGCGAGTTTCACCAGCCTTCCACTTCGGTGCTCGATTTTCACGCGCCTAAACCTTGAATGATGAAAATGTGCAGTGTATCAGGGTGCAATTAAACAACTTTAGTAGTCACGTTTATTTCTGTTTCAGCTTTCTTATTTTACCACGCAAGTCTTGTTGCACGCTCATACACTTGGCCATGGAAAAGCAAGAGAAAGAATTGGCTTTTGTGGTTTTAAGCTTTCACAGGGCTTTCGGTGGCTTTTGCTCTGGAATGCCGCAAGGCGTTGGTGCGCTGTCTGTGCCGGCAACCGGATGCAAGCGGCCCAGTCGACGATATTGTGTGTTTGTGAAGGAGCTCGTCTCTCTTTTTGCCTATGGGCATTCCAGTAAAGAGGCGGCGGCATTTGTCGCCTTCGGGGTACGTGACCATTCAAAAATTCACACCATCTCCCGCTAAAGGGGACCATGAGGCGATGTGAAGCAGTGTTTCGGCATGTAGAGCCCGCTTTTCAGAGGGGGAGGGGAGGGGAGAGGGAAGGGGAGAGGGTTCGCGCATGCGCAGTAAGGGTGGTCACGCCGCACACCACCACCACCGGATTGAACTCCGCTATAAGATGCTTCACATCTAAAAAAAGAAACGGCAAACTTTTCGGCAGAGTAGTAAACAAGAAAAAAACAGCAGTATGTGCTGCGAACTACAAGTGCGGAGTGCCGTAGGGTCCCCCTGTCCGGACCTATGTTGGTGCCACGATTCGACAAAAATGCAAAAGAACAAAATGACACGTGCAAACGATTTGTCTGCTTTGATGGAAGCGCCGTAGAGAACAACAAAAGGAAAAAAAACGGCACTTCTACACTGCGAGCTCGTTGCAGCGGATGTCTGCTAGGAAACCGGGTTCCTCCTGGCGCGCGCGCCCGTTCCTCTACTCCACCCCTGCAGTCACGTGCTCCCCGCGTCACTGCTCCCCTATTGGTTGACCTTGGGCAGACGCTCGGCCGCGAGCGAATTTTTCCAAATGTAGCGAAGAAGATCGCAGCGTCCTTTGGTCGCTGTTAAAACCTGTTTTAAATGCGAATGCATTTCTTAGTCGAGCTATGTCAGGCGCCGTGCGGCGTCCGCGATCTCTCCGCTCCCGTCCCCCTCTCCCATAGCAACAGCTGCGAGCGTGCGCGCTCCTCCTCGCCCCTAGCAACCGGAGCAGGTGGTGCGGACAGATCAGCGGAGAGTGAGTGTAGAGGAGGAGCGCGCTCGGGCGCGTGAGGGCGCTCGCATCGCGGGAGCTCGGCGGAGCTCCCACGTGTGTGGGAGAGTGTGGGTGAGGGTAGGCGCGTGCTTCGGCGCTTCTCCTCTCGGCGGGCGCCCCACTCTCCCGTGCGCTCGCTCGCAAGCGTATATAAATGGAGCGGAGCGCGCGCTCTACTCTCTCTTGACCCGTTCGCCGGCTTTCGCTGACGCGAGATGGCTGACGTGGAAGACAAGGCTGCGAAGCGAAGAGCGCGTGATGCCGAACGCAAGCGTCTGAAGCGAGCTGCCCACGCCGAACTCCGTGCTCGGGAAGCTGCTGTGAAACGCCAACGCCGCGCACACTCGCGCCCAAAGAAATGCATTCGCATTTCCTCACGATTCCCTTCGGGGAGGTGGGGTGAATTTTTTTGGGGGGGCTCCTGCGACGGCAGCCGCTCTGCCCTTGGAGCAATATCGCTTGCATGTGAAACAGGCTTAAGACCGAGACAGCGATTTATTTCTCTCATTCGCGTTCCCCACTGCTAGCGCTTTCTCCTCCACGCCACCTACTTCCTTAGAAGGCACGTGGACGGTTCTTCACTGTTGATCGTAAGGCTGGGGCACTCTTAAAACGACATTTCCTAGTAACTCATAGGGGTTTTCGCTCGCGCTTTTCGACTACACGCTCTAGCATCCGCACTCCCAGTGCAAGACTATATATAGAGCCACCATGGTGAGTACGACGTCGAGTCCTCTATTCGGTGCGGGCGATTCAAATTGCGCAGCGACACCAGGGACTTTGGGTGGCTGTTTTGGACGCAAAGTATTCATTTATTAGCTCGTAGAAAGCGGTGATATACACCAACGCAGGTAAGAAATCAATCTGACAAAACTTAATGTTTTCCTTCAGTGTCACTTTACATAAGGCAAGTTCCATCGGCAGCAGAAAGCTGCGGGACGACTTTCTGACAGGGTGTCGGAACGAAATGTTTTTCGTTTCGGTTTTAGTTTCGTTCCACCACAAAAAGTTCCGTTCCGTTTCTGTTCCGTAACGGTTCGTAACGGTTTTTTTAATGCAAAAATTTGAAACTAAGGTAATCGTAAAGAATATTGCGTTTGTGATGTAGTTACTTGCCCCCCTCTTAGGAAAGTGGGACAAGGGTGAAACACGTTCTTCAGAGGAGCCGAAGTAACTGTGCCACGAATTCCTACCAACGAGCACAAACCAGTATTAACTTCAAAGTCATAGTATTTATTTTTTCAAAAGACAAATACGAATTTTTTTAGTGGGCTCAATGATTTGTGTCAAGGGAGTGAGCACGATCTCAGAAGCAGCACGTCATTGAGTGTACTCTCTGGTGTGCGAGACCGCTCTTCTGATAAAAAGATCGCCAGGCCTGCGCGGAACACGCAGCACAGTCACAACGAAAGCAGAAAGAGCGGACTTTGTAGAGCCCGTTGGAGAGTCTCTTGGGGCAATAATACAAGTACACATGCAAGGTACCTACTACGCCCTAAATCATCCCAATTTTTCTGAAGTAGAGAAGTTCCCACTATGCAATTTTTCGTCATTCTTCGGAGTCTCGTGGTACACGCTACAGTAAGGCATTATGTGCACTTTGTGCTGTGACTGATGATGATAAAGAATTATGGCTGAGCACTTTGCAGTAGGTGGGAAGCAGTGTTGCGGAATGGGCGCCTCCATTCTATTTCAATTCCACTGCGGGAAATTAGAACTTGCCGCAGCTCCATTCCTTTCAATTCCCTCGGAATGAAAAAACTTAGCCCATTCCGACTCCGGGAATGGCCGGGCAGTTCAGTTGCAATCCTGTAATTCCTCGACGTAGGAAAGGCATCTTGATAGTTTTATCGAGTTAGGAATAAACGCCCCATAAAGCTGATGTCACCAGAAGCACTAGGAACTGGAAAAGTACGCAAAACACGTTGCCAAGGTCGACGAATAGTAGCTTGGTGACATATCTTGTGCAGTACAACGACGCTACTATAATTCACATAGGGGCAGTTCTCCCGCTACCTATAGTATTTGCATGGTCAGCATGTTTGAACGAATGGTGGTGTTTTAATATTGTTTATGCTTAAATGTGGTAATGCTAAAATGACGACATAGCGTATTTTTATGCTGACAAAAGTAGTATTCAAGAAGACTAAGCAGTTTTGCCACGCGTCTGGAGCGGTCGTGAATATGGAGAAAACTAAGATTTGGTTAATGGGGAATAAGACCCTCTAGATCTGCTGGTATTAGTTGGAACAGTGCAGCGCTCGGGCACCTTGTGCCTTTGTATCGAATACGGAACACTGGACCGCACTGCTCGTCAGCACTCACGCTTTTCAAGCGCGCCTCGCAAGCATGGATGGGGTGAGGAGAACATTCTATGCTGGCCTGTGCGCAGGTATGCAATGTCTTCCTTGTCGCAAAGGGTATTTACGTGTGTCAGGTACTAAACTGCTCGTGAGATAAAGATCAGGCCGTGCATTGAGTATTCGCCACTTTCGTGTGGGGGCATCAACGCGAACAAACGCGAAGAGTAATTTGTTTCTCCCTTCAGTATCTGCTGGTATAATGCATTTGCTTGTACACTAACTTATGCCTCGGTTTGTAGTAGGCGCGTTGTTTATAAATGTACCGTACTTGTAATCAGCCAAGCCATTTTAAAAATACTGATTTATTGTTAATTTCGAGGCTCTAGCTGACTTACTAATGTTTGAAGTTTGAAAAACAGCAGGTAGACGAAAACGTGCTCTATTTTAGGAAAAAGACGTAATTCCATTCCCATTTCATGCAAAAGCCGCTTAATTCTATTTCCATTCCATTCCTACAAGCGTTGTCCCCATTCCATTCCGGGGTCGCGAAAATGTAGAATGATTTCGGAGTTATTCCAATTCTGGCGAGGCAACTGCGCAACACTGGTGGGAAGCATTAAACTACAGACTCGTTGCGCTATTAGCATGGTGAGATGACTGGTTGTTATTTTACTCTTCTGGCACGCTATATCACATATAGTAACACGATTCCTTGCCCGACATGATGCATGTAGAGTATTTTTGCGAAGGAGGTACAAGCACCAGCGTGGCACTGCGGTGGAAGACCCGATCTGCCACGCAGAGGGGGTTGAAGTCCCATCCGATCCTACAAATTTGTTTCTCATTTAATTTTTTTTATATCACGTATTAGCGGTCACGGACACCGGCGGCGGCGGACAACTATGACGCCAAAATCAGCTGTTGTGATCTCATAACGGCTTTCGCTGTAACAAACTTCAGCGCCTACAATGCCCTCTCCACTTTGGCCTGCGTGACAGGCGCACAAAAGTCCACTTGCGTTAATATAAGCATCTCTGGTTGCCACTGTTTTTGTTTTTCACACAATTTCAACATATCTTTGCTTTGGAATTTCTGCCTGAGGCACGCGCTAATACTGTACCCTGAGATATGCTCACAATGCATGAGCTGAGTTGCTCCGGATTAGGAAGTTTTCTCGTGAACCGAAAAACGATTGAAAAAATTTCGGTTTCACTCCGGAACGAAATAATAGATAAAGTTTCGGTTACGTTTTTTTCCGGTCGGAAATATCGTTTTTTTTTTCGTTTTTCGTTTTCGGTTTTCGTTCCGTTCCGACACCCTGCTTTCTAAGTGTAATGACCACCAGTCAGCAAAACGAAGGAGACTGACAAAATAACTCTTTAGCACTTCTTCCAAAGCACCGCACACTGCACATACGAACAACAACCAGTAGCAGCGTTTTATTCATACACCAGTTCCACGTTAGACTTTTCTTTCAAACACACACCAGCAGCGAGTATACAACGAAGGCGTCATCAACGAAACACTGCGTAAGGCCGTCGACAAACTGAGTTCACCCCGAACACATACGGCACGCACTTCTGCGGAGAACGAGGGCTTTCACCAGAGGTAGTAGGACCAGTAGATCAGCATGAAGAAGAAGAAGACGGCGGGAAAAGCGATGCGGGACACCTTGTCCAGAAGATTGGTCTTTTGCCACAGCTGGCCCAGCGTGAAGCTGCGCTGGAAGATGCGTCGCCGGCCCGTCTTGATTGGCCTGAGGCAGCGTGAACAGACGCGGAAAATGCCGTATATGAATATCTTTAAACATAAATTTCATATATAAATATTTGACAGTCCTTACAGTGAATATAAAATTGATCATTCTCATTTATGTGAAACGATTTGAGTATGTTCATTGTAGGAGATTAAGAAAGGGAAATTGCTAGCACGAAGCCACGAGGAACTCCGTACGGATTTCTCAGAAGGAAAGCTTCCCAGTTGAAAAATTCGTCGGGGTCCGGGGATCGAACCCGAGACCAACGCCTTTCCGAGCGGTTGCTCTGCCTACTGAGCTAACCGGAAGCTAGCAATTGTCGATTTCTTTTTCTCAACTCTTCCGCCACCTTGAGAGTTTCCGCAGAATTTATTTGCAATAATTTGTTTCCATGTGCTTCGAGTTATCGATGAATTCGCCCTCGCGCTGCTGATTGCTAGCTGCGCGGGCGCGGGCGCGCGCGCTGCAGCGACGCCAGCTGGGCGTCAGTTCCGGTGGCAAATGTCACGAGCTTTGCGGACAAGGCTTTTGCAAATCTCGGCTGGTGCGCGCTTTCACCGAACTAGACAAGAAACGCTCTTGCCTCAAAGCACTTCAGCAGCTAAATTTGGTAAAGAAACAAAGGGTATGATGACGTCCACGGTAAAGCCGACGTTAATTTTGGCCGAATTCAGCTTTTCTCAAGGTTAGTCCTTCCTTAGATAGCTACCGTATTTACTCGTTTACAACCATCACCGGATATTGATGGCTAATGGTTGGCTAAATTGTGGCAGATGAGGACTATAGTGTCGGCCGTCCTCTGCTACAAGAGAAAGATATCTTCCTACAATCAAAATCTAATTATTAAGATTTCCCACGAATTTTTAGTGCAAAAATTGCAACTAGGACAGAGCCTAACGAAACCAGCAGGCGATGAAGCTTAGGAAAGTATAGGAGATATTACTGCTATGCTTTAACTTTAATATAGTAATTGTGACATAAATGGAAATGAATCAGAGTGAATGAGAAATCTGCTTGCCGCAGGTAGGTACCGAACCTACAACCTTCAAGTAACGCGTCCGATTCTCTACCAAAGGAACACGCAAGGGAAGTCACGAAGGCCACACATGCAACACGTGCCAAGGCGGAATTAGTTGACCACTGCCTAACGAAAGGGCACGTATTAGCAGCGGTCGTTTTCCCATCCACTTCATTCGGCATTTGTGCTTGTGTAATCCTGGGAGGGTTAGCGAGCACCGCTCGCAGACATGACGGCAAGTGTGGAACACCCTTTTGTTGCCAGCTGGCGTCGCGTAGCACGTGATCCTATTACGAGCTGGAAGCTGACAAGGGCAGAGATACCCAACATAGCACCTGTGTATGTTCTGCAGCCTGTCCTCGTTGCAATTTCTGTGCTAGAAAGGTTCACAGTACGAAATACCAACTAGGACGAACCAGAAACCCTGCTCGATTAAGTTGTGCGCCATGTTTTATCTCATACCTTGGTGGAGCCACGTTGTTAGTCTCCGGCCTGTGCACGGAGTTGGGCACGCTCAGTGTCACCACGGACGGTGTGACAAGGGCGTGGTTGTGGTTGTTGGCCGTCGCACCGTCAGATGGCGCGCTGCTCCCAGAGGCCATTGCGGTGTCCACGTGCGTGCTGGAGGAAGGAGGTCGCGAGTTGGGGGGAGGCGGTGCCGCCGAACCCACGCCGTCACTCTGCCACGCCTGCGGCGTGATTCGGGCAGAGGGCGTCACCCGTATCGCGGCCGGAAGTGACTCGGTCTTCCGTTTCCGTTCCTGCAGTCGGCTTGGCTTTAGAAGGGAGGAAGTTTGGGCGTGTTGGTAGTTCATCGTACTGCAGAAACCGTAGCGCGAGAAAGAAAAAAAAAAACAGGGACGAGATCAAGGCAGGACAAGCCCTAACTTTCCACTAATGCTTTATCCCAAATCGTGAGCTTATGTAAGCACACATCTGGAACTGTAAAAGGAAAAAAAAAGAAAAACGACCGAAAGAGAGAAGCTGAGCAGCCATGTGTTGTCGTCTACTGCCAAATGAATAAGACAACCAGGGAAATTGTAGTAGCGCCTGATATTGCTAGGACAGCTGATGAATGTGTCAGAACGCTGTTTATTGTCCTGTCTAGGAAAGAGCTTGATTTTTTGGCATAGAAGACACGTGATTGTTTACTTTTTATTTTTACGTCGTTTATAGGCAGTTGTTGTCTACCGCCATATGAATAAGACAATGAGGGAAATTGTAGAAGAGTTTGAGATTTCAAGGGCAGGTGATGGATGTGTAAGCAGGCCGTCTATTGTTTCATCTAGGAAATAGCTTAGTTTTTTCACCATATAAGACACGTGACTGTTAATCTTCTTTCTCTCTGTCGTTTTCTTTTTTTCGTTTTGAACTTCCAGATACGTGTTTATATACGCTCACGGTCAGCAATAAAGCATTTGCTGAAGGTTAGCGCTTGTCCTGTATTCATCTCGTCCACCGTTAGTTTCTCGCGCTGTGGTTCCTGGGATACGGCTTGGCTTTATAACTTCACAGGAGATACCACTTGTGTGCGCGGTCACAGATTTTTCAGACTAATGTTTCCATATTTAGGTATTCGTCAGATACCGCAGCATTCTCCACTTCACCATCTCGTCGGCTCTGATTGAGTAAAAACGCCGGAATTACACAATATGATAATATTACCGAATGTGATGATGTCCAGAATAACATCCTAAATTACTGTTTTATGACAGAAATGGCCAGAGGTATCTAAAATATCTGACACTTCTATCGTTCGGCAAACAGTGGAATCTGAAAATGATGTCGCCACCAGGGTTACGAACTAATCTACAGAGGCACGGATTACCCGGCATGTTTGCAAGCCATTTGTTCCGAATGCTCGTTTCAGGGCATTAATATGAAGCTTTCGTTTCGTTGGCCAGTCCCCTCTCGCATTCACATGATTCTCATACATTCATGCTGTGCAAGCGTGGATGTATAGCCGGGTGATTGTGACAATTGTTTTCGGACCAATGAGACCCCGCGGTCAAATACCGCATCGCCAAGGATGTTTGCTTTGTTTTATTTCTTTATGCGCTCCACCCTTCAGTGAGACCTTGCCTCCGCGCTCGGTGACGTGGGTTTTAGAGAACGCCATGGATGGCGAACTCTGGATGACACCAGCGCAGTTTCCGCAAAAAACAGCTACACTGTAAAGAAATGTGGGCAGCTTGCACTAGCGGCCCAAGGCTGAGTCATAGCGGAGCTAGTGGTCTCCTAGCTAGCCCCGGCTTGGCTCAATCTCAATTAGGCTTAATTAGCATAATTAGGCAACATGAAACTCAAGTATCTCCCGTGGGCTTGATTCTATCACACATAACTAAGTCTTAATTAGAATCAATTTTAATTAGCACCAATTAGAGTTCATTGGGCTTAATTAGGCTCGACTCAGTCAGTAGTAACTAGTATCTTCCTGAGTTTGGCTTCGAAAGCCTCATTGAGAATTCGACTTGGATTGCCCACTTTCTGTGGCCCATACCCGTTCCTGATGATGGTTTTGTGATTACGCGAACAGGCACAACGAAAATCTTAACAGCTGCGATGTGAAAATATGCAGACCGGTCGGTCGATTTGCGTTCATTCGTTCGTATCCAAGTAAACGGTTTCATTACCAGGGCCAGTATCTTCTCGAAGTTGTAGGCGACGGCGTACTCGAGCAACGAGGCGAACACCATGACGAGGCACACGAAGAGCCACACGTCGACGGCCTTCAGGTAGTCGACGGGCGGCAGGGAGCTGCGCGACTGCACCACCTGGGTGGCCAGCGTCAGGATGGAGGTGACGCCCAGGGTGATCCTGGCCGGCACGGCCGACACGTCCAGCCAGAAGGTCAGCCAGGACAGACTGACCACCAGGCCGCTCGGGATGTACGTGTTCACGATGGACGCCGTCAGTCGGCGCACGAAGGTGAAGTTGGCGTACAGGTACGTGTAGTTCTCTGCGGCGAGAGAGGGGGAGGGTATTGAGAGTGAGTTCTGCGCAATCCCGCACGGTGGCGGAAGGGTTCGGAAAGGGATAATTGACAACCACCCGTTTGTGGCACGAAGCCACAAGAAAATTCACATGGGAGAGAGAGAAGGAATACAAGAGTGACAGGGGGGTCAACTAGACTACGTCCACTTTGCTACATTGCTACCCTAGACATGGGGAGGGGAATAAGGAAGTAAATGAGAGGGTGAAAGAGAGACACATTTCATAACACACACACAGAGTGCAGCGTATCCAGGCGTCGCTCAATTCCGTTGCCTTCAAGAACTGCAGGAGGGCTCGTTGGGCTTTCTGAGCTGGTGGCCAGGGTTACAAGATCTTTCCTTGAGTAAAAGGCCACATGGATTTCTCACAAAAGAAAAGTTCTAGTTGAAGAAAAATCGTCTCGTATTTCCTTGTGGCTTCGTGTTACAAACGGGCGATTGTAATTATCCCTTTTCAGAGAGGAAGGGAATACAAGAAAGGCAGAGACGTTGGCAAAGCTTTGCTCAGTTTGCTACCCTACACGTGCGAGGAGGAGAATGCGAGAGTAAAGCAGCGAGAGCAAGAAAGAAAGAGAAAGCATGAGTGTACACTTTCCCAATACATATGCAACGCGGAGTTTCTTACGGCAATACCTAATGCAGACACCGCAGAACTGTACCGAAAAATTACTGCATTGCAAGTGATCTAATATTGGCGAGCTTTAAGGACAGTCCAGTAAGGTAGAAAGGTAAGCGAGGTGGAATCTGAAGAAGAGTTTTCTTGTTCAGTGGGCATAGATATCCTCAGCCATCGGCACGGCATAAGAACCGACTCCGCATATACCTCGGCTTGGTCATTCAAGACTGGGCGATGCGTTTCTCCACTATGGGCATTATGCAGTGACGTCAGCGGCATTGAACATTTTGTTTGGCTTTGTCCACAGTTTGATAAAGAAAGAGTAGCGATGGTCCGAAGCTTGCAAAGGGGTGGTCATAGGCACCGGACATTTGAAGATGTCATTTTTCCTCAATGGCCCGCGGCAACGAGGAGGAGCAGGCAATGAATTTTGATGGCCTTCCAGCGAGACAGCGGGCAGTTCAACACGCGGTGAGAGAGAAAGAGAGAGTACGACTTTACAGATTCCCACAATTCAGGACGTGCTCAGGCGGTACATTTGCTGGCCATGTATAGGCCATTCTAGCCCCGCCTGCTGCATCACCACGATGACCACCACAATCCTTTAACTTCTTTTTGCAGCGTTCGTCAGTGTCTGGAACGACTCTTTGGGAAGTGTAAGTACCCATGATAGAAACGCGTATTTGGCATTAAACGTCGGCAAAACTTTACTTATCCTGATGTGTACAATCCTTCATGTTGGCCTTTCATGTTTTCCTAGAAAAAGCTTTCATCCGGCTATTACGAAATATTTCAACGAAGCTAGATTTCATTGAAAAAAAAAAAACGTGATTCATCTCTCAATTATAGGAATCGGTATAACACGAAAGTGAACCATGTCGTCACTGGAGTATTATTATTATTTATTTGCACTGACGTATGACAGCTTGCACAATGTCTTTGGCAGCTATAGCACCATTTATTTATTTGTTTATTTATTCGTGCCTCAAGGGTCCCGAGGGACATTACATGACGGGTGGGCAAGGGAAAGAGAGAGAGAGAGAGAGAACAAAAAATAAAAAAACAGCAGCAGTTCACAGTTAAAATGATGACGTGGATGCACCCGCGTTGACGCCTTGTGGCATATGTTTATCCCCACGACTAACGTCCATTATCATGATGTAACGCTTGTGGCTGCTGAAGTAGTTAGCATACACCTGGGCATATAGCATATGGTAAATTCCGCGCAAAGATGGCATCAACAAACACATGATAAACACTGGTACTCGATACGCACTCACTCAAAGCGTTCTCATTTGACTAGAGAAATGCCAAGGTGGGCGCTGCCCAGTAATAGGCTAAGCTACGCCTGTGCTCATGCATATACCACACAGCGCTTCAGGAACGTCAGAGGCGCAGTTCATAGTTTGAGCCGTGAATGCGGGAAGGCGTTCCCCTTCCTGTCCTGCTGGCACGTCTCTCGTGGCACCATACCACTGAGTGCGCGAAATTTGCCCGTCGACGTCATTGCCTTTCTGCTCAAACTACCGAAACGCTCCCTTTCGGTGCTCGTTTGTGTCATGTTGCATTACTTCACTTCACCGCTCATAGACGGCGACACCGCCATCGTCAAACAAGAACACTGTGGAAGGGAGAGGTTGTGAGAGATATAAGGCGCGTTTGTGAAGTTTCGTACATGTGTGCTGGTAGCGCACAGGGCAGAGCCCCCGGCACCTGTCGTCGCGGACCGAGAGGTCCTGGGTTCGACTCCCATGTCGTCGAAATTAACGTAACGTTTTGTCCTGGTTTTGCTTTGTCATCTGTTCGCGCGCATTTTATTGACGTCACATCCATGACGGAAATGACGTTAGTGAACCGTGGTGGACCCCGGCATAAAACACTTTCGTGTTAAAATTTTTGTTCTCCACGTCCTTATCAAATTTTTACTTCAAGTACAACGTACTCATATGCTTCCGATATGTTCACTTTCTTGAAGCCTGAGTGTGTGGCCCTGTCAGTAAGGCACTGGCCCTGTGAGTATGTGGTTCTAGGTTCGAATCCCGGAGCCACAAAGAAAAGTTATTTCATTTGATACATTTATTTATCTATAGCTATTCGTCCTATACGTGATAGTGGGATGGATGCAAGGAACAGGTTTCTTACTCAGCAGGCATAGAAACTACTCTGCAATTAAAAAAAAATACGCGCGGAGTCTCTTCCTTAGGTTGAGTAGTAAGATGATGCGCTATAATAATAATTGCGGGAATTTAACGTCCCAAAACAACGATACGGTTACAAGAGACACCGTAGTGGAGGGCTCGAGAAATTTCTACCACCTGGGATTCCTTAGCATGAACATACATCTAAGTGCACGGGCCTCAAACATTCTCGCGTCTGTCGAAAATGCGACATCCGCGGCCGGGATTCGATCCCGCGACCTGCGGGTCAGCAGTCGAGCATCATAACCTCTAGACCACCATGGCGCATGTAAAGTGATGAGCAAGGACATAGTTTCATTGCAATCCTTGCGGTCTTCTCTGGAACGCCGTTGTCGGGCGGCATCGGCACGGAGTCTTTCAATTTCTCACTAGCCTTCGTCCGTGTTTGCAAAGGCCCTTTGTAAAGTGCATGTAGCGACTCTCGAAACGCGTGTTCGGAAGGAAGGAAGAAAGGAAGGAATACGAAAGGGAGAAGGCAGGGAGGTTAACCAGACAGCAGACCGGTTGGCTACCCTACGCCGGGGGAAAGGGAAGAGGAGTGGAAAGATGGGAGTAAATTAAAACGCAGGATAGGCTTACAATTTTGGAGAAAAACGCGACCAAGCACAATACGCACGAAAATCTGCCAATCTTCAAAAGAATTGAAAAATAAGAAACTTGCAGATGCCATATAAGCTTACCTTCTTTGAGAATAGTGGACCTCTAACAAATTTGGAGAAAAATCTAAAACTATTCCGAAAAAAAATATGAAATTCGCAAAGGCTATAGTATTACCTTTGTTGAGGAAAATGGTACAAGTAATGTGGACAAAACATGAAGAATCTTTAAAAAAATTGAGAACCAAGAAGGTTGCAAAGGCTACAACCTCGGAAAATTTTCGATTTTTGAAGTTTCGTTTTATTCCCGCAAATCGACGTGGTGGCGCCCCTACGGCTTACGTAAAATAGTCTATAGCTTAACAGAACTGCAAATTGGGTTAGATGGTGAGGATTCTTTGTGGGCAAAGCGCAAAAAACGTAGACGGAAAAGAAGAGAACGACACAAGACAGGCGCTACACTTCAACTGGTTTCTAATCGCAGAAATCACACGCAAGAAAACTAACAAACAAAGCAACCACGGAAAAACCCACCCTGATAACAAAAGAACGAGCAACACATTCAACTATCTGAATACGAGATTAACGTGCACCGCCAGGGTGCCCTTTCGTCATAAAAACCAGAGGGCACGCGAAGTGGTGGAAACATGGAAATTCATGCATCAGCCAGTCGTCTGTGGCACTATCACATAATGAAATACACTTGTTGGAAAAGGGGTAGGCATGCGCGTGGTGCAGCAAGGTTGTTTGCAAAGGGACACGTCACCCTGGTGGTGCACGGTCCTCTCGTACCCAGATAGTTGAATATGTTGCTCGCTCTATTGTTATCAGGCTTGGTCTTGCCGTGGTTGCCTTGTTTGTTAGTTTTCTTGCGCGTGATTTCTGCGATTAAAAGCCAGTTGAAGTGTAGCGCCTGTCTCGTGTCGTTCTCCTCTTTTCCGTCTACGTTTCTTGCACTTCGCCCACAATGAGTCTATAGCTTTAGTAAATTTTAGATTTACCAAGTCTAGTTTCATTCCCGCAAAATTCATATTGCTTTGATTTCCGACGAAAAAGTCCAGTCTATAGCCTTGGAAAAATTTCGATTCTTCTATATATAAAATTTTTCTCGCAATCGGAACAAGCTCATTTGGACATCATTTGTAAAAAAAAGGTAAGTCTAAAGCCCCACGAAATATTGGATTTTTCAACTTTCGTTTTATTCCCGCAAAGTGGTTTGCCACGGTGCATGGTGCATGGTCTATTGGTAATCACTCTGGTCTGCGGACCGTGAGGGTCCGGGTTCGAAGCCCGCCTCTCCACGAAAGCCTATTTTTTATATTTATTTCTTTTCCCTCCCCCTTCGGCCGCACCTTCTTTCCGTTGTCTATCACCTGACCTCCTACTCTTTCCCCTATGGCGAGGCCTCTTTTTGCACCTTGTCACGTGATATTCGGTGCAACGCATTTAATGCATTTCCGTGGTTTCATGCTTTGCAAGCGTGGGTGCATGGTCTATTGGTTATCACTCTGGTCTGCGGACCGTGAGGGTCCGGGTTCGAAGCCTGCTTTTCCACGAAAGCCTATTTTTTATATTTATTTCTTTTCCCTCCCCCTTCGGCCGCACCTTCTTTCCGTTGTCTATCACCTGACCTCCTACTCTTTCCCCTATGGCGAGGCTTCTTTTTGCACCTTGTCACGTGATATTCGGTGCAACGCATTTAATGCATTTCCGTGGTTTCATGCTTTGCAAGCGTGGGTGCATGGTCTATTGGTTATCACTCTGGTCTGCGGACCGTGAGGGTCCGGGTTCGAAGCCCGCCTCTTCCACGAAAGCCTATTTTTTATATTTATTTCTTTTCCCTCCCCCTTCGGCCGCACCTTCTTTCCGTTGTCTATCACCTGACCTCCTTCTCTTTCCCCTATGGCGAGGCCTCTTTTTGCACCTTGTCACGTGATATTCGGTGCAACGCATTTAATGCATTTCCGTGGTTTCATGCTTTGCAAGCGTGGGTGCATGGTCTATTGGTTATCACTCTGGTCTGCGGACCGTGAGGGTCCGGGTTCGAAGCCCGCTTTTCCACGAAAGCCTATTTTTTATATTTATTTCTTTTCCCTCCCCCTTCGGCCGCACCTTCTTTCCGTTGTCTATCACCTGACCTCCTTCTCTTTCCCCTATGGCGAGGCTTCTTTTTGCACCTTGTCACGTGATATTCGGTGCAACGCATTTAATGCATTTCCGTGGTTTCATGCTTTGCAAGCGTGGGTGCATGGTCTATTGGTTATCACTCTGGTCTGCGGACCGTGAGGGTCCGGGTTCGAAGCCCGCCTCTCCACGAAAGCTATTTTTATATTTATTCTTTCCTCCCCTTCGGCCTCCTACTCTTTACCCTATGGCGAGGCTCTTTTTGCACCTTGTCACGTGATATTCGGTGCAACGCATTTAATGCATTTCCGTGGTTTCATGCTTTGCAAGCGTGGGTGCATGGTCTATTGGTTATCACTCTGGTCTGCGGACCGTGAGGGTCCGGGTTCGAAGCCCGCCTCTCCACGAAAGCCTATTTTTTATATTTATTCTTTTCCCTCCCCCTTCGGCCGCACCTTCTTTCCGTTGTCTATCACCTGACCTCCTTCTCTTTCCCCTATGGCGAGGCCTCTTTTTGCACCTTGTCACGTGATATTCGGTGCAACGCATTTAATGCATTTCCGTGGTTTCATGCTTTGCAAGCGTGGGTGCATGGTCTATTGGTTATCACTCTGGTCTGCGGACCGTGAGGGTCCGGGTTCGAAGCCCGCCTCTCCACGAAAGCCTATTTTTTATATTTATTTCTTTTCCCTCCCCCTTCGGCCGCACCTTCTTTCCGTTGTCTATCACCTGACCTCCTTCTCTTTCCCCTATGGCGAGGCCTCTTTTTGCACCTTGTCACGTGATATTCGGTGCAACGCATTTAATGCATTTCCGTGGTTTCATGTTTTGCAAGCGTGGGTGCATGGTCTATTGGTTATCACTCTGGTCTGCGGACCGTGAGGGTCCGGGTTCGAAGCCTGCTTTTCCACGAAAGCCTATTTTTTATATTTATTTCTTTTCCCTCCCCCTTCGGCCGCACCTTCTTTCCGTTGTATATCACCTGACCTCCTTCTCTTTCCCCTATGGCGAGGCCTCTTTTTGCACCTTGTCACGTGATATTCGGTGCAACGCATTTAATGCATTTCCGTGGTTTCATGTTTTGCAAGCGTGGGTGCATGGTCTATTGGTTATCACTCTGGTCTGCGGACCGTGAGGGTCCGGGTTCGAAGCCTGCTTTTCCACGAAAGCCTATTTTTTATATTTATTTCTTTTCCCTCCCCCTTCGGCCGCACCTTCTTTCCGTTGTATATCACCTGACCTCCTACTCTTTCCCCTATGGCGAGGCCTCTTTTTGCACCTTGTCACGTGATATTCGGTGCAACGCATTTAATGCATTTCCGTGGTTTCATGTTTTGCAAGCGTGGGTGCATGGTCTATTGGTTATCACTCTGGTCTGCGGACCGTGAGGGTCCGGGTTCGAAGCCCGCCTCTCCACGAAAGCTTATTTTTTATATTTATTTCTTTTCCCTCCCCCTTCGGCCGCACCTTCTTTCCGTTGTATATCACCTGACCTCCTTCTCTTTCCCCTATGGCGAGGCCTCTTTTTGCACCTTGTCACGTGATATTCGGTGCAACGCATTTAATGCATTTCCGTGGTTTCATGTTTTGCAAGCGTGGGTGCATGGTCTCATTCTACTTCCGGCCGCGCTAGCGAGCGGACGAAGAATGAACGGCTCCGATGGAGCGGCGATAGCGGCCCGTGCCGGCCGCGGCAACAGGATCACCGTCGACGACGATAAGGATTACGAGATTGTACTGCCTACTTTGCCCACCGGTCGTGTTGTTAACAACACCTTGTTCTTGCACGGAGACGTGCGTGAGAGGCCCTACAGGGTCGAAGACTTCCGAGACGCCCTTGTCACCGCTGGTGTGCTCTCCGACGTGCTGGCGCTGGGGGCGTACCAGATTAACCATGTCTGGGCGGTCACCCTGAACACCGGAGAAGCCACAAAGAAACTCGCCGCCATGAAGGAGTTGAAGGTGAAAGGGCGTCGGTGTGTCATTTTCGACCCCGAAGACCAGCAGGTCAAACTTCGTCTGCATTGGCTGCTCTACGGCGTGCTGGACGAAGACATTCGGACAGCTTTCGCGGCGTTCGGGAACGTAACCGAAGTGACCCGAGAGCGTTGGCGTGTCCAAGGCATGCGTGAAAAGGGCTCAACCACGAGGAGCGTGCTACTCAAGCTGAAGCCTGGTCTCAAGGTGGACGACCTGCCCCACCAGGTTCGTGTCGCCGGCGAGTTGGCCCTCGTGGTGGTTCCCGGGCGAGCAATGCAGTGCCTGCGCTGCCATGGAACGGGGCACGTACGCCGTGACTGCAGGGTGCCCCGGTGTTCAAAGTGCCGGCGCTACGGACACGCGGACGCGGACTGCGTCCGTACGTACGCGTCGGCTACCGGGCTGCCAAGGGCTGACGAGCACAACGAGCTCATGGACGTCGCCGAGGCCGAGGAGGCAGCGAGGGGGACTGACGAGGCGAGAAAGCAGGCGGGTCAACCGGACACGTCGGCGCCTTCCAGCGGTGAAGCCTCGAAAGGGGCTGGCCTGGCTGAACAAGAAGCGTCAGGTGACTCGTCTGGCTCAAAAGGCACCCCGTCGATAACACAGGACCTGCCAGCGTCCTTTGGAGCTGACACCCGCAAGGTACCTGAACCGACGCGCCAAGGAGCGGCGGGCAATGTGCCTGGGTCGAGCGACGCGACGGGGAAAGCGACGGAGAGCTCGCAAGGAACCAAAGGCGGCGAGCAGAAAAGCCCGAGCGAGCCGCAGGCGGAGAGGCCTGGCGGCCAGACGACTACCAACGCCGCCGTGGCGTCGAAGCGCCCGCACCCGCAGACCAGCAACGACGGGACTCAAGCGACGACGCCGGGTGTCGAGGAACCCCCAGCAAAGACTGCCCAAGTACGGCGGTCATCCCTTCGTCCGCGCCCCAACGTTCCGTCCGACAAGCGAGGTGGCCACGCCGAGCCAGTCGGGCAAGTTCAAGTGCCGGCGCCGGACGGCACCGCCGGCGATGGCGTCGTCTAGCCATGCGCTAGACGTGAGAGGTAAGCACAGTGCTGCTGGTCTCTTACCCTTTCGTTAAAATGGCTCCTGCATGTCCGTTAAAAGTTGCAACCCTAAACGTTAGAGGACTGGCAGGGAAAAGAAAGCAAAGCCAGCTTTACCGGCTTTTAACGGAACGCGACACAGACGTGCTGGCGGTGCAGGAAACGAAAGTTGATGGCGAAGAAGAGACCGGCAGCATGGTGCAACGTTTCACGTCTAGGTTTTTTGTTGTAGTCAGCCACGCACTGGGCACATCGGCTGGCTGCGTACTTTTTGTCAAGAAGTTGCCGGAGCTCAGAGTGAACGGTCATTTTTCGTGTCCCACGGGTCGGTGTGTGGCTCTTGACGTTTCTTTAAATAGTGACGAGTGGCGTATTGTCTGTGTGTACGCGCCCAAACAAGGTGGAAGAAAGGGTCCTGTTTTTTCACGGCCTCGAACAACGACTCTGTGCAGAAAAGCAGACAATCTTGTTGGGCGACTTTAACTGCGTTCTCAGTGCACACGACAAGACGAGCACTCGGGGCTTTAGAGAAAAGAGCACTGATGTTTTGACGCGCGTTCTCGAGAACTGGGATCTTGAGGATGTCGCAGAATGTCTTCAACATACGAGTGCGATTAAGTACACGCGTTTCGAAGGGCCTAGTTATGCGCGACTTGACCGCATTTATGTATCCGTTGACATCCTGCCGGCATGTACTAGTTATGCTGTAGTCCCAGTGTCGTTCTCTGATCACTGCTTAGTCGAGTGCTCTATTGGAATAAATAAGCGAAGTAATTCTTTCTCGTGGGATACCTGGAAATTAAATAGCAAGCTCCTGGAGGACGAAAAATTTAATTCAACTGTAATAGAGGAAATTGGCAAATTAGAACCTAGCAAAAGTCTGCACATTTGGCAACAGTGGGAGCTGTGTAAAGAAACTATAAAATTAAAAGCAATTGACCGGGCAACGTGCATTCGGCACGATCAGAGAAACAAAGAGAAGGAAATGAAAGAGCTTCTTGATAAGCTATTAAAGCATGAATGCCGAGCCCCCGGAAAATGGGCGGAAGACATAAGAAAAATAAAACAAAAGATAGAGCAGCTGGACGAACAGCGTTATCGGGGTGCGCTTGTGAGGGCAAGGGCAGAGGACACCGCTGCCGGCGAAATGCCATCGAAACGGGCCTTTGGCTTGGAAAAAGCACGTGCCGAACAGAACCACGTACGCGAAATAGAATGGGGCGGTAACGTATCAACTGATACCGAGGCTATCACGAGAGCATTTACTGAACATTATCGCAAGCTGTTTGCAATGCACGACATAGACTCTCAACATTTCAAGGATGAATTTCTGCCCGTATTACCCCGTCTAGACGATGAAAGAAAAGAGAGTTTGGAGCGTGAAATAACAGTTACTGAAGTTGAGGATGCCATAGACAAGTTAAACCCTGGAAAGTCGCCTGGACCGGACGGATTCACTGCCGCGTTTTATAAAGCATTCAAACACGACATTAGCCCTATCCTGACTGTGATATTTAATGAAGCATATAAATTAAATACGTTGCCTCCATCATACAGGTCATCCCATACTGTTCTCATACCTAAAACCGAGGATGTATACAAACTCCGATCTGTATCAGCATATCGACCCATAGCCCTAACAAATGTAGAGTACAAAATCTACATGAAAGTATTAGCTCGCAGATTGCAGACAGCGATAAAGGACATCGTCGGGACTCACCAAACATGTGGTATTAAAGGCCGATCCATTGTTCTGAATATTCATAAGGCGCGAAGCATTCTCGAGTGCTGTGATTACTCTGATGATCGGGTCGCTATTTTACAGATTGACCTTGAAAAAGCTTTCGACTGTGTTGACCACAGAATTTTGTTTGCTGTTTTAAATCATGTTAACCTTGGTTCTGTTATATGTGAGGGAGTGGCCCTGGCGTACCGAAACTGCACGACGAGGTTGATTGTAAATAAGAGTCTGGGAGCCCCCATTAACGTGCAGCGTTCGGTGCGACAGGGTTGCCCCCTAAGCCCTCTGTTATTTTGTATTTATATAGAAACTCTGTGCAGGAAAATAATTAATAACAATAGCATCCTTGGTTTCCAGTTGCAAGCAGTCGAAGTGAAGCTGTTAGCATATGCAGACGACATTGCTATTTTTACAAGAGATCGGAAGAGTATAACACAGGCCGTCGAAACAGTGCGTGAGTTCAGCAAGGCTACGGGGAGTGGCGTGAACTGGTCCAAGAGCCTTGGGCTCTGGCATGGATCGTGGCCATCGAAGCCGGACCACTTCGCTAATGTGCCTTGGGCTACGACCCCAGGCAAGTACTTGGGAGTTCCGCTGGATTGTTATCGCGAGAGCGACCATTACTGGAAAGAGAAGGTGAAAGATACGCAGGAGAAAGCGGAGAAATGGAAAGGAGCTTCATTATCGATTTTTGCCAGAGCCACCGTTTGCAACCTGTTTTTTATCAGCAAGCTCTGGTACGTGATGCAGGTGCTGCACTGCTCACGAAAGAATGTCCAGAAATTTCACAGAATATTTGCCATGTTTGTCTGGGCTTCTGAGTGGGAACGGTGCAGTCGTACCAACTTGTTTCGTCGGGTCAAAGACGGGGGCCTCGGTTTGGGCCACCTCTTTTTACGCCAGCTGGTCAACCGTTTCTTGTTCTTTAGAGACGTGACAGATCCGTTTCTCCGCACACTCTGTCAATTACGACTGGGTAGATCGCTCCCTGAATTTGTTGTATCCACCGAAGATTGTGTGGGAGGGATCGGGGGTTTTTACAAAGAAATAGTTTCCAGTGTCAGATTCCTATATGTACGTTTTTCACGAGAGTATCTATTCAATGTGAAGCGAAAAGAACTTTATTTTGCCTTATGTGACATTGTTTTTCCAGTGCCGCTGTATCGGTCGTTGTACAGTGGAGGCCCAGGCAGCAAGGTTTTAAAGAGGGTAAAAAAGATGCATGTACAACCGGGTACCAAAACATTTTTCTTTAAGCTGCATTCAGGAACCTTACCAGTAAAAACATTTTTGGCGGGAAAGGGCTGCTTTTTGCTCTGGGGCACGCATTGTATAATTTGTAAGTCACCTGAAACAATAGATCATGTTTTTTTACATTGTTGGGAGGGAGTTTATTTTTGGGATGTGCTGCAGAGAGCTATTAAGAAAGATTTTCCTTTAGACTCGCGCGGTATTCGTTTTTTGAATGTTGAGAACGAAGATGGCGTTCCATTTGATGCAATAATGCTAATGGGCCTCCACTCTTTGTGGCGCTCGAGAATGGCAGGTCAGCATCTTGACAAGGATGCGCGGCCTGCCCGAGCTTATTTCAGAGAGAGTGTTCACTGGTTTATCGAGGTTCACAAAATGGCACCGGAACCACCAGAGTGGCTCTCAAGAGTGGAGCCGCTTGTCACCTTGTCGGAATTTTAACCTGACGATACCAGCACTTTGCCGGTTGATATTTGTGTCCTCATGTAGAGTGTACATATGTGGGAAATTTATAGCAGTGTTGTCTGTGTAATGTGTTTTTACCAAAGCCAGGTAATAAATAAAAAAAAAAAAAAAAAAAAAAATCGGCCATACCACGCTGAATGCGCCGGTTCTCGTCCGATCCCCGAAGCTAAGCAGCATTGGGCTCGGTCAGTACTTGGGAGGGAGACCACCTGGGAACACCGAGTGCTGATGGCACCTTCTTTCTTGCTTTTTTTTTTAGTTATTATCTACAAGGTCTACTTCGGTTCTTTATTTTTATTAGTCACACTTCATTTATTCAACATTGACGCTAGACAAGAGCACATTTGTAGCTACAAGTAGCGTCGTAGAGCGCTGTCTCTCGCCATCGGCCATACCATGCTTTATAATTCTAAAGTGGAACCGGAACCAGCCGAATGGCTGTCAAGACTACAGCCGCTGGTGACATTGCCTGAATTTTAACTTGACGATACCAGCACTATGCTGGTTGATTACATAGTCACCATATGTACTTTGTACATCGGGTGGTTTTTACACCAGTGTTGTGTGTATTATGTGCTGTGTACCAAAGCCAGGTAATAAAGAAAAAGTGGGTGCATGGTCTATTGGATATACTCTGGTCTGCGGACCGTGAGGGTCCGGGTTCGAAGCCCGCCTCTCCACGAAAGCTTATTTTTTATATTTATTTCTTTTCCCTCCCCCTTCGCCAAAACCTTCTTTCCGTGGTCTATCACGTGACCTCCTACTCTTTACCCTATGGCGAGGATTCTTTCTGCACCTTGTCACGTGATCTTCGGTGCAACGCATTCATAGCATTTCCGTGGTTTCAAGTTGTGCAAGCGTGGGTGCATGGTCCATTAGTTATCACTCTGGTCTGCGGACCATGAGGGTCAAGGTTCGAAGCCCGCCTCTCCACGAAAGCTTATTTTTTATATTTATTTCTTTTTCCCTCACCCTTCGGCCGCACCTCCTTTCTACGGTCTATCACCTGACCTCCTCGTTTCCCTATTACGAGGCTTTTTTTTTTCACCTTGTCACGTGATCTTCGGTGCAACGCATTCATATAGTATTTCGATGAATTCATGTTTGCAAGCGTGCTCTGTAGCGCAGTGGTTATGACAGTTCTCTCCAGACCGTGAGTGCAATCCCTTCAGAGGCATGACGCAACACTACGGATTGAACAGATGCAAATATCCGTCACCTCACACCAAACTAAACAAGAAACAGGACATTGCCTGGAGACAACTACCGACACTCCCATATCCGAATTCAGTGATCCTTCGTCTCTATTCCTCTGACGTGCATCCATCCGACGGGTGTAAAGCGTGCGCTGCTAGAGCGACGCTGGAGCACTGGCATTGGAGCGAAATGAAAGCAAAATTGATTTTGCGGGATATAAACCAAACTTTAAAAATTCGATATTTTCTAAGGCTATAGGTTTACCTTCTTTTTGACAAATGAGGTCAAAATGAGCTTGGTCCGATTGAGAGAAAATTTTTATATATAGAACAATCAAGGCTTTCCCAAGGATTATATATTATATATTCCCAAGGACTTTGGAAATTTTTTATTTTTAATGTTTCGTTAGAGTGCCGCAAAATCGATTTTGCTTTCATTTCGGACAAAAAGTCCAGTCTATAGCCTCTGGAAAGCCTCGATTCTTCGATATGTCAAAATTTTCCCGCAATGGGACCAAGTTCATTTTGACCTTATTTGTCAAAAAAAGGTAAGTCGACGTAGTAGATTTTGGATTTTTCAGGTTTTGTGTCATTCCCGCAAAATAGATTTTGCTTTATTTCCGAAGAAATAGTCCAGTCTCAGGAAAGCCTCGATTCTTCGATATGTCAAAATTTTCTCAATCGGACCAAGCTCATTTCAACCTCATTTCTCAAAAAAGGTAAGTCCTTGTACATTTTGGATTTTTCAAGTTTCGATTCATTCCCGCAAAACCATTTTACTTTGATTTCCGACGAAAAAGGCGAGTCTAGAGCATTGGGAAAGTTTCGATTCTTCGATATATCAAAATTTTCTCGCAATCGGACCAAGGTAATTTGGCCTGATTTGTCAAAAGAGGTAAGTCTTTGTAAATCTTGAATTTTCGAAGTTTCGATTCATTCCCGCAAAAACCATATTGCTTTCATTCCCGACAAAAAAACCGAGTCTAGAGCATTGGGAAAGCCTCGATTCTTCGATATATCAAAATTTTCTCGCAATCGGACCAAGGTCCTTTTGGTCTGATTTGTCAAAGAAAGGTAAGTCTATAGCCTTAGTAAATTTTGGATTTTTCAAGTTTCGGTTCATTCCCGGAAAAACCATTTTGCTTTCATTTTCCAGGAAAAAGTAAGTCTAAAGCTTTGGAAAAGCCTCGCTTCTTCGGTATGTAAAAATTTTCTCAATCGGACCAAGCTCATTTCGACCTCATGGAAGTTGTGGAAGGAGAAGAGATTTCTCAAGAAGAGGCATGCGACCCGGGATGGAAGGTGGCATATGGCCGCCGGCCCGGCAAGAGCAGGGAGGCATATTCTTCGACTCAAGACGGTGGAAATACACGCGGTAGACGGTGGAACGGCGGCCGCACTGCTGCACCGCGCGACGCGATACGACGCGTCACTGTTGCTTCGAGGCTCCCTCCATTGCCGAGGGATACTTTTCGTATCGTTGTCCGACCAAGGGATGGCCTGAATGTCAACAAGATCAGTAGAATACGCTTTGAGCAAGCCTTGGCCATGGCAGCGGCCTTGGCTCCTGCCGAAATCGAAGAGGACACAATGTGTCCCAATGGTGTTCAAAACATTTTGTGGTGTGCACCCCGCACGAGAAAAACGCAGACGCTTACGCCAGAGTGCAGCAAATTAGGCTCGGCGAAGGCACGTTCGGGGTGGCGGCGTACCTGGCCCCACCTGAGAATACGTGCAAAGGAATTATAAGAGGAGTCGACGTGGAAGTCACCGAGGCTCAACTCAGAGCGAGAATTGTAAATCATCGCAACCCGAGCGCCTTGGAGGCAAGGCGGATCAAGAACACCACGGCGGTGGTGGTGCTTTTCGAGGGCATGAGGGTGCCCAACTACGTGGCATGCGGCGCAAGCATATTTCGCTGCACGCTCTACCGACGCCACACGGAAGTCTGCTACGAGTGTGGAGAACTGGGACATCGGGCTGACGTGTGTCCCAACCCGGGAAGCAAGTGGTGCCGCACCTGCGGGAAACGATCGCCGACGGAAGATCACCGGTGCGACCCGAAGTGCACTTTGTGCGGTGGCCCGCACCCTACGGCGGCCAAGGAGTGCAGGGACAAATTTCAAGTTCCATATATCGTAAGAAGACGACGGAGGCAACGGAGGCGACGCGCCGAGCAGCTGCAGGAGTTTCATCGGTCACGTGACTCGACCAACGTCAGCACGGCGGGTGGCAGGAGCCGCTCGCGTACGCCAGCTCTGCGGGAGCGCAGCACCGAGAGGAGCCGCTCACGCACGCCAGCAGCGCGGAAGCACGACGCTACAAGGGGCCGCTCTCGATCCAGAGGGTGCTCGGCATCCAGCGTGAGAATCCAGGAGGAGCCTACCTGGGCGGATCGTGTCAAAGGGACGACGAAGAGGGAGCAGCAGAGACCAAAGGAGGTAACGCGGTCGGCTTCGCCAGAGCATGGTAGTAGGTCGCACGTAGATGCATTGCTTAAGGAAGTGAAGGCGCTTAGAGAGGAGGTACGCCGCCTCAAAGCCATCAAGGCAAACCCCAAGCCTTGTGAAATAGAGGCGAACAACCAGTCGCCAGAGGCAGTCGAACTGGTACCCCGCGTAGGTCTCACTAAAGCAAAGCGTAAGGCGCCTCTACCTGAAGAGGAGAGCGACTCGGAAGCATCTGAGGGAGAGGCTCAGCAAAAGAAGATGTTGGAGGAACTACTCAGGATAAGTAGAGAAAATCAGGAAAGTGTAAAGCTTTTGTTGCAAAGAGTAACGGTACTGGAGGAAAAGGCGGCGATTAGGGCCAAAGCCAAGGTCCGAACGCAGAGCAAGACAACGAATCACTCCGAGGATGCTCGGGTGCGGAGCAAGGCATGGTTATGTAGCATCATGGAGGGCGATCACAAAGAGCTGGTAATCTGGCAGTGGAACTGCGCTAGTTTTCAAAGGTGCAAGGCTCCACTGCGGCAATTTTTGGAGATTCAGGTGGAAAAGCCGCAGTTATTGTTATTACAGGAGACACTATGTGATGTCCCTACCCTCCCTGGCTTTAAAACTGTGTCGGTCAGGAACGAGGGAGGAAGAGGACTAGCCCCGATGATAAGCAAAAAGTTAGCCTACATTGAACACCAAATCCAATCCGGACGGAGTAAAATGGAGGCCCTTTTCGTGGAGGTTATACCGCACGGACGGCTCAAGCAGAGCGTCTTTGTACTTAATGTGTATAGCCCGCCGTCAGACCATAGACAGACGTTTAACTGTCTCCTTAGGAAGGCGACGTCGATAGCCAAGCGCTCTCCACTGATAGTTGCCGGGGACTTTAACGCCCCTCATAATGCATGGGGCTATGCGAGACATACGGTAAAAGGAGAGAATCTGGTGAGGATCCTGGATGATCTCGCGTTTACTGTAATCACGGACCCAGGGTTCCCCACTAGGCTGGGCACGTCGGTTGCTCGAGACACAACGCCTGACTTGGCATGTGTGAGGAACGTAGGTAACGTCACGTGGGCCAATAAACAGGAGAACCTGGGCAGTGACCACTTCATAGCAGCGGTAACTTTACAGGTCGACGCCAAACCGACAAGGGTATTTAGAGTCACGGACTGGGACAGTTTAGGACAATTAGGAAGGAGCGCACGGACACATATTCCTCGTTCAGCGAGGTTATCGCCTCGCTCAAGGAGGATGTAGAGAGGGCTACTAAGGTAGTACAACGGAAGCGGAAGTCCCAAGGATGGACCCCCACCTAGCGCACTTGTTGGAGGCCAAATCCTCGATTCTGACGAGGTGGAAAACACAACGGCTAAACCGCAGGCTAAGAAAAAAGGTTGCTGAGCTTAATAGAGAGATAGAGAGATATAGCGTGGAGCTCAATAGGCTACAGTGGGACGAGGTATGCGCGGCAGTAGACGGGTCCATGCGCACAGGAGGGAAGTGGAACCTCTTAAAACACCTCCTGGGTGACGCGCAGACTAAGGGGAATCAAAGGCAAACACTCAGTAAAGTCATCCACAGGCACAAGCAGGAGGGAGGTACTGAACAATCGTTTTTGAATGCGGTCGCGGATAAATACCTCCCCATAGGGCCGACGCAGGACGAGGATTATCCGCAGATCGAGTGCGCGACGGTGGAGGATCTGGACGCGCCCTTCACCGAATCGGAGATAAGGGTGGTGCTGCACAATTTAAATAGCAGATCGGCTCCGGGGCCGGATAAGGTTTCTAACAGACTATTACGGAACTTGGACGATAAGGCAGTGGAACTACTAACTGAGGAGATCAACAGAG
Organism: Rhipicephalus sanguineus; assembly: GCF_013339695.2. Classification (NCBI taxonomy): domain Eukaryota; kingdom Metazoa; phylum Arthropoda; class Arachnida; order Ixodida; family Ixodidae; genus Rhipicephalus; species Rhipicephalus sanguineus. The sequence goes on from NC_051182.1 coordinate 149,858,219, forward strand.
TATGGGAGGAAGGAGATGTGCCTGACGAATGGAAAGCGGCCTCGGTGATACTGATTCCAAAACCTGGAAAACCCCTTGATTTGGACAACATGAGACCGATATCGCTAACTTCGTGCATAGGCAAGGTAGCAGAACACGCGATTTTGAACAGGGTTTCCGGGTATATAGAGCGTATGGGCCTCTTTCCACATAATATGATGGGTTTCCGGCACGGGCTATCTACGCAAGATGTTATGCTAATGCTGAAGAAGCAAATCTTTGATAGCGGCACTCGGGACGTAAGGGGGATTCTAGCCCTGGATCTCACTAAGGCGTTTGACACAGTGTTCCATCGATACATACTGCAGGCCACGGCGGGCATGGGCCTGGGAGTCAAATTCCAGGCCTTTGTCAGGTCGTTCCTCATGAACAGAACTGCTACTATTCAAGCGGAGCAGATTCGGTCGAGCGAATACAAATTGGGACCTCGGGGTACCCCCCAGGGTTCAGTTATCTCACCGTTGCTCTTCAACATAGTCATGAAGGGTCTTTCAGACAGGCTGGGTGGCCTCCGGGGCATAGGTCACGCACTTTACGCGGATGACATCACGATTTGGTGCCCAGGGGGTTCCCTAGCGGACATCGAGCAAGCTTTACAAGCGGCCTTGGACGAGACGGAGACCTACCTCGCGGACACGGGTCTCAAGCTGTCTCCGAGTAAGTCGGAGCTGTTACTTTACAGACCGGCAAGGCAAGGAGTTAGAGGTCTAACACCTTTAAACCAGCTCCCCGTGGCGTTATATGCGAGTGGACAGAAAATTCCTAGAGTCGACTCAGTCAAAATCCTAGGGCTGCTCATAGACGCGAGGGGCTGTAATGCCAAAACAATTACCCACGTTACAGCCAAGACAGAGAATATGCTAAGGTTAATCGCTAGGGTGTCCAAACCGCAAGAAGGGGTTAAGTGAGGACAACCTCCTTAGGATGTACCACGCGTTTCTTATGAGCCATATTAATTATGTGGCCGTCAGCTCTAATATGGACTAAAACAGAGAAAAGGAAGTTAAATACGCTCATGCGCAAGAGCATCAAGAAAGTCCTAGGCTTGCCTATTTTCACGAGCTCCGACAGGCTAGATCAACTCGGGATGCACAATAACATAGACGAGATAATAGAGGCGCAGGTCACTGCCCAGGTGGTTAGGCTATCGTCAACAAAGGCTGGCAGGAGAATCCTTGACGAGGTTGGCATGGCTTCTAGGATCATGGAGGAACGGCGGACAACACTGAGTAGGGAAACGAGGGCGACCTACATGGTGGGGCCCTTCCCGCGAAACGTACATCCGCAGTATAACGAGGGTAGACGTAAAGCCCGTGCACGAGCCATCTTGAGGAGAGTTAAAGATGACATGGACTCCGCCGTCTTTGTCGATGCAGCGCAGTACGGGAACAGGAGAATGTTCGCGTTGTCGGTTATAGACGGGCGGGGGAGCTTCGCTCCTCCGCCTCAGTAAGGGCGGCCACCTCGGGTATAGCGGAGCAAATTGCGGTAGCGTTGGCCTTGTCTGACCCAGAGCGTTCCTACATTTACACCGACTCGAGGGAGGCAATCAGAGCTTTCGAATCGGGCAACCTCGCTCGAGAGGCGGCCTCCATTCTAGAGAAGAGGGCTTGTCCCGGCTCTCATTTTATCACTTGGTTTCCTGCACACATGGGGAAGAACGTTCTCGAGGGCTTCCCAAACCTCAACGAGCTGGCCCACGATCGTGCGCGAGAACTCACGCGCCGCGGCGGTCTGGAGGCTCCGGAGGGGCAGGAAGAGACTCAGCAGAATGATCCACTTCTGACATTTAATGAGGTAACAAAGCATTACCAACTTGGCAGGAGAGTCTATCCTCTTCCTCACCCGAAGCTCAGCAGAGCTCAGTCAGCTACTCTGAGAATGTTGCAGACGGGGTCTTTCCCGTCGCGGGGCATTCTCAGTAAGATGTACTCGGACGTTGACCCCGGTTGCCCCGACTGCAGTGAAACCTTTTGCTCCATGGCTCACATGCTCTGGCGATGTCCCGCGTTGCCTCAAACCCTTCTCTCCAGCGAAGCCGAATGGGAGGAGGCCATCAGAAGCACGGCACTCCGACAGCAAGCCCAGGCTATCCAGAGGGCCCAGGAAAGGGCAGAGCGTCACGGCGTTCTGTCCTCTACGTGGGCGCGGCCAGCAGTTACAACGGCCTCCCGTTAGGGGGTCGTAACTCCTCAGGATCCAATAAAGTTCGTTGTCTGTCTGTCTGTTGGTACATCTTTGATTTTTCACGTTTGGATTCATTCCCGCAAAAATTATTTGCTTTCATTTCCGACGAAAAACCCGAGTCTAGAGCATTGGGAAAGCCTGGATTCTTCGATATATCAAAATTTTCTCGCAAGCGGACCAAGGTCATTTTGGCCTGATTTGTCAAAAAAGGTAAGCCTTAGTAAATATTGCATTTTTCAAGTTTCGTTTCATTCGCGCAAAATCGACTTTGCTCTCACTTTCGACGAAAAAGCGCAGTCTATAGCCTTGGGAAAGCCTCGATTCTTCGATATATCATATTTTATCTCTCAATTGTACCAAGCTCATTTGACATGATTTGTCGAAAAAAGTAAGTCTATAGTAAATTTTGGATTTTTCAAGTTTTCTTGCAAGCATGCGCGGAAGTGCATGTTTCTTTTACGTTTCTCCTTGCCACCAGTGGTACAAAAGACTCGCTGGTTTCAATAAAATATCAGTTGTCATTCAGAGTTCTGAGTGCCTTCCTTTCTAAGGTGTCGTCTCACGCTGTAGAATATGGAAGCTAGAAACCAATTCGCCTAACATATTACTTTGTGGTAGAAATAAACTCTCCTAGCGAGGAGACTTCGAACCCGGGATCAAGGTCATAAACTAAACTTTCTTGGCGAGGCGAGCTTCGAACTGGGGCCCTCACGGTCAGCAAACCAGTCATAATCAATAGGCCAGCGCGCACGCTTGCTCGATATGAATTCATGGAGAGACTATGAATGCGTTCACCGAAGATCAAGTGACAAGACGCAAAAGAAGCCTCTTCAAAAGAGAAAGGGAAAGCGGTCAGGTAATAGAAAGGAGGTGTTGCCGATGGGGGAGGGAAAAAGAAATATATATAAAGAAATAAACTTTCTTGGCGAGGCGAGCTTCGAACCGGGGCCCTCACGTTCCACAAACCAGAGTCATAAGCACTACGCCATGCACGCACGCTTGCTCGACATGAATTTATGGAAAGACTATGAATGCGTTGCCCCGAGGATCACGTGACAAGACGCAAAAGAAGCCTCGTCAAAACAGAAAGGGAAGGCGGTCAGGTGATGGAAGTGTTGCCGATGGGGGAGGGAAAAAGAAATAAACTTTCTTGGCGAGGCGAGTTTCGAACCGGGGCCCTCACGGTCCGCAAACCAGAATCATAACTACTAGGCAATGTGCACAGGCTTGCGCGTGATGAATTCATGGAGAGACCATGAATGCGTTGCACCGAAGACCACGTGAGAAGACACAAAAGAAGCCTCGTCAAAAGAGAAAGAGAAGGCGGTCAAGTGATGGAAAGGAGGTATGGCCGAAGGGGGGGGGGGGGTCAAAAGAAATATATATAAATAAATGAACGCAAGCAGATGAGCCTGCAACGCTGCTTGCATTTCAGCGCAGCCGCAATAGTAATACCCGTTTCAGGCGAGTGGGTGGAATAGGCGACGAATGCAGAAGGAGGCTATGTTCCAGCGCGGCCGTCATCGTGTGGCATTCACATGTCTTTGCCTGAAGAACATAGCAACAACAAAACCTTTGTCCAAATTCAAATTCTTTATTTCTGCCTTGTAGAGGCACAGACAGCGCTGGCGCAGAAAAAGCTGTCAGTAACAGCTTGAAAGAGCCGCGGCCTCCTTTTGCTTGTTTTGTTAGTGAAACCCTTGCCGAAACTTAGGAGCAAAGTGTAATGCCTGGCGAAAAGGGCGATAGCTTCGCTCTCTTGTCCAATGGCTTGCACATTTGGACAGACAGACACAAAAAGAACTTCATTGAAGCCCTGACGTGGGCCCCTTATTAAAGCCCTGAATAAGGGCCCCTTATTAAGGCTCTCGCTGTAATAAGGGGCCCTTATACGTGTCAATATGCCGCACCATACATCCGTGGGAGTGACTTATCAATCGTTCTTGTTAAAACCTACTCGGAGGCGTACTACCTACGTGACCCGCCAACTGGTCACAGCAAAAAGAAAAGAAAAAAGAAAGAAAAGAGAAAAAACAATTAATCGACATCTGTGCGTGCGTGTGAATCAGACCTTTATTCGGTTTCGCATGCCTTCGCGTCTCGGCTGCTCTGAGCAACGTGACGCGGCGCGTTTGCCTGTATCGACTAATAGTGGGAGGCGGGTTGCGAAACAGACTTAGGAAACAGGCCTAAGATACGACTATAATAGCCCTTTTAGATTCATCAGTATTTCCGCCCCCCTCCCCTCCCACGACCCCTAATTTTTTCGTCTCGTGTCAGCACATATGCGGGAGCGAGTTCGCGAGGGGAGGGCGCCTCATTTCGACAGCGACTACGCCCCCCAGCGTTATTACACAACACAAGGAAGGAACGAGAAAACTAACAAGTAATTGCTACAAGGTGGTCGACGACGGTGAAGAAAAGATGATTAGGCGTGAGTTCAAAGATGCACGGAAATGGCCCACTTGATAGAAGGATGAAGGAAAAAGTAGCAATGAAGTTGTATCAGGCAGCAAAGGGTGAAATGGAAAGAACAAAAATTTCTTATGACAATGTGAGGGGAAGTTCTCTGCTGTTTGAAGCTAGATCAGGGTGCCTAAGAAAGAGAACCCATGGAAAGAAATCTAAACCAATTCAATGTTCAACTTTAATAAAGAAAGTGGTGGCATTTCCGTCATTGCCGTATTTTGTTCCACATTTAACGAATCGAAGACACATTACCGAACATCCACGCTTCAGTGGCCGAGTGTGCCACGGGAAGCTTGAGGTCGAATTGCAGGGGCTTGATGTCCTCCAGGAGGCGAATGGCGGCCGAGAAGTTGCGCTGCGGACTGCCGGGGTCATCCATCCAGTGCAGGGTGGCCGTGTCCTCGGGCGTGGACACTGTGCAAAAGAAAACAGTCGAAGCGCAAATTAAATGTCCATTAAAGTGAAATAACAAACTGATCGACACTGACAAATTATACTTCGTAAACTCTAGCGCCTAACTTTATCACCCATAGGTTTAATAGTAGAAGATAACACCAATGTTAATTGTATCACGTTTAAATTTCCCGCCGAAGTCCCCGATGGTGACGTCATGAATTTCAAAATGTGATTTTATTCGTAGTTTGATCACATTGGCTCAACGAAATTGCCTGAAACTTTGTATGTTAAGTCACTGTCTCCATCAGAAGACCATTTGCTTCATTTTTACCGATCATGAACTACGTACACCCTAGTAAACGCCGTCAAAATCTATGACGTCACGGCGACCGGTGCAGGAATATCAAGATGGTGTCGCCCCCCGCATTTTTTTTATTTCCGCGTTTTTTTTTCGCTTACGAAGCGTCTTCTCGCGTCAAACGTGATGTTTTTGGTTTTGCGAAAGAGGAATATACAAATTCGAGAATAATTTCTCTGTTCTCTTTATTGTCCCTTTAAGATGACTTGTCCCTGTGCTGCTTGCCTGAGGGTACCCTGAAACGAGTTTGATGCTTTTAACAAAACTATTGAGCACGGTATTGTAGGTCTACTAGTAAGCATACTACTACTCGTAGCTGTGGCGTTAGTAGCAGTAGTAGTATTCGTGATTGTAGGAGTGGTAGCACTGGTAGTATTAGCAGGCAGCAATAGTTGTAGTAGTAGTAGCGGTACCCTAGAACTCTAGAAGCACTGTTAGTAAGCGATCTTTTATGTTGCAGTGGCACAAGAAGCAAAGAAAGCTGGCTAGCACTTTAGTTTCTTACGTCTCCACCCTTCCGGAGCGCCTCTACGAGTAAGTACAATGGCGCGTGTCGCCATGTGTGTCCTGCGAGTGCCATCGTCTTCACAAGACCCAGAGAAACCTGCGTGGTTTGCGTTGATTTGTTTGAAGAGGGAAGGAGGGGGGAGGTTATGGTGGCTTTTGAAAAGTATGCTGCTGGAATCAATGCGAGTATGGCATGTCATATTTATGAAGAGCATAGACAGTTAGGTTCAGAAGGACAGACTAATGGACGGTACCTGGTATGACGTCATTCGCACAACCACGCCAAAAAGCCACACAGCTCTAGGGATGGGCCCCGTCTCCAGTCAGGTATTGTTTGAAATGGAAGAAATAGGCTCTCTACTCATCTCTCTTTTATATGTCGGAACGCTGCGATGCTTGCGACATTGGCTCACTCACTGGACGTTTTTACCGTGTCCATTACGAAGCCCGTCATAAGGTCTATTTTACTTGTGTTTCACTAGCATTTTTATTTGTGAAACTGGCGTGCGATAGTGCGCATCATTAAGGTGTCATGCAAGGAACCCTTTGAAAGTCTTGCGTGGTTCAGTTGTATGCGCGTTTTATCGCTCCTTTCTTTGACAGCGACGATCCATAACCATAAATGTCTAACGCGTACCTGGTTCTAGCATGGCTTTCGGTGTTGGTGCACTGAAGTGCCTTCGGCAATGACTCATCATAGTACAGGGTGTGTCTCTGAATCATCGTCCCGCACTCTCGTCCTGCACTCGCTCTCATCCCGCACATTTCGCGTCACTCTCATCATTTTTAACGATGGTATGTGTTTACGCACTTTAGCGCGCAGGATTTTAGGCCCTCATACAACCACTTAACATCATTGTTGCACCGTGAAGTTCCATATGTCATAATCATCATCGTACCGGTACATGCGTTGAGGAAGCATAGCCAGAATTTTTTTTTCTTGGGTGGGGGGGGGGGGGGTAGTTCAACCATCCTTTTTGTATATTCGTGCGCGCGTTTGTACGCGTATGTGTGCGTGTATATATGCGCATGCGAAACTGAAAAATTTGGGGGGCTTTCCACCCCCCAACACCCCCCTCCCTGGCTACGCCCCTGATGCGTTGCATCGTTTTCACTGTGGCAGTTTGCGAGTGCATTTTTTTTAGTGAAATTGCAGCAGCCAAGCCTGAAGACCTGTCGATTGAGGCGAAACCACGACTAATGGAGTCAGGCTTACTAACACTGCTGGGGTTCCCTATATATATAGCCCGTTTTATACATGGCGTGCCAACGTTGTGGAGTCGTGTGACTTCTTGCAGCAGCTGCGTTCACGCGAAAAAATAGCTCGGTGTTTTTCTGCAGTTATTACTCGAAAGTGTTATCTAGTTAGGTTGATTAAAAATGCAAAGATCAACAATTCATAATAATAATAATTGTTTGGGTTTAACGTCCCTAAACCACGATATGACTATGAGAGACGCAGTAGTGGAGGGCTCCGGAAATTTTGACCACATGTGGTTCTGTAACGTGCGCCTAAACCTAAGTACACGAGCCTCTAGCATTTTCGCCTCCATCGAAAATGCGGGCGCCGAGGCCGGGATTCGATCCCACGACCTGCGGGTCAGCAGTCGAGCACCTTAACCACTAGACCACCATGGCGCGTAAATATTAACAATTCGTTTAGACTGATTAAAAATTAGAGGTTTAATAGCTCCAAGATTAACAAACTGTTCCATACGGCTGTTAATGCGTTGTTGTAACCAAATTCGCGTTTCTCTGCTTACTTGTTTTTTTTTTGTTTTTTTTTGCGGCCCGTCGCGGCGCTTCATGCGCAAGATTCTCCAGAGCATTTACAGCCAATCAAACTGCCCACAAAGCCTGCGGAAATTTACGCTTTGATAACGTAACTGTTTTTTTTTCTTTTTTTTTATGCAGCCAGACCTGTGTTTATTCAATGTGAATATTATCTACGTATTGCATAACCTTGTTATGATTTTCTGTTGTATTTGTTTATTACTGTACATCTGTCGTTACAATGTGCCATTACCTCTGTTATTACAAGCCTTACTGTGAAGCTGCTGCTAAGCGAGGGGGTCACGGCTCTGTCATGCTATGTCTAACAACTTTTAACACGAAAGTCTTTCATTCGGGTGTCCACCAAGCCTTCACTGACGTTATTTCCGTCACGGAGGTTACTTCGGTAAAATGCACACGAACAGACGACAAAGAAGAACCAGAAAAACAGTTTCGGCGATTTCGATGACCTGGGAGTCAAAACCATGAGCTCTCGGTCCCCGACGATAAGTGTCAGGTGCTCTACCCACTGCGCTACCGACGCACATAGACGGGGGGAGGGGGCTTCACGAACTCGCCTTATATCTCTCTCGCCTTCTCCCTCTCAGTGGTCTTGGTTGGCGAGGGCGGTGTCGCCGTCTGGGAGCGGTGAAGTTCTGCACGATGACACTAACGATCGCCGACATGGAGCGCTTCGGTAGTTTCGGCAGAGCGTAACGGAGGCTTTTGGTGCATTATCGTAGGAAGCTCTACGGTCGGTGCAATGCGCCGTAGGCGCTGATTCGGTTCGGCGACGAAGCAAATGTTTTGCCTTTCACATCGTGTTAGCGTATGACGCCTCGTCTTCAGAATAGTGCAGCTTCCGCATTCACCACCGGTGTTTCTTCGTCGTATACTGCTTCGACTACTAAAACTGCTGCAACAAGTAACGGAGAAAGGCAATGGCGTCGACGGGCCAATATGGCACAGTGAGTGCTTTGGCGCAATGAGAGACATGCCAACGGGAAGCGGAACGCCTTCCCGCGTTCACGGCTCAAGCTACGAACTCTGCCTCTCACGTTCCTGAAGCGCTGTGTGGTATATGCATAAGCACAGACGTTGATTACCCTATTAATGGGGAGCACACACCTTGGCGTTTCTGTCGTGAAAGAAAAATGCATATCGAGTACCAGTGCTATGTGCTTGTTGATTTCATCTTTGTGCGGGATTCACCATATGCTAGGTGTATGTTAACTACTTCAGCTACCACAAGGGTGAAATCATGACCATGGACGTTGGTCGTCGGGATGTAGATGTGCTACTAGGCGTCAATGTGAGTGCACCCACGTCAAACGGTACTATAGCTGCCAAACACCGTTAGACATTGTGCAAGCTCTCATATATCAATGTACAATAAACAATCAACTACTCCTTGAACACACGGTTCGCTTTCGTGCTATTCCTATGACGGAGGGATCAACCATGTTTTTTTTTTTACGTACCTTCAATGTCCGTAACTACACAAGGCAGGAATAAAGAATTTGAATTTCAAATTTGAACTTCATGCGTAGCTTCAACAGCGATGCACGCTATGTATGTACTTCAGTAGCGATAGGTAAAGGTGACGCTAGTGGTCGGGTACTTCCGGGGAAAGTACGCTGTCTAGATTCCCCCGTAAACATCGTATACCAGTAATCGTAGTACGGAAACGCAGTATCGTGTATACACCCCAATGGCAAACAGGATGGATGGCGTTCGGTTTCGATTACCACCTCAGTAACGTGAACAATGATATAAAGAAAGTCATATCATTTATGCGTAGGTGCGGCCTCGACAATGGCACGCGGTGTAAACTGCGCTACCCAAACACGCGTCGCACACACCGGCTCGGTCCCTACGCGCGCGGTCATTTCGTCGAAGTGGACGACGGCTGTACACGCAGTGCAGTATAGAGACCAATTGCTTGATGACCAATGGGCACGACCTGTCTTCATGGCTATCGTTTTTCTCTCTCTATTTTTTTTTTGCGTACGCGCTATGCCATTATGTGCCTCAAACTCCATCATTCATCTTTCTGTGTCCTTCTCTCCCTCGGACATCCGGCCCTTCATTCCTTTTGTGCACCTCTGCGGAGTCATTCGTGGAAAAGAACACGCGCCGTACTCTGTAGGGTCCAGGTTATGGTGGTGGTGGTGTGGGGGGTGGGGGTGGAGGGGTGTTGTACGGGACACGTTAATCGACCGTTGTTCATAGCACACTCCGTCTATTTCCGGTGCGCATGATGCAGTGCTGTATCCCTGTGGAGCAAGCCAGCCGAAGGGGTTGTGCCAGTGTTATAGGTCGATTGATAGATTAATTCTCTTACGACGAGCGCTGCGCGTGGCGTGTTCTACAGATGGCCATCTGTGGACGTCTCGCCCCGGCGAACGCGCGCCTGATTGCTGTCACGTGCCCAAGTGCGTCTGTACTTTGAGTTGATAAAGTAGAAGTTGGGGGGAAGATGGAATCTCCAAGACATGAAGAACCCTTGGAGAGCCATCGTTTCGACAAGCAGACTTCTCTTCTTCAAGGCTGTAACAAGTTGCGGCCTTGACGAAGACAAGTCTGCTTGCCGAGACATTGGCTCCAGCGACATCCTGTGTTCCAAGGATTTTAGATGTGAAGCATCTTATAGCGGAGTTCAATCCAGTGGTGGTGGTGGCGGTGGTGTGCGGCGTGACCACCCTTACTGCGCATGCGCAAGCCCTCTCCCTCCCCCTCTCCCCCTTTCCCCCTCTCCCCTCCCCTCTCATCTCCCCCTCTGAAACGCGGGCTCTACATGCCGAAACGCTGCTTCGCATCTCCTCATGGTACCCTTTAGCGGGAGATGGTGTGATTTTTTTCATCTTTACTTGACCTGGGAATTTGTGCAACGCCTCTCCTCTCGTATGTGTAAAATGCCGAACGCGCCTGCATCTATCTTCATGAAGACTTTCTTTATGAAAGCAGACAGTCTGCAGCTAGCAGCAACGGTCTTTCGTGAATATTCGAACGTTCGAAAAACGAACTGAGGGGTTAGTGTTATTCGATTCGCGTTCGATTCGAGAATTCACTGTTCAAGGTTGCGGAGTACCCCTTTCGATTGATATATTGTCAGATAGTCGTGACGGCGAAGAAGAGAGCAGTCGGGCTGTTAAAGATGAAACTCTTTATTGGGCAAATGAAATCAAAAATCAAAGTACGAGCACCACACGCTGTACACTGATAGCGGCAATCACAGTCGTCGGCCGTCGGTAACCTGCTCGTCCGAGAAATGCGTCGGCTTTAGATGCCTCAGCGAACTTTCCAGCGTTATCATGGTGCTCGCGTTAGCTCTATAATATACTCGGTTACTTGCATCCTGTGCGTAATCTTAACAGAATAGTCTAAAACAATCGAGAAGGTTCTAAACATTATGGCACGGCCTGCGACAACCGGTGGTAACAGTTTTTTATGAGCGAAAACCCGATCCCGTCAAACATAAAGGAAAAAGCTCGCGTGGCAGTATAAGAAACACAGCTCCCGATATAACAGCTGGGAAGGGGAACCTTTGAGCTGAGGACTGCGCTGTTCTGAATTGTTGTTCTGCAGGATAGCATTTTCATTACCACTAGAACTGCAAGAAATGAAGCAGCACTCAATTATATATATATATAAAAATGACAGCTTAAGGAAATGAGCATGAAATACAAGATCGACGTAGTAACACAAAAGCTAGACAAAAATACGTGCAGTGTTACTAGCCCACCAGTTCATCTTTAAATGACACTTAAGAAAGAAAAAAAGATTTTTCTCGTAATAGTAAATTACTCTTGCACAACAGCAAAATTATTCGCCCTCATCTTATGTGCGCTGCATCAAAGAAAGGTGTCAGCTCTTCTTTGAACAGGTACGAAAACCTGCTAGCTAGCTGTTCGCTGGTTTGTTTCGAAGGGAATGCCAATAAAGATCATCACATACATAAACCCCGCATTACGCAAACTTCATCGCGTGTTGCGCAATAAAGGACAAGATAGAACTATCGACAAACTCTATATATGCAACTCTTCCACCCCGGTTCTATGTCGACTTCGAATCGAGACCGACCTATGTTCGAGAAAACGCGGTACCACGCTGCGAGTGGCGACCAAAACAAGGGGCGGAGTCGACCTGTTCCCGCGGTGTGACGTATTGACGACGTTCTCGTGACGCTGGGCGTTGAACCAAGGGACAGAGGGGGGCGTTGCAAGAGGAAAGCGAAAGGGAGGGAGGGCAGGTGGGCGACAGGGAAGGCGCAGTGGTGACACTCGCTGGGCTTTCTTGCGTGGGCAGAGTGGGCGGAATGCTCAACTTCGCCCACCTGCTGGCTCTCGTAACAAACAGCACAACAGCTCGCATGGTGCCGGGATGGCAGGCTTCCCTTGTTTTGTAAGAGTGCGCAGCTTATCAAGGTGAAGTAACCTACTCGATTAGTAATGACCATGGTCATCAGTCTACTCATAGGGTGACGCACGCTCCCAGTGGTCTCCAGTAATCTCCAGTAAACAACGGGATGCGCTAGCCGATTGCAGCTGTGGCTCAAATCGTTAGTGTGCTTGAGCCCGCGACTCAAGCGCGTGAATGGTTTAGAGGAAAAAAATAGGAGCCCTATCGGGAAAATGGGGTGAAGCGAAGCTTGGCATGTGCGTGACTGGCCTACTATTTTCCTTTCTTTCTTTCTTTCTTTCTTTCTTTCTTTCTTTATATATATATATATATATATATATATATATATATATATATATATATATATATATATATATATATATATATATATATATATATATATATATATATATATGTATATATATATATATATATATATATATATATATCCCTTAAACGTCATATCTCCTTCATATACATTACACGAGGGTTATTCAAAAAGTAAGGGCCATTTGGTCCCAAAAAAATAAATATTCGTTAGTAAAAGTTTTTATTGGCTGGTTTAGTTTAGCACAAAAACAAACTACTTCTCTTGTCTACATAATCACCCTTAAATTATAAGCACTTTTCTTATCGCTGCGTCAGTTTCTTTAGTCCCTCCGCACAGAAGTATGCCGCCTGGCAATTCATTGCTGTTTGAGTTAGTCGGTAAGCATTTTTGATACCCACCTTGCACACACTTTGTGATATCCGAGCTTTTCAGTTACAATCGTGCAAATTGTAGTGCGGCCGACAAGAGGAAATTCATCCGACAGACCACTAACTGTCAGTCATCCATCTAATCGCAATTCCCGGCCCACTAGTTGAACAGTTTTATGGTTTGGATTCCGGCCCTTCCACCGCTCTTCGTCGTTCACATTTGTGCTGCCACTTGTGAAGTCTCGACACCACTTTTAACAAGAAAGTGTTTTATGCCGGAGTCCACCACGGCTCTACTGACGTATTTCCGTCACGGATATGACGTTGTAAAATATACGATAACGGATGGCAAAAAAAACTAGAAGAAAACGTGCCAATGCCGGGAGTCGAACCTACGACCCCTCGCTCCGCAGCGCGAACCACTTGGCCACAAAGCGCACTTTCTACTAACGGCGAGCTATTTATATACACCATTTACCATTGGCGGTACTCAAGCTCGGTGGCTTCAGCGTGTTCTTGTTATCACTAGCGCGATGGCGCGAAAGCGCGTAGGGCGCGCTTTACAGGTCGTCGCCCCGCGCGCTGCGATGCGAGTGCGCCTCTACAGGGGGTGTCTGTCGTGCGTGTGAGCGCTTATCTCGTTATGGGGGCAGTTTGTACGTCTTGTGCTTTCACCTCAAGTTTCCGTTGACGTTACAGAGAGCACGAAGGTAACTTCGCTCGCTGCAGAGGCCGCGTTTCCGAAAGTAGCGCGCTGCTCACACACGAAGAAGTTCGCGCTCGTCTTGTGTATGTTCTTGAGGTACGTCCTTTCTGCTTTAGAGCGCGCTGCAAGTTTCGAGCTGCTTGTCGTTCTTCGCGCGACATTACAATTTGTTGCTAAAGCATTCATTTCTTCGCCTTTGAGGCGAAACAATGCACAAACGCTCAACTACCTCTGTGAAAACATGTTTCACTTTCGTGTTATACCGATTCCTATGAAAGGGGGATCAGCCATGTCTTTTTTTTCTCCTGCACCTCCTCCCAACCTCTCCTCTTCTCCTCCTTTCCTTCCTCTAACGGGTTGCTAGGTGACGCATGGTGACGTCACCGCTAGGCGAGGTTTTTCTGCGAACATATTGGGTGGATTCAGCGCTGGTGTTCGTGTTCCTTGTTCGTGTCTGTCCTTGATGTATCGCGCTGAATCCACCCAATGTGTTCAACAACTCGCCCTAATGTCAGTTCTTCTGCAGTATTTTTCTGCGAACACCTAACGGCCTAACCTCGGGCTTAAGTAGCTTCGTCGTTAACAAAGTGCTTTTGTACTAACGTAAATGCTAGGTGATTCGCAATATTGAAAAAAAAAATGTTCACCTGACTCATGGCTGGAAGGGAGCCCATCTTTCAAATCTTGCCGTCTTAAATAAAAGGTATTTCCTCCCTCCCCACCGAAGTAAGGCGCGCACACTTTCTATTATGTCATTATCCTTAGAGCACTATCCCATAGTACGTGAACGTGTTCAACAGGGTAATGGCAGACTTACTGAGTCCTACTTTGAGGTAGCAGTTCTGCGTGTCCATTGGGTACTTTTGGAGTTCCATCAGGCAGTCCACTTGAAAGAGATACCTAGATAAAAGAAACGAATAGATTGAGAGGGGTGAGAGGAGTTGTATACGTACTTTTTAATGTGCAGCTTACACTCTACACTCTAAGAAATATTGAAGTATTTGGGGAGTATTCTGCCATACAACTATAATCGTCATCTGGCTTGACCGCGTTTCCTTTCTTGACAACCCGACTCTCGCCACTCTCCTATCGAGAATGCTAGTCACGCTGATAGCGCGCACGCCGTTCGCTACCGGGTAGTACCAGGACCGCGGTGATAACGCAAGGAAAGCACGCGACATTGACGATTTTAGTTGCGCAGCAGAAATACTCCCCAAATACTCCGTTTTTTCCTAAAGTGTAGAGTGTAAGAGAAAAAAAAAAGGCGTATTTGGGGCGTCTTTCTGCCACGCAACGATTATCGTCGCTGATCTCGGGTGTCTTTCCTCACGTTATCTCTGCGCTCCCGGCACATCGAGATCATGATCGGCTTGAGTGCTACCAGCGTGACGTAGCGAATTTCATACGAAAGTGGCGAGCGTCGAGTTACTACTGCTACTACTACCACAGCGACAGAACGGGGTTGCCTAAGACAGCTTCGCTGCAAAAAGAAACCACAAATACGTCCTTTTCTTTTAGAGTGCGTAGTGTACACCGAAGCGTGCACATAGAGCAATAGAGGCCGTCATGAGCGCTACCAGTTAAGTAATGCCCGTTCGCGAAGCCCGTGAAGAGATCGATGATCGGCCGCGTCACATCACACAGTGTTTGAAAAATTGGCGCAACACCTCAAGCGAGATAATATTAAGAAAGGAAATAGACTGGTCACCATGGCAACCGGTAAACAGTCCACCCGCTTATCGCGCGTAGGACCACGGTATCGAATATTTCAACCTTTTTAACGGTGGCAGCAAATGACAAAGGCGTCGTTGCCTCGTGCTGATAGTTGTACGCCGGGGTTAGCTTGAATAGCGTGACGGAACTTTCTATTTTTGGTAAGACCTAAAATGGTGCTCTGGACGACATCTTCGCGCGAAATTGCGAGAGCTGACGAGGAAAGTTTCACGAAATAACACAACCATGTCATTTCATTATTCACGCCAAAAGAAAAAGAAGGAAGAAGACGGGGGTGCCTGCTGACATTTGCCATAGAAGATCATTTCCGCCTCCCTCGTGGAAGGCCTGTAATCGGAGAGTCATCGTGTGGCACTGTTTCGAAACACGGGACATCATGAGTGATTTCCAGCAAAACACGCACGTCCACACCCGAAGGCTCACCGTATGTAGCTTAAGTTGCGGAACAGCAAACATCAATGAATTGCGGCAATTTTCCATGACGGGAACGGGTGCACCCATGAAGGAAGGAAACATTAGGCGTGACTTTGCTATTCCGAACACCAATGGGCAGCGGAGCTGAGGGGAAGCCTCAGCAAAGTTGTGCAAAGCTAGACGAAGAATAGCGTGGTTTAGCAAAGCAGGATCAAAGCTAAGCAACGTTCCTCCTCTCCCTGGCCTCACTCATTCCTTGCCTTGACACTTCATTGCTTTACTATGCTTTACAGTCACCGTCAAATTTCCGTCACCCATTCCGTCACCCTAAAACTTTCGATTTGGCTCACTCTTACACTGACCGTTTCCCTTACCCTTTCCCTCATCCTTGCTATTACTAGGCTTTCCCTCTCGCTAGAGTTACTGTATATGCTACCTTTAGGTAGCAGAGTTGCGCATCTGTCTTCCAACGCCGCTAGCAACCATGCATTGCGGAGAAGCTGCCGCTTGGGCCAATTTTTTTATTTCTTGACGCCGCCGCTGCAACGAACTGAATTAACACTCGCCATCGAAAGCCAATGTTTATTGCCGGTCTTCGA
Source organism: Rhipicephalus sanguineus (assembly GCF_013339695.2). Taxonomy (NCBI): domain Eukaryota; kingdom Metazoa; phylum Arthropoda; class Arachnida; order Ixodida; family Ixodidae; genus Rhipicephalus; species Rhipicephalus sanguineus. The sequence goes on from NC_051182.1 coordinate 149,874,501, forward strand.
CACGCCAGACAGGTTAATCGGCGTCACGGTAGGCATGTCACCTGCAAAAACGAAGTGCGACTTCACCGCATAGCTGTGGTTGCTAGCCGGACCTATACGCAACTCTGCTACCTAAAGGTAGCATATACAGTGACTCTACCTCTCGCTATACAGCTGCCCCCTCTTGCGACTTGACCATGCGGCGAACATCGCTGCCGACGGACCAAGCTCGACTTTAAAGTGACTGACAACCGAATTTTCTCCACCCAGTTTTTTACGGCGCTACAGAAAGCTCACCCTTCGTAGTGTTTGTAGCTGCGTCGGTTGATCCCAAAAGCGCGTGGTTATTTTATAAGCAGTATTTTTCGATCTGAAAAGCCCCCAAACTGTACGTAGACGTATTGTAGATTGTATGAGCGGTAAACAGCAGGAATATAAGGAAAGAACTTGACAGGAACGACGCTCAACTTACAACTGTACTTTATCGGACATTTTTCTCACCCGACAGCCCGGAACCGCGCATGTGCAGCCACCTTATCACAATACAGGCCGACAGGAAGGTTACTTAACAGAACTTATATGTGCCGCCTTTTAACTATTTGGAAAGCCTATTTATCTATCATTCAACGCTACCGAGGGAACACTGACATACATAGTTGAGTTTGCTTTAATCTGTCCAGCTTCCGTGATCTCCCTGACCAGTCTGCGTTCTGATTTGCAAAGAACATTGGTGCTCGTAAACTGCGAATTGCACCCACAATCTTTGCAGTGCAGACACGTGCGTGCCACCCGCGAGAGCCTTCAACATCGGCCCGTCTGGCCAATGTACACTTTTTCGCTCATACAATCTACAATATGTTGCACCAACTGGCCCAGCATGCCACCATACTGCAAGTAGACGTTCTCCAGCCATGCTCTGAAGCGATAGCGATGCCGATAGCTCTCCTCGCATTATGCTTAAGGCTCTGCTTCCACAGGAGCGAAATTGTTGTTGACCCCCTTCATATTGACATTTTCGACCGTTTTGGAATATAAAAAAAATGGCCGCGTATCTGCGTGCTTCCCTGCAAATGTCGTCGAAAGACGATAGTCTTCTGCCGGCTGTACTACATGAGTCCTGGTCCCAACCGTGGCCACCAGTGATGCTGTTCCCAGGGCCACTGCCAGGTGACAGCACGATATCGTCGGCAGAGGGATTTCTCGTGCATTACGTCGCCTTTACAGCGCAGCCTAAGAAACACTGGGGGTCTCTAGAATTACGTATCTATGTATTTTCTAGTAAATGAACACATCACATTCATGTTGCGCCTCAGATATGCATAATATTTGCTTTTGCAGTTGTGGGACTACAATCTTCAGCGGTAGCACACGCGTAGTTCGGCTCTCTAGCCTCCCCTTCATTGCCAAGAAAAGTTGTCCGCGAGTATAGGCCCTCAGCTAACAACGTTCATGCCGCCACTCATGAGCATCGGATCATACGTCAAGCAAAGGCGGCGCCACTGCTCTGCTCAGTGCAAACGAAGGCATATCTGCACGTTTTAAGTTAGAAGAGATCATAGTAAAAAAAAAGTGTGCTGCATTTTAACGCTAATATATAGACAATAAATAGCGTACACCAGTAAAAGGTCACGTGATTGTCTACAAGTGTACCTTCACTTTTCTGCCGCCAGAGGCGCCAAAAGTAATTTGGAGTGAAGAAATTAATATATAAATCCGCGCTTAACGAGAAAAGAGAGGCCGTTTCAGACAATGCAATAGACAATCCTTCTATTAGTGGGGTTACCTCAATTCGTGTTCTGAGCGGTTGTCGGTCCCTTTAAAGGGCCCCGACACCAAAATGAAAACCTCGAGATGTTTGTGTTGTTTTATTGTCCTGTATACGTGGGCACTTCTGGCCGATTACTAGTGGCGAACGTTAGCTTTAAGGGAGTTTAATTTGGTTTTACAGTAAGCACGAGTGCTCATCTAAGTTAGCAGCGCCTCGTGACATCGCCACTAGTATGACGTTCATGAAGGCCCTGTGTGACGTTCCACAAAAAAAAGCGAGTATTGTCGGCGTCGCGGAAGATTCGCGGGGCGCCCCTCTCGCTCTGTTGCCGGGCTGCTCTCAAGGTGGTTTTGACTGCTTACGCCAGGTACGCTTTTAGATGTGAAGCATCTTATAGCGGAGTTCAATCCGGTGGTGGTGGTGTGCGGCGTGACCACCGTTACTGCGCATGCGCAAGCCCTCTCCACACACCTCCTCTCCCTCTCCACTCCGCTCCCCCTCTCCACTCCCCATTTCCTCTCCCCTTCCCCTTCTCCCCTTCCCCCTCTCCGCTTCCCCTCCACTCTCACTTTTCACCCTCTCCACTTCCCCTCTCCCCTCCCCTTTGCCTCTCTCCCATCCCCTCTCCACTCCCCCTCTGAAACGCGGGCTCTACATGCCGAAAGGCTGCTTCGCATCGCGTCATGGTCCCCTTTAGCGGGAGATGGTGTGATTTTTCTTTTTCCTGAGGGGACACGCTCTTAACAGGCTTAACTCGTACCGAAGCACCTAGATCGTTTCATTCGTTAGCGCTCGCGGGGCCCTGATTTGAAAACTGCGCTGTCAGCGTCACCAAAGCTTGAGCGCATGCTGGCCTTAGGCGCGCTCCGCTGTGGGGCGCCGGTTTCTTACAATTTTAAGCGGCGTTTCGAAGTGACGCTAAAATTGGTCACAATTAGCGACGCTAGCATAAATTATACGATACGTTAGAGCATTTACGATTAGATTTCGGCATTACCACCCACAAGGCTACAAATGTTCGCTTGTGACAAAAAGTCACAAGCAAAAATTTCACTGGCAAGGCTCCTTTAACATCTCCGCTGTAAAAACCAGGAGGGAACGTCACGTGACAATCTTGAAGCCTCGTCTAAAGGAAAATTTAAGGGAGAAATAGGCCATAGTGTCATGAAAGGCAAGCGCTGCTTTTGGTAGGCTCGCTTCGCTTGCGTCTGCCGCGGGCGCTGCGGGGGCCTAATCCTACCCACGAGGCATCGCGCGCTGTTCGTGAGGGTCAATTTTAGTTTTCGATAAGGCATCTAAGATTTTGGCCTTAATAATAAGCCTGAATGATTAAAAAAACCACTCGCCTCGACGACCGGTAGAGGTGTCCGGTATCGAGCACCTTGACGAACGTGTTGGGCACCGAGTGCTCGAAGAGGTAGCCGTTCTTGGAGTTGACGAAGATCAGGTCGGGCTTCCAGAGGGCCGCGCGCACTTCGTCGGGCAGCACGCGCGAGGCGTGCCTGCGCGGCCCCTCGGCGCTCGTGTTGGCAGAGGAGGCGATGTCGTCCAGGAAGCGGCTCAGGTTCAGTCGGTCGTCGCGCCACAGGTCCACAACGAACATGTGGATGCGGAACGCCTGCGAGAAGACGCCCAGTCGTACAACTTGACTGTTAATAGGGCGTGGTAAATTAGCGGATTAAAGTAAACCGCCAACTTTCATACTCCGAAAACACATGAGACCCTCAAGAAGCTGTCACCGCTGACCTTGGGCGCAGCCAGGAATGTATTTCGGGGTTTTCAACCACCCTTAATGTATGTTCGTGTGCGCCTTTGTATGTGTGCGTGCATATACGCATACACATGCAAATTTGAAAGATTTTTGGGGGTTTGAACACCCAGTAAAGATGAAACGTTGAGTGGAGGGACTTTCTAGAATACGGGGGTTACATGGCGAGACACAGTCGCCACAAAAAAGAAAGGTGGCTGATCCGTCTGTCATAGGAATCGGTATAACACGAAAGTGAAACGTGTCGTCACAGTACTTGATTGTTTATAGTGCACTGGTATATGAGAGCTTGCACAATGTCTACTCTTGTTTAGCAGATATAGCACCGCTTGATGTGGACGCACCCACGTTGACGCCTATAGTGGCACATCTCCGTATCGACGACTAACGCCCTAATATGACGTATTTCCGTGACGGAAATACGTCATGAAAGTCTTGGTGGACCCCGACATAAAAAAAAGCCGGCAGATCCCACGCATTGTGGGAATCGATGTAATGCGAAGCAGCCAGCAAAGAGCTGCATACATCGTCTTGTATGTCATTGAGGAAAATGCGTGTCATGGTTTTCATGTTAACTCCTATTATTTATGTTCGTCACACAGTAACGTCGCGCAGTACCAACTTGGGGGTCGATCAACCTAGAGAAACGGCCGCCAGGGCACCATGAGCGTGGCACGTAAGTCATGCTGTACATGGCATGCGTGTCATGATTTTCATGATAACTCGTGTTATTTATGTTCGTCACACGGTCACGTCGCAAGATACCAATTTTGGTGTATATCAATCTAGCGAAACGGCCGCCAGCGCCCCATGAGTGTGGCACGTAAGTCATGCTGTACATGACATGCGTGTCATGATTTTCATGTTAACTCGTGTTATTTATGTTCGTCACGCGGTCACGTCAGAAGAGACCAATATTGGTGTATATCAAGCTAGAGAAACGGCCGCCAGCGTACCATTAGCGTGGCACGTAAGTCATGCTGTACATGACATGCGTGTCATGATTTTCATGATAACTCGTGTTATTTATGTTCGTCACACGGTCACGTCGGTAGAGACCAATATTGGTGTATATCAATCTAGCGAAACGGCCGCCGGCACCCAATGAGCGTGGCACGTAAGTCATGCTGTACATGACGTGCGTGTCACGATTTTCATGATAACTCGTGTTATTTATGTTCGTCACACGGTCACGTCGGAAGAGACCAATATTGGTGTATATCAATCTAGCGAAACGGCCGCCAGCACCCAATGAGCGTGGCACGTAAGTCATGCTGTACATGACATGCGTGTCATGATTTTCATGATAACTCGTGTTATTTATGTTCGTCACACGGTCACGTCGCAAGATACCAATTTCGGTGCATATCAATCTAGCGAAACGGCCGCCAGCGCCCTATGAGCGTCGCACGTAAGTCATGCTGTACATGACATGCGTGTCATGATTTTCATGATAACTCGTGTTATTTATGTTCGTCACACGGTCACGTCGCAAGATACCAATTTCGGTGCATATCAATCTAGCGAAACGGCCGCCAGCGCCCCATGAGCGTGGCACGTAAGTCATGCTGTACATGACGTGCGTGTCATGATTTTCATGATAACTCGTGTTATTTATGTTCGTCACACGGTCACGTCGGTAGAGACCAATATTGGTGTATATCAATCTAGCGAAACGGCCGCCAGCACCCAATGAGCGTGGCACGTAAGTCATGCTGTACATGACGTGCGTGTCATGATTTTCATGATAACTCGTGTTATTTATGTTCGTCACACGGTCACGTCGCAAGATACCAATTTCGGTGCATATCAATCTAGCGAAACGGCCGCCAGCGCCCCATGAGCGTCGCACGTAAGTCATGCTGTACATGACATGCGTGTCATGATTTTCATGATAACTCGTGTTATTTATGTTCGTCACACGGTCCCATCGCAAGACGCCAATTTTGGTGTATATCAAGCTAGCGAAACGGCCGCCAGCGCACCATGAGCGTAGCATGTAAATCATGCTGTACATGACATTCGTGTCATGATTTTCATGTTATGACTTGTCATTTATGTTCGCCATACAGTCATGTTACACCATACCAATTTTGGTGCACATTCGATTAACCAAGCGACCAGGAGAGCACGAAGTCGTAGGCGGCTAGATAGATAGATAGATAGATAGATAGATAGATAGATAGATAGATAGATAGATAGATAGATAGATAGATAGATAGATAGATAGATAGATAGATAGATAGATAGATAGATACGGTCAAAGTCGCAGAAGTTCGCTAAGAAATGCTTCGCATTTAAAACTTTCATGTTAAAACTCTGCGCATCAATATGATAAGTCACTACTATAATAGCCTTGTGTCTTCGGTTATTCTTTGTCTAAAGGAACAGGAGGCAACGCTACTCTCTACGTCTCCGGTAAGACGGTATTTCATTTCGTAAGAATATCACGCTTACAGAGACGCTATAACTTGCTCATAATTGTCCCGTGTCCTCCTGGTAAAACACTCAACCACTGGTTGATGCGTAAACTTGGCTTCTCCTGTCTACGTCATCCTTAAGTCGTTATTTCGAAAAGAGTTGTACCAGTAACGACGAGAAAAAAGAAAACGAATGGTTACTCAAATCAATTTGTTTAGGTTATAGGAAGAACGAAGTTATCTCGTACTGACCATGTTCTCTTCGCTGATATCGTCGATATCCATGACCTGGAAGGACACATAGATTTGTACTGGCCCGCCTGCAAAGAAAAAGAAAACAGACCGCACCGTCCTGGCTAGAGCTTTCGCTTATGCCGGGGGTCACGACCCATGGATCTTTACCATATAGAATTCGTCGCGTAGTGTAAACTACAAGCTTAATAATAATAATAATAATAATAATAATAATAATAATAATAATAATAATAATAATAATAATAATAATAATAATAATAATAATAATAATAACTTGTTATACACATAGATTGATCATACACGTCCAGAAATAGAACATGATAATTAATAATAATAAGATTTGGGGTTTTACGTGCCACAACCACGATATGATTATGAGGCACGCCGTAGTCGAGGGCTCCGCACGTTTCGACCATGTGGTGTTCTTTAACGTGCGCTAACATCGCACAGTACACGGGCCTTTATCATTTTGCCTCCATCGATATGCAACCACTGGGATCGAACCCACAAAGTTCAGGTCTGCAGTCAAGCACAATAACCGCTGTACTACAGCGACGGAAAATTTGCAAGCTTAGATGAGAATATAAAATCCTTGAGAATACATTTTTGGATTGAATTAGACAAACATGGCCGACACGGACGCTTGCTAGAAAAGATCGTTAACCAGCACCAGCGACAACGATTGTCGGACAACACTTCTGTCATGCGGCTTCCTGGAGTCGAATCTAGCAGTAAAAAGAGTTGCGCCGTTCCGACGATATTTACCCAATCAAGTAGCCTACTTTTCCGTTCTGATTATACTATGAGATTCGAACCAAGACCTGACGACAATGAATGATAGAATAAACTTCACTTCACTTCTTCAGTTTATTACCTTAAAGACCCCACGAAGGGGGCATTACATAAGGGGTGGATATACAGAATAACAACGACAGAATCCCTGAGTGGAAACCGTATTGGTTTCCCCTCGTGATTTCTTGCAGCACTCCTGACACCCCAAAGACGCCACCCGTTGCACGCGAACGGCTTGCAGTAGTGGAAGCCATAAAGAAGCGCTACAAAGCAAAAAATAAACAAGGTGGGCTGATGTACCAAAGCACACGCGCAATAGACGTTGTGTTCGCGATCGAACCAGGGGTTGCTAGGCGGAGGCTTAACAACTTGGCGACGTGGATGTCCCTCTTTAGGAGACGAATTCGTGGGTCGTTCTCAGGGAATGTGTTTTCCAAACGTCATGTGTTGCGTGGAAATCAGCAGTAGTTTACAGGTACCTTGCTGCTTAACTCTGCTTGCTAACTAGCTCTCATATATTGTTCCTAAGTGACACTAGGACTCGATGGTCCGTCTTTGTCCAGTGCCAATGATGGCAAGTTAAGCCAATGAAAGAACAGGGGACACTATTTGTAGTCTTTAGGTGAAGTGCAGCAGTCCTTTCCATTTGTGCCATAATTGCTACACTACAGATAGAGACTGCAAATAATGTCCCCTATAACTTTCGCGGCTTCGTCGTCTGTTGGTTTCATTGGATTGTGTCTAACAAAGAAACGGTCCCCTGATCCAATCCCCTTCTTTCGTTCAAAAATGGTAGTGGTACTTTTCATCTCCAATCAAAATCATTCTAAGCGTTCCGCAACGCGGAATTCATTGCTGTTAGCAAATCTCTAAGTGGCCTCGTCAGCAACCAATGGGAGAATGGCACAGTTTTTGGCTCTCGCCAAGTCAAATTTAACCGGCTTCGGCTTATATAAGAATCACTACTACTCACAGAAGCACCTAGCCTGCGGATTAAATCTGCGTGGCCCTCTCTATAAGAACACAGGCGTACGTTACTCGAATTCCCGGCTAGCGAGGGGCGGAGGGGGGGGGGGTCGACACAGTTGGTGACGAGAATGAGGTGGAGCAAAAAAATTCTTTCATTATTGTGATCAAAATTTGGGAGTTTGTTAGTACAAGGCTCATTCCATACTCATACTATTTGTCTGGAAACTCGACATGCGCTGTCTCCGTATATTCGCAATACAGGGAGGCAGTATATTGCGTCCGTGCGCTTCGAGTTCTCCATTATTTCACCCTCCTGCTTCCAATTGCTAGCCTCCTGGTTAGCTCAATTTGTAGAGCGACCACCCCGGAAAGGCTTCGGTCTCTGGTTCGATCGGACCAGGACAGATTTTTCGGCTATTTAGAAGCTTTCTGTCTGGGAAATACGTATGGATTTCCTTGTGGCTTCGTGCTACCGATGGATGGTTGACAAGTTCCCTTTCTTAACCTATCCGCCACCCTGCGGGATTCCGGAGAACCGATTTGCAATACAAAGGAACATACTCATCGGTTAACTGCCTTTCTTCAGAGCCTGCACCTCTGCACTGCGCTGCTCTGATTAAAAAGAACCGTCTTGTAGGCTCGCGGCAAGGAACATGCTTGTAAACAGGAGGTACTACCTGTTGCGGATGTCGGTGCCTCGGAGCCATGGTAGTTGGGCGGCACCACTTCGTTCAGGATTGGATTCGATCGGCACCTGGTGGGAGAACGAATCGAAAACTATAGAGACCCAGCAAGGCGTGGCCGATCGCGTTTAGAAGACGTTGACTATCTGTGTGTTCTCTCTCATTCGATAAGAACGCTCTTAATTGGACTTCCGTTTGGGAGGTACAGACAAGCTCAATATGACTTACAACACGGTAGCGCGTGGCCTCACGAGTTAAAAGACTGCGCATGGCTTCCACTGGCCCTTATTTCCGTAACTAAACGCTGTTCTTGCGCTTGGGTATGATCCCAAGTAAGAAAATATCATTGAGTTGTTGAAATAAATAAAGGGGACATGAAGCGATGCGAAGCAGCGCTTCGGCATGTCTTGCCCGCGTTTCAGAGGGGGAGTGGAGAGAGGGAGAGGACAGGCAAAGTGGGGAGGGGAGAGGGGAAGTGGAGAGAGGGGGAGGGGAGAGGGAGATGGGAAGTGGAGAGGGGAGGAGAGGGGAAGCGAAGAGGGAGAGATGGGAGAGGGGGAGGGGAGAGAGGGGAAGTGGTGGTGTGTGGAGAGGGTATGCGCATGCGCAGTAAGGGTGGACCCGCCACACACCACCGATGTGAACTCTGCCATAAGATGCTTCGCATCTAAAACACGTTGACGCCACATGCAATCTTTGAACTCGTGAGGCCACGCGCTCCCGTGTTGCAAGTCATAATGAGCGCGACTGTACGCTCCCTAATGTTCGACGGAAGCGCCCATGCGTACAAGGATGTGTATGGATGTACGTCTTATGGCATATAGGTTCCTACGGAACGTCCGATTTAGGGCGGTTTTCATTTTACATTAGGGAATGCAGAGAGCTCGGCGATTCAAACGCGATACTCGGTGCGCGTGGCTGCTGACGGTGAAAGTGATGGTGAGGGAGGGAGCGTTTGTGACGCATGGCGACTGCCCCCGGTGACAGTTGTTCAGTCTGTGGTTCTCGGTGGATGCGGCGGAGAGCTGCAATACTTCCTAGCGTACGCCCGCCAGCTCCAGCCGCTTCGTGCGGTGCGGCACGGCACTTGAACGCAGTGTTTTGAAGCCACGGCAAGCAGCGCCAAAAAACAACACACTGAACGGCTGTCTACCGGATGCCGTCACCCTGTATCACGAATGCTCTCGCCCTCACCGCCAGCAGCCACACGCTCCGATGTGCCCTTTAGCAGTGGACCACTCTGTACATCCTTATCGGGACGTCCGATATGGGACGTTCCTTTCGGGAACGTACGTCCCTCTCCGACGTTCTTGCAAAACATGAGCGAAAGTCTCTTCATATCGGGTTTTCACTAGGGGCTTTGATTTCCTTCCGATCCTGATTCTGAATATATAATGTTCTTCTTCTTCTCACGGTTCTATAATAATGACCGCAGTGTTAATTGACCATTGCTAATAATGACCATAGTGTTATTGATGCCTTTGACCCCCCCTCCACGTTATGTAACGCCCTGAAAGGGGTCTTGAAAGCAAAAAAAAGGATGATGATCGATAGGAAAGTTCTATCATTCAACAGGGATATACACTTTAATGAGGTATCGCCCAATGTACCAGGGTTGCCACTGACATTCGAGTAAATGTCGCCAAACGACGCGCAAAAAGGCGCCAAAAGTCGCCATTTTTTTACAAATTTCGCCAAAAAAGTCGCCATTCTAGATATGTGCGACATAGCTTGTAATAAAAATTTCCACTCACGTATAGAACCGTAGAATACAGTACCATCCAAGACCCTTAAATTATATTGACGTTTCTCAATACCAGTCGTTTCGCCCGCTTCACCATGGGAGTGCATAGTGCTACTTCTCCGACTAGCCGCAAGATGTGCGTGGTGGCGCAAGGGTGAATGGAGGAAACGCTAAGATATCCTTCCATCCCCGTCCGCTCGTTTCAGTGGTAAAAGTGTGGTAAAGCTTGGACGAAAACCGTGAAAGCATTGTTTGTAGACAGCTTTACGCAGCCTTGTATGAATTAAAAGTATTAAAAGGTTTATTGAAAGTAAGACGACATAATTCTTGCACGACCGATCATTAGTGAGTCTTACACCTTTTAAGTGTGTAATATGATAAAGGACGCCACCGACCCTTTTTTATAGTCACTTATATCTACGCGTGTCAATCCGACGCGTTATTAATGAACAGGTAGACAATGTAAAATGTTATATAGCAATTGTTCTCTCTGCACACGCTCACCGAGAACAGTGGACAATGCCTCAATAAATATTTTTTAACTGCACAAACAGCCGCGTATCCGCCTCTCTTCACTATTCCAAAACAGTCTTTACGAGCTAAATTGGGGGTACTGCAACTAAGTCGCCAAGCTGTTCAGAACAGTTGGGGCTTTGGCGGAACAAATAGTCAGAACATGCGGCCAACCTGTCGTCTATAGCCCCTTCAGAAGCGAAACTTTAGAGAAGCTTAAAGCACCTAAAGCCATAAACTTATAATCAAACACTGCCCCCTCGCGGCTTTCAAGGCAGTCCGCTGGCTTACATTTTGCTAGAATGTCGCTGGGGGGCGTTCCAGTACCTCCTGCATCTAAATGAATTGAGGAGGTACAGACGAGTTACAGGATGGACATACCGAATGACGCGTAATGTGCACATTCTACTCGTGAGTCTAAAGCCATGAAAAATACGGAGAATGTTACCGCTCATTCGTTGGGAAAACACTGAGCTTAGGATGCATAACTCAGTGGAGACATAAGGCGAAAATCGCCAAAAATTCGCCATGTCGCCATTCATAATTTTAGGTCGCCACGGGCCTCTCAAATTCGCCAACTTGGCGAAAAGTAGCCACCATTGGCAACCCTGCTATGTACTCACGGGGTCTCGTGAACAGCCGCGCAAGCGTTGTCGTACGCCGACGCCGCTGAGAACAGGCACGCCAGCAGGAACACGAGCAGCAAGACGACCAGGCACGACAGGCGGGACGGGAAAGGAGCGACACACAAGATGGCGGCCGGCGACCGGACGACGATGCGCCGTTGGCGTTCGGGGCGTGCCCGCAACGGGCGGCTGTGGGGCGTCACGTGACGCTCCAGGGCGGTACGCGCTTCGGCAGCGCGCGGCGCAACGTCATGCCGGCCGCCTGCTTCAGCACGTCGCACGTCTTCGTCGTCGTCGCCAAGGGGTGAAGTTGCGAGCGCCCACGCCTCGTCAACGTCCCATCTGGCCCTATCCCTCGTGGTCCGCACCCCCGCTGGACACTTGAAGTCGTTCCTCTCCTACCTGGTGCTGGTCAACAGCTGCTGACGTATCTGCAAGGAGGCCGGACGGAAGCTAATCAGGGGGGAATTCGGAGAACTTGGCGAACAGCGAGATACTGAACAGGGCCAAAAAAAAAACAGCAATACAGTCTCCCGTATGTATTCGCCTAACATGACTCGAAGGCGAAAGTCATCTTTTTCTTCTTCTCAGTCAACTGGATTGATCCCCCTCCCCGGAAAGATTTCTGCGCCCAGCGTGGTTTAGCACTGCCTCCGGGATCGAAGGCCTTGTAAGTCTTCTGCACCTCGCGTGCCTCCGGGATCGGCCCACCTTTGAACAGGCGACGATGTCACAGGACATGACATTGAGTGACGTCACGATGACGTCACGAATTTTGTCGATCTGTGACGTCATAGGGTGACGACATCACATGGGTTTTTGCGTCACTGGCGTTGCCGACGACGCGTTGCCGCGTTGCCGCCGACGCCGACGGTCACCTTTCGTGTTTGATGAAGCATCTAAGGATTTTGCCTTAAAAGAGGAGTAAGAAAACAACCATGGGATGGTGCTTCGACCGAATGCTTTATTTTTAAACACAGCAGTGTAGCCGCTATTGCATGTTTATTTTTTTGTGTTCTACCAACATATGCTATTTTTTCAAGCAAGTGATTTGGTCATAAGTTAGTACACCGTCCTACAGTTCTTTCCGGTGTCCTGAGCCTTGCGCTAGTCAATATTTGGCTGTTTGACTAGAAACTAGCGTCAGCTCGATATGAGGGCAACAAACCCGTCCGTAAACGTTTGCCACAAAAATACGCTATTAATTCAGTTCCTTGTTTTAAGATAACGCCTTTTAGGTACTCGAGCGAAAAAGTAACTGTAACAATAATGCATCTCGGAGCGAACGTTGGAAATGCAAATCTCGTTCATGGGATTTTTAACAGCGGACCTGTTCAAGCTCTCCATTCTGCCGTATCGCGTTAACAAAAACTATCATCATAATGATTGGCCTTTAACTTTCTAGAGCGTGCAACGCAATAACTCGTCCGGCGCGCGTTCTCTTCGTCCTCTTCTTCATCTTCTGCTTCGCTCCACCAACACGTGCTCCCGCACGCGCTCTCCCGCTTCGCCGATCTGTCCGGCGTGGGATGCAATAACTCGGATGGACGAGAGAACGAGCACGGAGAGAGAGAAACAAAGATATAAAAATAAAGAGAGAGAAAGAGAGAGAGAAATATAGAGAAAGAAAGGGAAGAAATAAAAACAAGATAGAAATACGGAGACAGAAGTACCTAGAGAGATAAAGAGATAGGGAGAAACAGGCAGGAAAAAGAGATAGAAAAAACAGACTGAAGACAGAGAGAGAAAGAACTAGAGGGAGATAGAAAGAGATAAAAAGCAAAGAGAAAGAAAGGGAAGACAATGAAAAGAAAAGACAGAAAAGAGAGAAAGAAAAAGAAGTAGACAGAGAGACATAGAAAGAAACAGAGACAAGAAAGAGATAGAAAAACAAAGAGAAAGAGAGACAGTGAAAGAAAGCGATGAAAAAAAAAGAAAAAAAAATGGAGAGAAACAAGGAATGCCCCAAGTTCCGCTGTTCCTTCCGCAGCGTGGCACCACTAGTGGGAAGCTGATTTAATTTATTTTTCCTCGTTGACTACGCATTCGTAGTCACCGGCTACATTTCGTACGTATCCACCTGCATTAAAGGCTGTATCTTGTATATTATTACACGACAGCTGAAGAGCCATCTACACTCGTCGTTCGCGAACGGTCACCCGCCGATGCCCAATCACCGATGACGTGACGCAGCTTCGCTAATCTTGAGAAAAAAAAAACAGGGTAATCAATACTGCGACAAAGTCAAATTACCGCAGATGAAGACGGACACACACGAACGAGGCAGACAAGGACAGCAGCCTGTCCACGTCTGCCTCTTCATTGCGCGTCCCGTCTTCACTTGCGCAAATTTGACTTTGTTACAATGCAAGACTTGCAGTACAACGTAAGGCATACAATGTGACTTTGTTACAATTCCCAACAGTCTGTCCTACTGAAGTGTACAGTACGGCCCACTGTTAAAGAGAACACTACAATGAGCACCTTTCATTTTTTCTGGCCCTCTAACAGCAAGTGGACAGGGAAGCATTGTTCATGCACTGCACAAGCCTGTCAAAAAGAGGCAGAACTGTCAACCACCAGTAGTTTTATGCAAACCTAAGCCACTGTGTTTTTTGAAGAGAGTGAGATATAAACATGCCCTGCACGCAAGTGTTCCATCTAACAGTGGAACCGTCTGTACAATGCTACAGGGCGACAGATCACAACTTCCAACTGTTCGATTCTTGAATGCGCGCTCATAACAAACAGCTATATTTGCAGAAATATGACCTTTTTTTTTTGGTTCGATGCGAGTGGTAATTAGTATCAGATGATTTCGAAGAGAAATCGAACAGCAGCAGGTTTTCAATATTGCAAGTTATAGGCGGTAACGTACGTTACGTTTTCAAATTTGCCATTATTATTATTATTATTATTATTATTATTATTATTATTATTATTATTATTATTATTATTATTATTATTATTATTATTATTATTATTATTATTATTCATTATTATATTATTATTATTATTTGGATACGCAGGGACACAGAGGAAATGGGGAGGGAGCAAGCTGATGACTACCTGTTTCCGGAGCCCTGCTAACTTCCATGCCCAAAAGCGATTTGGCCTCGCGTTTGTAGCCATACCTGGCCCATATAAGCCCCTATAACACGCTTTTAAAACCGTTAAAAATAGGATCAGGTAGTACGCCCCTTAAACCATGAAGTGTGGCTTTGCAGCATTTCGAACTTCACCTGACTAGATGGTTTCACGGCATAGCCGGACAACGCTGCAGCGAAATTCTTTGTTCAAGCGAGTTTCATGCAGCACAGTACGTCTATTGGCTCGTTTCGAATGCCATCGAAATTTCGGAAACATTAAATTCGTATCGAAGCGCTTAGAATGTTCGTCCGAATATTCACTCGAATATTCGTTCGGATATTCGCTCGATTATTCGTTCGGATATTCGCTCGATTATTCGCACGGGCAACGTTGTAGACGTTACTGAAAAAAAGTAACTAAATGCGTTACTCGTTTCACTATAAAAAAAGGCACGCGTTGCCGCCCTACGATACCTACAAAAAATACAACGCGTTACCGTTACAGTTACCGAAAAAAAGTAACGGACGTTACCTCTGCCGTTACTCCGCAATCATAAGTTTTAATCAATATGTCTTTGCTGCAGGAACCCACCAATAAGCATTTTTTAAATCTCAACTTTAAGTTTCACATAAAACTTCTAACCCAAATAACGATTATGCCCAAAATGCTGATTTAACGGGAATTATATGCACTAATATACCGGACCTTCACATTGTTATAGTGGCTTTATGTTGCCTGTAGAGTTACATGTGTTGGCTTCTGACTCTGGCACATAGTGGAGTCATTTTTCTAAATATGACTGCATACCCAATATGAGATTCACTCGTCAACGCTATCCGCAAAGAAATCATCACTGAACTCTCAAGAAATTTACAGTAATTCTGACGGTGTGCTTCTACTAGCAAAATAGATGCGCAAATTTAGTAGTAAAGTAGTAAAGGAATGCTTTAAGGACCTAGTCACGGAAAAAAAATATCTGTGCATAAACATTTTTGTTCACTTCAACCTGTATAATTACCGCAAAAATTGCGAGCGTTTATGTGAGGGTGTTCAAGATCAGCCTCGCTCGCTCAGGAGTTCAATAATCGGAAACTTAGCTGCAGCGGCAGATAGGAAGAAGCAAAATTTATTTTCAAAACAAAGCTGATAAGCCTTATCAACTTTGTAGCAACTATAATAAAATGTCGCATTTTTCGACATTTTATTATAGTTGATACATAATAGTTGCTACAAAGTTGATAAGGCTTATCAACTTTGTTTAGAAAATAAATTTTGCTTCTTTCTATCTGCAACTGCAGCTAAGTTTCTGGTTATTAGACATTGTTCAAAAATAGTTTCCTTAGCTCTACAAGTTTCAAACAATGGTACTCCACTCTTTGCTGAGCATACATTTCATACAAAAATGTGTTTTTTTTAACGGCGATATTTGTGTTTTGCATCTTCGTGAAATTTTGAGAGCGACAGGTTATGAAATTGCTCCCTCCGTATTGAATATGTACGATATTTTTTCCCTCGTAAATTATGAAATTAATATGAAAACTAAGGTCCCTTTCGGGTCACTGGGTGGTTGGTTGGTTGGTTGAAAAAACTTTATTTGGGTCCTGCAAGGCGCGCGTCAGCGCGCAGCGGGCGACTCCCACATCGGGACCGTCAGACCAAGCCTGCCGGCCGCTCCGCGGGCCTGCTGGACGGCCCAGAGCTGGTCAGCCAGGAGGGAGCTGCGGAGGGCCGCCTCCCACCGTGGTACGTGCATAAAATATAAAATACTCAATCAAACCTAAAATATTCATTTTTGGATCCGTGTCGATCTCTCGTGGTATCACCCGTTTGCGATAACCACGCAAATGGGCGATTCGTCGCAGTTAGTCTCCTAACCGTGGCGGTAACCACGGTTAGGAGACTAACTGCGTTATGTCTGCCGTGTAGCTACCTGCAATCGTGGTTAGCCGTAACCGTAGTTACCTTATCCGCGGTTAAGGCTGTTCGTGTGACAGCGGTATTAATGGTCTTTGGTTGAAACAGAGGGACGCCTACCAAGATAGTCAGTAAAAATGTATTTTCTTTTTTTGCGTTGCAAGAAAAAATCTGATGTTTCGCGTCCCACTCGCATTCTTTTTCAGGGTTTTCTTCCTGCCGTGGGGTCACGCCTATTCTCCATGATGTGCAGAATTCCGCTGAGGCACACTCTCAATCGGCAGCGCATCTGTAGACCGGTTGGCGTTACCGGCTGTCGCCTGGATGGGTCAGGATTCTATAAAAAGCCGCTTATAGTAATTGGCCTCTAAGTCGACGACGCGGGAGTTGTAAAATTCGATGCGGCGGTCGCTCACCACGATGTGCTCAGCCTGTGTACTCCTTGTCACTCGATCTTGCGGACGTCGTTTTTATGTTGTCGCAGCCTCTCGGGGAAGTTCACTGTTTCCCCCACGTAGGAAGCGCGACGATCAGCACGTGGTATGGAGTAAACCAGCTCTTGCACATTTTCTTCGGGCGGCCTGTCTTTTTTGCCACGAAAAGGTGCAAGTGCCAGCAATCCGCCTACTACAATCCACTTCCACGAAAAGCATGTCCGTACAGTTTCTCATGGCGGATTCCGCGGCTTTCTTCAAGCTCTGTGTGGCGATGGCACAACCCTCCTCACAGGGAGTCGGCGCGTCCGAAGAAATTGGTCCCCGCAATTTAAACAAAAAAAAAGTGATTCCGCCCGCGTTTTCTTTCTCAGTGCCTGGCAGGCCGACAGCAGTCCGACGCTGCGACAAAAGAGTTCGTCGGGGCGAGCTATGGGAAAATGGCACCTACAGGATAAAAAGTAACGAGTAACGTGACACCACACGTTACCGAAAAATGTTAACGTAAGTACGCTACCCGTTACAGTTCCGAAATTGCAACGAGTACGTTACTAAGTTACCGAAATAAGTAACGCGTTACCGGTAACGCCGTTACTTGTAACGCATTACCGCCAGCACTGCGCACGGGCCTACAAAGAGCGCTCGCGTTTAAACCCATCAGTGCACGTATCCGCGTAACCATAGTCTGTGCAATCGATCTGCTCTTTCATTTTTTTTTCTTTACCGACATACGCACGATAATCGCTTACCCGTCGATGCCAGATGGAGCCCTCAAACTGCTCGTTACGCTTAATCGTAATCCGAAAAAAAAAAAGGTTGCGCAAACCACACGTACCGTACGGGCGGACGAACTTCGCAAGAGCAGCGACACGACTGCCGAACATTGCTCCGGCAATAACAGGAATGACAATCAATGAACAAACTGAAGAATTCTGTGTACGTTCACTATAGGACGGCGTACATTGCATTTCCCGTGTTTTGCCTGCTCCCCCCCCCCCTCCAAAAAAAGAAAAGAACCAAAACCCTTTTATAAGGTACACGTCAACATACGCGGTGACCCCTAATTTCGACTTCCATCTACCTGTAAAATAAGGGCGAGAAAGAAACGCGCTTCTTAGAACAGCACTCGACGCTATTTCAAAAGAGCTTCAGATCAATATGTACACTCGATCAGAGTCTCTAGAGGTCAATTTTTCTTTTAATTTTTATCGCGAATATGTATGTACATATGAACTATAGGGTGAGAGAGACGAAAAGACTTCATCGGACTTCAGCCTGCGGGTACGTGGGCGTTCAAGGTTCGTGTGGTATGGGATGGGCAGGAGGTGAAGAGCTATAGGAGTGTGTAATCGATTGATCCGACGAAAGAAGGAAATCGATTGATTTGCTCGCCGAAGCATGCCACCCCGTGAGCGGCGACGGTTTGAATTGACCACTCGCCGTTCGATATCGGGCCGACGACTATTTGTCTGCAGAGCATCGCAGGCGCGCTTCTTCATTTCCGAATGTCGTGTACTACGCCTCGGTGTAAGTGCGCAGCCGCACGCACGAGTGCGTGCGGACACACACACACAGATAACAAAGGCACACGCACACAGACGGATACGGCATCGTGTGCCGCCCTTGACTATTTATAAGAACGGTGCGCAGGTTTGAACATGCCAGAGGTAGCTATGGTTAGTCGCTCGCAAGAGTCGATCAATATGGTAAACTTCAAATGTCGACGTATTGTATCGTACTGCCAGTCGTCTCCTGACAAACATAAAAGAAATGTGGCTCGTGTGGAGTCAACTTTTTCTCTTATCTCTGAAAGGAATAACACGACTGTTACGGCGAGTACGTATAACAGAGGCGAGATTTTGTCCTGTTGATTCTATTATTGTGATACCATTCATATGGACACTCGAGGCAAATGTTTGCCGTCGGCGTCGCCGTCATGTTCCGTATAAAGTCCAAATCGATAACGTCGCGCCGCGCGTCGTATGTTCTATTGTGGTGCGAAATCATGCGAAGGTTGCAGACGGGCGCGGCTCAAGCGCGCTGGCTGGCTCCGTCGCTCTGAGGAGCACGAAAAAGTGTTATTTTTTGGGGGGAGGGGGCTGTGTCGTTTGCGCAGGAACTACGAACTTTGACCAAATGGGCCTGGTCGTGCGTAAGCCAGCGCGTGCGACCATGCCCGTTTGATTTATCTCGCCAGAGATCAGCAGACGGCTCATACCATTGGACCTGCTGTGCTCACCCCTTACTTCGCGCTGAAGCGACAGACAGTGCGAAAAGCGCTTCGCTCACTGGAGCGACCATATTCTGGAGGAAAGAATCGTAGAGCCAAAACGACACGAGGACAGAAAGGTACACGGGACCGCGTTCTCTTACGCCAGCGTTTTGTAGAGTTAGGCAAAATCGGATGCTAATGAAATTAGCGGGCAGCCTTTCTTCGTATGACATTCCACTTTATTGCTATCACATTCATTGCTTCGCTGCTGACCGGAAAGTCGCGGAAGCGAATTCTGGCCGCATTTCTGATGGAGGCGGAAAGTGACTGAGGCCCGTGTACTTAGATTTAGGTGCATGTTATGGAACCCAAGGTGGACGAAATTTCCGGAGCCCTGCACTATGGCGTCTTTCATTATTATCATATGGTGATTTTGGGACGTTGAACCCCAACAAATATTATTATTCGTTGCTTCGCATTCATTTGTTTGGGGGAGGATTAGTACACGGACCGAGAACAAAAAGAATAAGACAGCTTTCGTCTTCGTGTCGTCATTAGGCGAATGCATCCCTGTTAGTTTTTTACCTATGAGGCAGTCCGCTTGCACTCGACGTAAACATTCGTCCACTCCATTCGGCGCCTACGGCTATACTCGCGGACTACTTTTCTTGGCAATGAAGGGAAAGCTACGGAGGCGGAGCGTCTGCACATGTACTGATACGCGAAGTAGTCCGGTTTGACGCGCGTCTCGTAAAACCGTGGAAAGGGATGGCTAGCGTTGGGCATTTCGACGCAAACGCTGTTTGCGTCTAATGTACGGGTAAAAGGCGCGACTTTTTCAAGCACGCAAAACGCAAATGACAACGTAAAAAATAAAAGAAATACAAATATCTCGCTTGTGTGCGCTGCGTTCTGTCTCAAAAAGATACATATAGAAAATAAAGGAGTATTTTATATATCTCACGCAGAAAATACGGACGCACTTGTGGGACTACATTCATTAGCGGTCGGATACGTGCACTGTGGCTCTGTAGCCTTCGCTTCATTGCCAAGAAAAGTTGTCCGCGAGTATACATATCGTTAATCAGGTGTGGGAACACTCGCCGTGAGCCACAAGAGCCAACCTTCACGCAACGCAGCATGCGTTGGGAAATGGCGCTAGCGTAAGTGCCGCGTCAGCGTTGACAGTCTTGTTTCAAACAACTACACAAGCTGCTAACTTCGGACACGGCAATATCTACTGCACAAGGGTTCTGATACCGCACAATCAGGGCTGGGCAAAGATACTTTGAAATTGTATCGCGATACGATACAAGATACTCAGGCAAGAAGTATTGCAGATACAGATACAAGATACTGCCGCAATAATTGTATCCGATACGATACTTGGCAATTGTATCTTAAGATACTTCGATACATTCTCAAATTTGTTATTATAGATCCATATAATGCAGCAGCAAATGCCTATGCACGAAAATGTCTGCTTCAAAATTCGTTAACTGTGACCCATTTTGTTTCACTTGAATGAAATGTCTGTTAGTATCTCAAAAGTTTTGCCCTTCTTGCTCAAAGTACATTAGTTTCCTTCCAAAATAACTTATTGGGGTTTGTTTTAGCTTCTTCACAGGACATCTCAGATTCTCTTTGTACACTTCGCTGACAGCGGTACTTGCTTTGCACAGCTTGCTGACCATCTAACAGGTTGCCATATAATCACAATAACTTCAATAATTAAGAAGCCTTTTCACGACGGCGCAAATACCGGTGTGGAATTTTACCTTGTCCGTAAAAAGACAGCTTGCACAATACCGTATATCCGGACAGGTGTGCAGCAGCAACAACGCTGGTAGCGGCACTTTCTTTAATTTTTTTTTTGGGGGGGGCGCATGGTGCATCAGGGGTTTGAGCCATTTCGATAGCGGCCTGGCCCACACACATGATCGTCTTCGTCTCATTTGTTTTTATCTTCTGAATAGGTATGTTCGTGAGCTGCACAGACATGACTGGTCTCAAGCATTCCTTTCGTGAGGAACACGTGGTCACCATGTGCTAAAACATAACCGTGGAACAAAAACTCTATATCTCAGAATCCGTGTCCAGATATCAGTCATTCTGTACATCGCTATCGATGTTTCTCGAATCCTCGCTCCAAATCCCCTTCACCTTAATATGAGATATGGGAAAGGCTTCCTTTCAAACGTCATTTTGTTCAAACTCTCTCCCACCATCTTCACTGTCCCGGCCCTTGCAACTAAATTTCGCGACTGCGGCCTGCTGGCTATAAGCTCAGTTTGAGACCCCTGGTGTATACGTAGATGACGTAAAACTGCAATGAATTTTCACATTCTACTTATCTGCCGGCGCAAAGGATTCTTTGTTGATATACTCACTAACGTGCAATCTTTTTAGCAATTTTTCTTCAACGAGAGAATATGTGCAACACAGAAACGTCTCAGCCGTATTGTATAGTTCCACAAAAACGTCGCAGGACACCGCCGCTATTCGCGCTATTGCCACTTATAGCTCCCATTACATGGCAATTAGTAATGCGAAAAATATTTAAGAAAGCCTGAAACAAGAAAACAAATAAAAATAAAATTGAGAGGTGGTTGTGTATAAAACATTCACATTGAATGCGCACAGAAACACAACAGAGACGGCGCCCTTAATAGCTATGAGCATGAATTATCGTCAACTTACCTGTTGAGACAATAGAAAATTCAGTGCCTATACGGAAAATTGCCTGAAACGACTCGTTGGGACGCTCATGAGCAAAACAGAGCATTCAGCAAAACTTCTCGAATCCCCTTCCTAGCATCTTTAAGATGGCTCCTAATGATTTTCATTATTATAATGCAAACTCAATTTCGCTATTTTCCTAAGCCGTAAGCAGAATGTTTTGTACTGTTTACTCAAGGTACGCCCACATAATTATATATTTGTTTGCAAAATCGCCTTGGCAACGTGTAAATGTGTAAACTGTAGTGGAAATAAAGTAGACAGAAGAATAAAGCAGATATCTTATTTTCGGAGCGCGTTGCAAAAGACATACTGCAGTGACCAGACCGGAAAAACAGTGCAGAGACTTAGGTAATGTAAGGGATGCAAAATGACAGCTAAGCACTTCTGCTAATAATCAAATTATGATTTCATAAATTCTTTTGAATAAATGTAGGAAGAAGTGAAAACTACGGTACGCCAAGATAGTTTCTGTTAGGTAAACGTTTGCACTTTTAGATCTAGCATCAGTACCAGTGGTGCTATCCCTGTTAGATTCTTATTTGCGTATAAGTTAATTCATAGCATGCAAGTCAAACTGACATCCACGATATCCTTCAACTCGCTGATATGTAAAATCCACGTGACGCAAAGGAACCCCATTCATGCACGCATCACATTTCGTTACGCCGCAAGACGCAAGAGTACACGCAAGAGAATCTTCAATAACGACACTGTAGCAACATCAGAATTTGCGCGATAGACGCGGCGCAGGACAGTGGCTAAGAGCAAGTGTCGCGGCATTGGCGCAACTAAAAAAAAAGAAAGAAATCGAGCAAACAAAAGGTACATGGGCTGGGCGTAGACGTCCGCGCGCTTGTCTTCCTCGTCTTCTGCCCTCACTGGGGTACTCTGGCGGAAAAATAAAATTGCGTCACTGCCCTAAGACTTATTCAGATGGCCTAGTGGCACCAGTACCAGCTTGAGAAGCGGAGCTTGGTCAGTGATTGTTGTTTCGCACGGTTATGTTGCGATAGAAGTATCTTGTATCTTATGATACACGATACATTATTGAATGTATCGGAAATACAGATACAGATACTCGTTTTGTGAGACGTATCGCGATACAGATACAAGATACCCAAAGAGTATCTAAGATAGTATCTAAGATACATGTATCTTCGATACTGCCCAGCACTGCGCACAATCTACCGATTCATTTCTGGTGTAGCAGCACCACATGAAGTAAAGTGGGAGGAAATCTCGACATGTTAGGGTAAATACCAGAATTGAGTAGGTGCTTATTTTAGCGGTCTATACACTTTCCCCTTGTTTTTTCTTGTACTTTCCGTGCTGTTATTACACGTAAAACCACTCACACTTGCCAGCACATCCTTTCGTACTTTTGAACGCACTGTTGAAAGCCGTTCCAGTGTTGCGTGGGCGAAGTTGGCAGTCCGAAGTTATAGAAACATGTCGAGGGGCAGCATGACAGGCTTTGCTACTCACTCACAAATCAGAACAACGTGCATGTCAGCACTCTCATTAAGGACGCCACCGAGTAATGTCGAGGTGAGTGATTAGGTTGCTGCGTACAAGTTCTCGATCGAAATGATTGAAAGGCTGACGTCCATGTACTGCGATGTGTTGTTCCTCGCCAATACCGGCACTCTAAACTGTAGGTTTTGATGAGGCAATCACTTAACAAGGCAAAGTATTGCGCTGGGTCGTTGTTCGTGATTAAAAACTGCAAAAAGTGTATTATACGAGGCTGTTCAAAAGGCACACGAAACAAGACACACGCAGCGCTGCGTGTGCGTTTTTTGTGTCTGCATATTCTACGTCTTCGTGTGGCGCTGTTTTCAATTAATAACATACACTTCTAAATGTTGTGATGAAAAAAACCGTAAACAGGGGGTTGGTGCTCAAGCCGACGTTTCGACAAGTGGACTTGTCTTCTTCAAGGCTGCCAGTCATCTAAACGTTCCTTTTTTTTAGATACTTTGACAGCATAAAAGGAAATCGTGTGGGTGACATTGCGAGTACAAAGCAAGTGCTAAGTAAATGCAGAACTCGGATAAAATACTAATGAAAAATTTCAGAACCGCCACGGTATTCTAGTGGTTATGGCGCTCGAATGCTGACCCGAAGATGGCGGGACAGATTCCGGCCGCGGCGGGCGCATTTTCGATGGAGGCGAAAACGCTTGAGGCCCACTGCACGTTTAAAAAACTCCCGGCGGTCGAAATTTCCGGTGCCCTCCACTACGGCGTCTATCATAATGACATCGTGGCTTTGGGACGATAAACCCCAACAATTATTATTATTATAGAAATGTTGTGACTGGCTTTTCCAACAACTACAGGAAATTCCCGCCGGGATTACGTCTCTTATGCATCCCACAGTGAGGGACACTTCGCAGCCAGCTTCAGCGCGTTACGCACGTTGCAGTGAGATTATTTATCAGTGTTATCGGCGAATGGAGGGCACAGCAGGGCGATTGAGGTAATGACAAAGCTGATGCCACTGGATTTCGATAATACTCTCAAAGGCCAGTTAGGATACCAAACTGCAACCAGGACGGTCCACGAGTCGGTGTCACCGAGTTTGAAGCGTGACGTGGCATTTTCGCGTACGAAGCAGCAACACCTCGAACAGCCAGTGGTTTGTACTTATGGCACGCGATTTGCTCAGCGGGCCCCTAATTCAACGACCAGCTTAGGTTCCAGCTTGGAGTACTCGTTGCCATAGTCCTGCGCAGAGTTCTCAAAGGAGGGGGGGGGTATCTTGGCGCCCCCCCCCTCCCCCACTGGTCGATTCTGAAAGAAAACATGCTTCGCAATGGAGGGGAAAATAAAAATGGAATGGTGCCGTGCTTCTCACAACGGCCTGCCTTTGGTCCCCAGCATTCCGGACGAAAAGGTAGGAAGTAAACTGCTCTTAGGATGCAGCATCAGAGGTATTTGGCCGCCATTATCGTCAAAAAACCTGCGTAGCCATAACCTTGCACTTTAAACAGTCACGGTACGTGTTCGACTGAGTGAAGGTACGGGACAGTCTTGGCGCCTGCCTTCAATGATTACGGGGGACAGCCCCCCCCCCCTCCCTCCTGTACGCCTTCGGGAACTATGCAACTTTCAGGAGAGACAGAATTAGCGTCAAAAGTTTAGAGACCACGAGGAACAAGAAAAGAGCTGAATATTCCCTGTGCTTGGGCAGGCACCCTTCAATTTAGATTTCCACCACCACCATCGTCATCACAATAATGATCATCATCGTCAGCCTGACTGCG
Organism: Rhipicephalus sanguineus; assembly: GCF_013339695.2. NCBI lineage: Eukaryota > Metazoa > Arthropoda > Arachnida > Ixodida > Ixodidae > Rhipicephalus > Rhipicephalus sanguineus. The sequence continues at coordinate 149,899,678 of NC_051182.1, forward strand.
CCCACTGCCGGGTAAAGGCTTCTCCCATGTTCCGCCAATCAAGCCGATCCCGTGCTTGGCGCAACCACATTACACTCGCAAACTTCTTAATCTCATCTGCCCACCCAACTTTCTGTCTCCCCCTTGCGCGTCTGCCTTCTCTTGGAATCCAGTCAGTTACTCTTAATGATCAGCGGTTATCTTGCCTACGCGCTACACGCCCTGCCAATATACATTTTTGTAGCGTTAACTACACTTGCCTAGCCAGAGCCGATTTCGCGAGGATCGTCATGAGCCGTGCTGCGCATGGGCGAAGATCAGTGATGTCGCACAGCTGGCCCACCGGACCCGGCATCTCACGCGCTCTCCGCCCCCGCCGCGCGCGGCTCGCCGCTGCTTGTCTGCGCGTTCGGGAGGAGTGGCGTCGTACCCGCGGCAGACAAACTGGCGCCGGCGCGCTCGCAGACTCCGCCACCGCCGCGCGCGACTCGCCGCCGCCGGTCTGCGCTTTCCAGAGGAGTGACGTCGTAGCCTTGGCAGACGTATTGGCGCCAGAGCGCGCGCAGATATTCACCTTCGCTGTGCAGTCGCCGTCTGACACTGAGCTGAGCCGCTTGATAGCGCCTCTTACTGGCGTTTGCAGGTGGGTAACGCCATGGAGAAGGAGAGCGCAAATGCTGCTCAACGGCGCAGCAGAGCCGAGAAGCTTATCTCAACGGATCCCGAAGTAGTTACCTGGCAATTAGCGGTTCAGCGTACGAAGAATGAACAGAAGAAGGCCAATAATCCTAGACAATCTGGAAAGCTAAGAATAATCAATTGAACCTTTGCTAACGCTACGTATATCCTGGCATAGCCAAGCTAAGCCACTGCAAATGTTTTTTTTTTCTTCTTGATGTCCACTAAGATGTCCTTAACACCCGTTTGTTCCATGACCCACTCTGCTCTCTTCCTGTTCCTTAAGGTTACGCCTATCACTTCCCTCTCGATTGCTCACTGCGTCGCCCTCAATTTAAGCTGCACCCTCTTTGTCAGCCTCTAGGTTTCTGCTCCGTAGGTGAGTACTAGCAAGATGCAGCTGTTATATACCTTCCTCTTGAAGGTAGTGGTAAACTACCGTTCATGATTTGAGAATGCTTGCCGAATGTGCCCCACCGCATTCTTATTCTTTTAGTTATTTCCGTCAGTTTCGGGCCTGTTCTAAATTTAGATTTCCAGTCTGTTCTAAGACTTGTTAACATCTAAGAACATGTACTGTGAAGCATGACCGAATAAAGGCACAAATTGTCGGGAAATTCAAAGTTTTCTCAGACCTAGCGGTCTCTAAACTTTTGACGCTAACTGTACAGAGCTGTCGTGCTGTCAGGATCTTCGTCGCCCTTTCTATTTTGGGTCGCAGCTGTCAAGCCGTCGACGTCGTGACCACATACAATGCTGATAAAAACCTGTTCTTCTAGTCTACGGTGGTTGTTCTCTCTTTTTGTGTGTGCGTGTGTGCGTTCTCGTTGTTCACCCGGGTTCCCTCTCATCATTTTGTGGTCCGCTTGCACGCGTGAAAAAAAGCTTGTCCGTCTGTCCTCTCTTTGTGTCGTCTGCACGATTCTGTTGTCTGCTGTGACACGTGATAAAGAGGGCCATTTGAACGAAAGCTGCTGAGGGGCCTAACCGCGGTCACTCATTTGGCTAAGTGCACTGTCGGGTGCCCAACAGCAGGAACAGTGGTGGTCAGGGAGAACGTATATAGAAAATACAAGAACAAACGGCACTTTTTGTCAGGATGAAAGGCGGCAGGCGAAAGGGTGCGCGATGATGGCTCCATCTGACAAATGTCAACTCTGAATGAAGCATTCCTCAAGTTTTTGGCTTTGTCATCCTCATTCTCGCGTTAGTGCGCTTATTAAGGCGCTTATTATTATTATTATTAAGACGCTTATTATTAGTGCGCCTTAGGGGCCTCATCAAACGGGAAAAGTGACCGTCAGCGGCATCGGCGTCACACGAAGTGTGCACCGAAGTGACGCCGCCGACGTCATCATTACGTCAAAGGTCTCTAAATCTGTGACGTCCTTATGACGTCATCATGATGTCGCTTGGTCAAAGGTGGGCGGAACCCGGGGGCACTGCAAAACCACCTGAAGTGCAGAAAGCTTTCAACGCCTCTGGCACATAAGAACATAAAAAAAAACATGTCTTTCCGTGGCTTCTAGTGTCCGTACAAGGTAGAAGTTTAGGGGAAGCGGGAATCTTGAAGCAATAAAAAATCATTGGGACAAGGGGTGTTGCTGAAGGGAACGTTTCGACAAGCGGACTTGTCTTCTTCAAGTCTGCAACTGTTCAAGTTGTAGCCTCGAAGAAGACAAATCCCTTGTCGAAACATCGGCTCCAGCTACACCCGTGTTCCAAGGATATTTCATCGCTTCTCGTGTCCGTGCATCGTTTCGCGCTAGATCTAAGTTGTTCGCATGATTCACCAACAATCTCCCATTTCAACCCCTTTCAAACTCCTCTATCTCCTTCCCCATTGTAGGGTGGCGTACCAATTCTTTTTCTAAACTGTTTAACGTCCCTGCCTTTCCTCTCTCTCCTCTGTTCGTTCCTTGTCGACATTTGACAGTTGTAGTTGGACATCCGCTGCAGCTTTGTGGACGCAGGCTGCCAGCCATTTCCAATGACAGCCTGCGTGAGCGGAGCTGCTGCGGACGCTTAACTAAAACTGCCTAGGGTTTGTTCGATGACCTGTCGATTATCACTGATTTGCACAGCCACACTACTGAGACTTCAAAATGGCCTGCTTGTTCATTTAAATCCCGCTCATCCCCTTTCGAAAACAGTTTCTAAGGAAATTGATCGGAATGAAGCAGTGTTTGAGAGAGAACGAAGTGAGAGTAACAAACATGGCGCTGAATAACAACTACTCTTAACTGCTATTCAACTGCAATATATAGGAGGCAGGATCTCCGCAGTCGACCCAAGAAAACAAGCCAAATACAACCTAAGCATCAGAAGAAAAAGAAATGATTTCAAGTCGCATCTCGGCAGTCTGTTACACCTTAAAAAAAGAAAAAGAAAGTTCCCACGGTCCCTTATGCATTCGCCTAAGACAACTCGAAGGCGAAAGCTATCCTCTTCTTTCGTCTCAGTAAATTGCATTTGTCCCCCCTCCCCACGAAAGCTTCCTGCACCTTACGTAGTTTAGCACTGCCTCCGGGATTAGAGGAATTGCAAGCCTTCTGCATCTCGCGGGTTTTTGCAGAGCCTCCGGGATCGGCCCACGTTTGACTTATAGCGACGACTTTGAGCCAGGACATCATCGTGATGTCATGAGGACATCACACATTTTTGCTACGAGGACGTCATGAGGACGTCACAGGGTGACGTCATCACGTGATGTGATGTTTTTTGCATCACTCGTGTTGACGCCGACGACGACAGTTACTTATCGCATCTGATGAGGCATCTAAGGCTTTCACTTACATAGCGTACATAATAACCAGCCCGGCCCAGCAGACCACCGAAGTGGAAGATTACAAAAAGAAATATGCCCTCATCACTTGGCAGGTCTTAACATTCTCTTTTAACACGAAAGTGTTTTATGCCGGGGTCCACCAAGTACATCCGTCACGGATATGACGTTGATAAAATGGACGCCAACGGGTGAGAAAGAAAAAAACCGAGAAAAAGATACCCCGCTGGGAATCGAACCCACGACGTTGCGGCCGCGACAGCAAGCACCCGACGCCCTACCGACTAAACTAACTCGGGAGATGCTAGACACGGCGCGAACGCGCCTTATATCTTTCACACATTCTCTTTCGCGGCGGGCGGAGCTAGAGTCTAGATCACGGTGTAAGAAATATAATTTAGGTGTGGACACTCGCCGCCCGCCGCGAAGGAGAGCGCGTCCAGATAATGTTCGCCTTTAATACATGCGCCGGCCGCAGTTTCGTGGGGGGCGCTGCGACATGGGGGCTTAAGAAACCTATTGGGACGAGTCGAACGCGCGTTTTTCTTCATTTTTTTTTCACCTCATTGCATTCTTTCACGGCGAGTTTTCATACGGCCACGGTGTAAACGGCGCACCCGACGCACATAGCGTCCCTAACAGCGTTGCGTACGTAAAAGCACGGCGTCTTGCTTAGAGCGCGTGAGCAGTCTTTCTGCTCGCTGACTTCTCACGTGCGCAACGCCGTTACGGACGCTCCGGACGCTACGCACGCAGCTCGTCTTCTATAGTACATGCGCCGGCCGCGGTTGCGTGGGAGGCGCTGCGACATGGGGGCCGATAAGGGGCCGAGAGGAGGAAAGAGGCGAACATTATGTGGACGCGCCGTCGGGCGGAGTGTCCACACCTAAATTATTTTTCTTACACCGTGCACCGTGGTCTAGACGGAGCGGGGCGGTGCCGCCGTCTGTTAGATGTGAAAAGAAGTAATGCTTCACGATCGACACTTACTAGCGCTTACTCCGAGATTGCACGCGATATCGGAGATCATGGTTAAAGCGCCTCGATACCAGAGAGGTAGACTGGCCGCGCTGGCGTCGCCGAGGCACCCTTGACGTAGTTACGTTCTTTGCCTTTGGCTTCGTGTTAGCGTGCGTCGGCTCAACGGAGTAGTGCAGCTGCCGCGTACACCAACGGCATTTCTCCGCCGCCTACTGCTTCAATTGCGAGAGCACCGACTAACAAAACTGCTGCAATGTGCGTTGCAGAAAGGACGCGATTTCGACGGGCGAATGTTGTGCCTCGGTGGAGCGAGATCAGCGCCTGCGAGACAGAGGCCAGCGGGACGCACGCGTTTGCGGCTCAAGCTACGAACCTTTACCTCCCGTGTTGCTGAAGCGCAGTGTGTGTTATGTATGCATGAGCACAGGCGTCGGCTACCCATTGCTAGACAGCGCACACCGTGCCGTTTCTCACCTTCATTGACGACACTTTGAAGAAGTGCATACCGGGTACCAGTGTTGATTATGAGGTTGTTGATATCATCCTTACGCGGGATTCACGATTCGCTGTGTCCAAATACATGTTCACACCGTCAGCTACCACAACAGTTTAATCATGATCATGGGCGTTAGTCGTCGCGATAGAGACTTGCTGTCAACATGGGTGCATCCACGTCAAACGGTGCTATAGCTGCCAAACACGAATAGACATTGTACAAGCTCTCATATGTGCTCTCATATATCACTACACAATAGCACTACTTCTGTGAAGACACGTTTCACTTTCGTGTTATACCGATTCCTATGACGGAGGGATCAGCCATGACTTTTTTAAATAGAACTAACGCATTTAACGAATGCCTAGGTTGAATTAAACATGGACAACGGAAGAAGGCAACACCTGCGCGTCGTTTCTCCGCCACTGTGTTCGCGTTTACGCGTTATGAAAGATATAATGGGCAACCACCCTTTGTAGCACGAAGTCACAAGGAAATCCACACGGATCTCTCAGAGTTGAAAGATTCAACGTTGAAGAAAATTCGGCCCGGTCCGGGGATTGAACCCGGGACCACCGCCTTTCAGATGCGGTCGCTCTTCCAATTGAGCTAACCAGGATACTCCAATCGGCGGCGCGGGGGCGAATTAGTGGAGAACTCGAAGCACATGGTCACAGAGGGCTAGGTTTTTCATTAAGGTGTTGTCAAACAAAGAAACGAGCCCTCGAAAACTCCATTCCTTCATTCATGGACACAGAGAATATTTCAAATGTGTCCTGTGGAATCCCGCTAGGTGGCAGAAAGATTATGAAAGGGATAATGGACAACCACTTTATTAGAGCGTTAGGCAGAAGGTCGCACGTTATCACTGCAGATGTTCTCGTGTTTCTCGGAACACCCCGAACACTCTCCCCGATTGTCGACGCGTTTCCCGAGACGCGCAATCGATGCGAGTCTTATATGGCCTCTCCTGCGAAAAACAGCGCCTACACCTTTCCGTAATTGCAATTGTGCCGTTGTGGCGCATATCGATCCTAAGCATTTCCTTAGTCGTGTTTGCATCCGAATGCATCGCATTTCCTTTCTCCGTAGACTGTAGTTATGTCCGATATGTCGCATAAGTCAACGGGCAAAATTGGGAATTGCACTATCGTTAAAGGGGCACTGACACGAATATTTTCAGTTGTCCTTCTTTTTCGTCAAATGAAAGGTCAAGCCCTCAAGAGCATAGAAAAGGTAGTGCTAAGCGTGAGTGCGCCCTGAAGAAGTGATTACAGTATGTTTTTAAAAGCTAGTTTCGGGTCTTAGTACCCTGACGTCATAACACGGTATGAGCGTCTCGTCACGTGCTCGCACAATATATAGTGACGTTTCCACGGCCGCTCCGCACCGTGGCTCCGTTGGTGACGCATAAGCGGCCATTTTGGAAGTTTTGATGACGCACAAGCGGCACATCTTGAAAGTTTTGGTACCTAACGTCATCACAACTAGCCAGACTGCTGCGTGAAGTCACCAGAATTTGTACTGTAGCCTGACGACAAGCTAGTGTCGATGTCAGTAGGTGCGCCATAGAAAAATTGACTTTAATATGAAAATCAAGTATCTTATCAGCATTTGCTGAGCTTCACACTTGCTCAGCGCCATCTCTGCATGCAGGAGATTTGTATAACAGAGTAAACTCGCCTTCAAAAAAAGGTGTCAGTACCCCTTTAATGGCTGCTTACCGCCAATGTTATCTGTAGTCGAAAACAGCGGCACTAGTGGGTGAAATGAGTGTGGAGTTCTGAACAAAACAAAATTTCAGAGTCCTTGAACTACCTTGAAGATAGAAGCCAGCGAAGCTGTTACTATGGTGGGTCTGGTATAGAGGAATATCTCTATAGCAAATTTACATATTATCATTATTTACTATATTGAGCGAATAAAGAAAAATAGACTCAAATATTCCGGTGTTTCTCTTGCGCATGACGCATATTATCTCATCAACAGCGGCCAACGGTGGTCTCTACGTGAAATGCTGTAGTGCATAAGAAACCACGCTGTTTCAAAAGCACAAAAATGACATGACGTTCGTTTTTATGCAAGTGGTCTTGTCTTTGAGGCAAAACTGTTCACTTCATTCTCTCATGTTGGAGAAATCATGAAACTTTATGTTTACTCGTTCGCTGTGTCCGCTTTTGTCGACGAAAAAGCGCTGAATTAGTCGAGTTAATCGGTTACCCCAAAGTTGCTGTTCTAAGCGTCTTTTGTCCGCGGACGCGACCGGCCGAAACCTAGCCATATATGGATCCGCTTTAGAAACGCAGGAGCATTTGTTGTTCGAGGCTACGCCCCTCTCACGTACAAGAAATTTCGCTTGTCCCGCCGCGACGCATCGATCGCAGGCATTTAATTAGAAAGTGCTCATCCTAATGTATCAAATTCCTTACTTTTCGGAGTATAATCAGGTTCAAGTATGCCGTACAAGTCAATGGGTATAAAACGTAACAGGTCATCTTCAGCGTTCCGAATGCGCTTGTGCTACGTGTACCTACCCACGGTAATGACTGCTACGGCCGATGTTATTAGCAATCAACTTCGAGTAGTACCTATACAATAACAAACAGTGTGCCATTTGCAGGTGAAATGATAATAATAAGTGCTGCTGTCTCACGCGCCAGCACCACGTTATGATTATGAGGCACTCCACAGTGGGGGACTCCGAACTGATTTCGAATACATGGCGCTCTTAAAAGTGCAGTTCAATAAGTACACGGGCGTTCTTGCACATCCCCTACATCGAAATGCGGCCGCCGGGGCCGGGAGTCGAACCCGCGCCCTCGAGCTTAGTTGCAGGTGAAATAAGTGCGGGTGTTATGAACAAAGGCAGATGTTCTGAACAGAGGCTGGTGTGGACTCCTGAACGAAGGCTGGGGCTCTGAAGAAAGGCTGGTGGGGAATTTGGAACCAAAGTTAGTGTTCTGAACAAAGCCTGTTGGGAACCTCAGAGCAAAAGGCTGGTGTTACGAACCAAAGCTGGTGTTCTCAACAAGGGCTGGTGTGGGCTTCTGAACACAGGCTGCTGTTCTGAAGAAAGGCTAGTGTGGTCTTCCGAACAAAATTTCGTGTTTTGAGCGAAGGCTGGCGTTCTGAACAGAAGCAGGTGGGAACTTCTAAACAAAGGCGGGCGTTCTGAACAAAGGCTGGTGTTTTTCAAGAAACACTGGTGTGGACTTCTGAGCAAAGGCTGGTGTTACGAAAAAAAGCGGGTGTTCTGAACAAACGGTAGTGTGAACTTTTGAACAAAGACTGGTGCAAACTTCTGCGAAACTAGGGTGCGTTAAGAAATCCTGTAGGAACAACCACGTGTTCGGATAAACTTAGTTCCTTGTTTATTGCTGACTATACGACGTCGAAGTTGCGAAAAAGCTTGTGCTTTTTCAATAATTTCTTCTGTCGAGAAAAAATAGACCCTCTTGGATTATATTTTTATATTTATCCTTCAGGCATTAAAGAATTAAAAAGACGTTTGAGAACTCAACCAGGTGGCAGCGCTTTTTTTTACGCTGTTCCCTTATATTGCATGCTTCGGCAGCGTTAGTGTATATTCGTTTCACATCCCATATTGAAAAACTTTGTAGTTTTGAAATAACATCATCTTTATCGCTAGTATCTCTGAATTTACAGGTTGTCGTTATTTTTTCGGTACTATACCTCTTGCCAACTATTGTACATCATACAAGCACGTCGAATGTCATCCCAAAGCAAAGGTAAGGATTTAATTTCTTGTCGATTCGTCAAAACTTCACCATCATCGCCCATTTCTATTCATACTTTTACTGCTGGATTCGGCAGTATTTATAATGAGTCGCCAATCTCCAGATATATTTAGTTCAGCTTTATTCAAAATTTTCTCTCTCGGTTAACGTGACTGCTCTCACGCTGTCCCTCAGTTTAGCAGTGATATCCGCACCCTGTAGCTTTGTAGCTCTACGCCTTAGCCGCTAAGTCAGCAGGCTGGGTAAACATATCAAATACTTACATTTCAACGGCATTTGACATATTTACAAATACCTCGCAGGCTCCTTGTAGGAGCATTACGTAGGGGTAATAAACAATAATATTAGCAAGAACACAAAAAACAAAATAAATCGAAGAACCAGACATTATACAACGGCAAAACCTAAAGTATATGCAACATAGGCGTAACATCGTAATAATAAAATACAAAGTATGTTGTACATATTTGAGCGGGTCTACTGATATTATTCTATAATACATAAACATTATTTCAAGTGATCGTATGATTCGCAAAAACAGTCACACATTTTAGTATTTTATTTCTAAACACCGCGTGGTCATGAATACAGACGACATAATTCATTTCACTGAATAAGTGCACGCGTTAGCGCCGATGCGTTAAAGACTTGGGTGCGGCAGAAAAGACGAGCGAAACTTGCTGAATATGAATCCTGCGAGATATGCGATGTGGTTTTGATAGTGGCAAAGTGCGGATAGTCGGAACGAGCAAGAGAAAGTGCCTTATACGGGCTCGCCGACGTTTCGATAACAGGTCCTATCTTTGTCAAAGGCGCCTTGTCATCCTTTGTGCGCTAGTTTTAAGCAGGTTAATGTTTACGGTATTGCCAACAGCTACACGCGACGCCACGTAACATGGCGTCAACATCAGCCTGCTTGAAGAAACTAAGACGCCACAGATGACAAGGTGCCTTTGACAATGATAGGGTCCACCTATCGAAACGTCGGCCAGCCTGTTTTAGGCACTTTCTCCAGGTCGTTCAAACTATCCGCACTTTGCGTTTACATCTGTCTGCTCCCACATTTGATTGTGTCAAGGTATTTACGTGGGCGCTGTAGACTGTTTCATGCAATGAACAAGGCAGGCCCGTAGTCAGGGGGGGGGGGCTAGGCCCCCCCCCGAAGTTTTGGTGAAGTAGGTGTTTTTACCGAAACTAAATACTGAAAGTAGGTGTTCTTCTCACATAGTCAAGGTTTTCTGCAAGTAGGCCTCCCCCGAAAAAAATTCCTGGCTACAGGCCTCGAACAAGGTAATCTTAAACAACCGAAGCGGTCGTTTTATCATGGGCAATGTTCGCACTCACGTGTTTCAGATGACGGCACTCAGCCTAACGGCGAAGGGACGCCCACCGCTAGCAGCCACGAAGCCACCATGTTCGTTGGTCGGCGGGATAAAAGCTTCGGCGTCAAGCAGTGCTGCGTGACAAGGTGACAGTTGCGGCGTCACCTGCGGCGGGCACACCGCGTCCACTTCGACCCGAACGCTAGGGACGGCTGCGGGCCGGGCGCATCCGACACTGGCGCGCGCACGCTGACGCCGGGAGCGCTGGGGAAAGAGGGACCTTAGGGATCGAGGAGAGGGGCAGGAAAGGGGGAGGAGAAAGGGGCGCTGGGGAACAAAGCGACGTCAGCGCTAACTGGCCGTCGTGGCGGCAAGGTCGGAGTGGCACGATCGACGCTGCGTGAAGGCCCCGGCACGTGCAGCGCGTCGCGCGTGCTTGTCATGCAGGTTTGAGCGCGACCATAGAGTTTCCTACAGTCTTCAGTAGAGCGAACTGCGCAGCTGCGATAATTTAGACACCGTGGGAATGATGGGTAGTACGTGGCTGAGGATACTATTGGCGCAAATCGAACAAGGACACATAACACAAAAGAACAGGACGGGTGCCGATCGGCGCCCGTTTTGTTCTTTTGTGTTATGTGTCCTCGTTCGATTTGCGCCAAAATTATCCTCAGTTATGAACCAGTACCAACTAGCTCAAACCAGAATTCTGGTAGTACGTGGATTCGCCTAGTCTTCGTGCTTGCGGCTTCGAACGCACTTGTGGCTTTGTTTATCTTTATGTTTTGGCTTTTGTTTCGGATAAAAGAACGGCTAGTCGTGAACTTCGTGAGCTGATTTGTATTGGTCAGCCTAAAAGGGTTGTAGCGGCTACGAGATTGAGCGCACCCTAGCGAAACCGGAACCGGCCAGATCCCCTCCACCAGGGGTGAGAAGGTTGCGTGTTCAAATGAAGTCCGGGTAGCCACTGTTGGGACGCATGTACGCGCGGAAGAAGCTGACTTTACAGTGTGAGGCCTAAAGAAATCACGGATTTATTTTCTTTCTCCTCTCACCCGTCCTCTCACGACTGGTGGAGTGGTTCTAGCCGGTTCCGGTTCAGGGGTGCGCGCCATCTCGTGGCCGCTACAAGGTCAAGGTGGTGAAGTGGGACTGCTAAATTTTTTTCCGAACTTTGTCTTCCGACAGACAGGTCACAAGGAGCCGAAAGAATGAAGCTTAGACAAGTCCATGTACTACCCATAATTCCCATGCTGGATAAAGCGTCATGCGTCGCAGCTCTCATAACTACTAGCGCCAGATTTCCCTCTAGTGTACAATTCTAAAACTCTATGAGCGCGACAAGCCGCGCCTCTCAAACAAGAGAGATCCTTAGGAGAGTTACTATGGAAAAACTCTGGCGCTGTGATCGTTGGTTAACTGTGGGAATTGTGCCTGGTCTACAGACCACTTTAGGGGTGCATTTGAGTGCCGCAACCTTGGGCTCTTAATGTTCCCATTTTCTATCTGTTACAACCCAGCGAACGGTACTAAAACAGACCCATAGGCACGAAAGCGGCTGTTGCCATGGGTGTCGGTAGGGGGTGCAAAAGGGGCACTATCCCCCCCCCCCTCATTCCTCCCAAGCCACACCAGCACTTGCCGTTCACCAAAGCCACACCAGCGCTCCCCTGTCCCCCTCGCCGCGATGGAACACGGCTTTGCACCCCCCAATACAAAATCCTGCTGACGACGATGTCTGTTACACATGCATTTGACGTTTAATGACACTGTAAATTTGACGTCGTGACATGAAAACTGAAAAACCATTTCCGTACAACTCAAAGACAGCGGTGACCATAAATTTAATATAAATCGGCTCGCGCGCGCTGATTTCATTAGGAAGGGAGTTAAGGGGAATGAAAGATAGAAGAGAGAGGAAAGTGTACTAGCCACCTTGTCAAGATGGGTACCCGCAACACACAGAACGCCAGGTCGAGGTACTTTTGTTCCCATTAAAGTTAGGTCTCGCACCTAGCTCCTACTCGAAGAACTTTTTTTATGAACAAAATCACTGGCGTATCCAGATGGGCGGGTTGGGCGGTTCAACTCCCCCCCCCACCCCCCCCCCCCAAGAAAGTTTCAATTTTGCATGTGTATATATACACGCATACATACAAACGCACGCACGAAACACTCATGAAATATGGTTGACCCCTCCACTCTGAAAAAAGTTTCTGGCTACGCTACTGAACAAAATGCTCAACGGATTGAGCCCCTAGACCACTGGCATCCGCACGCAACCTTGCTTGTCTGATGGTGGCCCTTCTGAACTTCTTACGAGTTGGACAGCGCCGCCTTCCACTGTGTGTGCTCGGTAAATTTCTGTGTTAGTTTTTTGTATATCGCCGACCACCAGAATCATGATCAACCTGACTGCACCCACTGCAGGGCAAGGGCGCATGTTCCTCCAGTTCCTCCAATTAACCCGGCCGGTCTTGTGCTTGCTGCGGCCACCTTATCCGCGCAAACTCCTGGCAAACAAATATGTCTCCTTAGGGCAGGCAGTGACCGCAGATCCAAACCATGAGGCTGAAGTAACTATAGAAGAATAGGAATGGGACGGTGTGAACTTGGCATGTACTCTCAGGTCATGAATGGTACGTCACCAGTGTTCCTCAAGAAAAAAGTATGTACAGTTGCATCTTGTCTATATGCGCTCTGCTTGCGCATGACATGTGGTCTAGGGTTGGAGTGCCCGCGCACCATGGCCTTGTGTCTGTATAATCTTCAGGATAAATTTCATGCAGTATGTGCAGGTTGCTGTGTGTACAGCTTTGAAGTCTTACCCATATGACCTTTCCTTCCTTACTGACTGTATTAAGTGGGAAACGAACAGCTGGAACCATATATATAGGCGTGCGTATAGAAGGGGCAAAGGCCTTTCCCTTACCCATATGACCTGTCCTCTTACCCATATGCCCTGTCCTTCCTTACTGACCTTTCCCTCATACCTCATATGACCTGTCCTTCTTTACTGATTGTATTACGTGGGGGTGGTAGTTTCGCTACCTTCGCTCTGTGACGGTTTAAAATTGCAGAGTAGTTCTGGTCAGTCGAATGTCCACGCTACAGTAAGCGTATAGGAAATTCGCAGGGCATTCACAAACAGCGCAAGAAACGAACAGCTGGAACCATAGGCGTGTGCGTACAGAAGGGGCAAGGGCCTCTCCCTAATCAACCGAGGGGAGCGCCAAGTTTGCCTCACACCCTTGCTCAGGTGGTCCTGTCGCGTCATTGTTTTAATGTTTTAGGGTTACGGCCACGCTGGTTTCCGGCGATATTTGCGGCCAAGCGCCACAGATGTTGCAAAGCAAGAACTATACTTTACGTCCTGAAAAGCCGGGCACCAGAGACAGGTCGTTGTCAGAAGCACGTAATCGCCTCATCTTCATTTCTGCATCCATTGCGAAGCTTTTATTCTTTCGGATTCCACCATTAGGGGGTGCAAAAGTAAATCCCCCCCCCCTCATTGGAGCACCTCGCGCACGCCTACGGGTGGTGCGATTGCAGGTGACGATGGCCAAGCTAACCACGCGCCTCTAGAACAAACCTAAACCAACCAATCAAAGAACCATCAGTTGGGAGCAAACAGCTCTTGTGTATTCAGCGCAAAACTGCGCGTAAAGATAGAGCCACTTCCGGCATGCTTCGCTGTAACCTGCAATTACGAGTTTAAGTGAGAGCGATGATTCCTAATTTAAACCGGTAATGTAACTAATGTTTACCGCGCCCGTACGATCGCTCCTCGCGTCAATTGCAGACGCACGTCGCGGTTCGACTTGCCTGCGTCGCCCATGATATACACGTACCGGTGAGTATACGGGCTGAAATGAGTTGTCGTCCGAATGCGGCGTTTGTCGATATACGGCGATCGAACCAGGGCTGTATGTCAGTGAAAAAATGATGAACAGACTTTCTTCTGATGTGCATTTTTTGCGGTAGTGTGTGTGTGTGTGTGTGTGTGTGTGTGTGTGTGTGTGTGTGTGTGTGTGTGTGTGTGTGTGTGAGTGTGTGTGTGTGTGTGTGTGTGTGTGTGTGTGTGTGTGTGTGAGTGTGTGTGTGTGTGTGTGTGTGTGTGTGTGTGTGTGTGTGTGTGTGTGTGTGTGTGTGTGTGTGTGTGTGTGTGTGTGTGTGTGTGTGTGTGTGTGTGTGTGTGTGTGTGTGTTCAGAGAAGGGCGGTGAAATAAAATCAGGAAGGTTATTCACGATAGCTTCGTGTAAACAGACAAGGTCACCAATAATAATGAATAGACAGCGGTTGCATATTGTGAAGACATTTGATCCGTCCGGACGTTATTTCAAATGTTGATTGCTTCGTTCTCTCGAGCGTTTTGAACTTGTACTTGCGGTTCATTCCGTGGTTCGATCTTTATTTCCTCCTGCCCTCGAGGATCGATTTTTTCCCCTGTTTTCAGTGCGTGTTCCACAAGTAGACAAATAAAACAGCGATTCGCTCGAATGAGTGGACGAATCCTTTGTGTTGTCCGTCTCTTGGCATTCACAACAGTGCATGGTCTCGCATTTCAATCACATTCGTCAAATAAAATATGACCATAGGAAACACTCGTGATGAATTGCGGTAGGATAAAAATTGGACCTTAATATAAGAAGGGCAAATAAAGAGACTGAGGATTCAGCATCTTAATGCGAAGTAACGCAAGGTTAAATGGGGTGGTCATTGCCTTACGAATGCGTGACAGCACAAGATCAAAACAGACTTCAGATCGAAGGAATAGGACGCAATAGATATTCTACTGACACTGCACTTCGCAATACATACTCATACTATAGGTACACACTATCAATGAATGAATGAATTAATTAATTAATTAATCAATCAATCAATCGAAAGAATGGTACGCAGTAGATATTTTACTGCTACTGTACTTCTCTATACCTATTCATAATATACGTATACACATTCAATCAATCAATCAATCAATCAATCAATCAATCAATCAATCAATCAATCAATCAATCAATCAATCAACTGAACTTTCATTATCCACGCTAAATACGGTGGTGACAGAAAAAAAGCAGCAAGGACTGCAGCTCGACAAATACCATTGCTAATATATACTGCTCTAAATTCTACTCTGATACTCCTATTTCTGCCACTACACTTTCTATGCTCCTGCACTGTGAAATACTTTACACCTTTAAGGATTTTTTCAGTGTTCATAATTATTCATCTATTAACCATGAAAAAGCTTCCTCTTATGGGGAGATTCACACCCTTGAGGTAGTATTAATTAGCAATAACGCTCTCAGCCTCAAGTGTGCAATTACCGTTTCACCTGCACAGTGCAGCGGTGTGATGAGCAAGAGCTCACCCTTTCTATACTCCTTTATTGTAACTATGCTACTGCTTTAATGCCCCTTTTTGTCTTTTTTTTAAGTGTTTGTTTTGTCGTCGCTCCCCTACGCATTCCTTAATCTTCAAACCAAGTCGCCCAGTAGTAAACATTACTGTCGTTGCTTATTATCATAGGCGCGCGTACAAAGGGGGGGGGGAGGGGGGTCCTCCCCCACTTCCCTTTTTCATCCAAGGAGGGCGCCACCTCTACCTCATTTGCTCATTTGAAGATGTCGCGTCATTGTTTAACGTTCAGGTTTATGGGCACGCAGTTTTTGTTTTGTTTTGTTTTTTTTGACGATATTAGCGGCCGAAGACCACAGACGTTGCAAAGCAGGAACTGTTTTACCTTCGCCTCCGGAAAAGCGAGCACCATGATACGGGCCGTTGTGACAAGCACGTCATCGCTTCACTTTCAATTTTGAACCAATTGCGAAGCTTCCTTTTTAGTTCGGACTCGACCAATAGGGGGAGGGGTGAGGGGGAGAACTGTGGTAAGCTAGGTAAATTGTGGTAAGTTGGTAATGGATCATTGGAACAGCGCAAAAGAGGAGGCTGCGGTTAAACTTCACCCCCCCCCCCCCTTCCCTTCTGCCTCCCTGAATAGAGAAACCAGCGCACGCACTTGCTTATTATTGCATCGTTCGTTCGGCAATCCATACAAACCGTGCAGCACATTTCCGTGCCACACTCGGCAGTCTTCTTGTGGCCTTCGATTACCACTCGATCCCGAAGAAGCAGCATAAAAACAAACCAACAAGTAAACGTTTCATACCGAGAAAAAAATTATCTTGCAAAGCTCATGGGAAAGTATGCTCTGAGGCCAAAAGGCGTTCTGAACATGACTGAACCAACACGTTCAGTTATCCATCTCGTAACGTCACTGTAAATGGAGACGGCGGCAGAAGAGCGTACGACGGGTACATATTCAATTACTCTGCAGCTCGCCTTCGATCGTCCTTGCCGCGGTCACGTGGTCTCCGTTTCCGCGCATTCGATTCGATTCCCTCGTTGTTCTTCGACCGCGCCTTCTTTCGCGTCGATTGGCCTCGGCACATCTTTTTACATATTGATAAGGCTACATTAAGGACAGCCCCCTTCCAACACACACACACACACACACACACGCACACACACAAACTTACATACGCGTCACAAATATGTATACACCTACAGACCTCGTTGCTGAAAATCCCTTTGTATGGACGACTGTCCGTAAGACAAGTTTGACATTCGGGATTGGTACACAATGCCGACTGTGATAGATCTAATATTTCCCACGATTGTGCAACCGCTTCCGGCCTGTAGGCCAACTCTAATTATAGTTTTGGAAACATTCTTGGATATTTATACGACAAAAACACTTTGCGGGGCTATAGCTGGTGATGCGTATCTTTATATGGCGTCTTCTCTATTCCCCGGGCTTGGGGTGTGCGATTTCTCCTACGGGTTTTGAGCGCAAGAATTTCGTCACCTCAGGCCTATCAGTAAACAAGTGTTATTCGACGCGATCGGGCTCGAGGCTGAAGCTGAACGAAACACGCGGCTAGTGTTCATATACCAGCAGAGTAAAACACACAAGGTTTTTTTTGTTGTTGTTTTTTGTACGTAATAGAAGGAGACGTTCGCGGAAAAATAACGCTGCTCCTTAGTTCCTGAATATCTGAGACGTGAAATATGGTTCCTTTTGTTACATTGTAGGCGAAAAAGAAAATTTCGACCACCACCTGAGGTTCTTTCATGTACAGGGGCCTCAAGCATTTTCTCCTTCATCGAAAATGTGGCCGCCGCGGCCGGGATTCGATCCCGCGACCTTCGGGTCAGCAGTCGAGCACCGTAACCTCAAGACTGCCGTGACGGTTTTCGCATAAGACGATTCGTAGATCTTCTTCCGTTTCTTTTCTTCCCAATCCACTGAATTGATCCGAGTGCTTTTAACAAACTTGATTTGGTAATACAGTTTTCATAACGCCAGCTCGGCTGCTTATTCACAAAGCGCACACCGCGCGAGCACTGCTAGAGCGCATGCGCTCCAGCAGCCATTTTATTTCTTTTAAACCTATTCTTCCTTCAATTATTTATTTTTATTTTTTATCAATTGTAATGTCGTTCTAATACTACATGTATTTCGCCGTCAAACGTCAAATGTTAATATATGCACAATTAAGAGAACCTAGTTCGTTAATTAGTATCGCTCAACAGGGCTTGGCTACTGACCCGAAAGGTCGAGGGTTCAATTCCGGTCATGGCCATCGCATTTCGATGGAGCCGAAATTCTAAAGGGCCGTGTACTGCGCGACGTCAGTGCACGTCAAAGAACACCCAGGTGGTCGAAATTTCCGGAGCCCTCCGTTGCGGCGTGCCTCACAATCACATCGTGGATTTGAAACGTAAAACCCCAGATATCATTAGGGCGAAATCTTTAGATGCCTCACCGAACGCGAAAAGCGACCGTCGGGGGCGTCAGCGTCAATACGAGTGACGCAAAAAATCCCCATGTGATGACAACATCATGACGTCTTTGTGGCGTCACTTAAACATGACGTCACGTGATTACTTCAAAACATGATGCCGTCGTTTCGTCAAAGGTGGGCCATTCACGGAGGCACTGCGAAACCACATGAGGTGCAAAAAAGCTTGCATGCCTCCGATCCCGGAGGCAGCGAAAAACCACGTTCGGTGCAGAGACCTTTCGGGCGCGGGATCAATACGATCGACTGAGAAGAAAAAGATGGCTTTTCAGGCGAAAACCTTAAATGCCTCATGAAACGTGAAATTTGACCGTCGACGGCGTCGGCAAAAATGTCACCATGACGTGATGACGTCATCATATGACGTCAAGGTGACGTCACAGATCGCAAAATTTGTAACTTCATCGTGGCTCCCTGCGACGTCACGTGACGTAGCGTCACATGACGACGTCATCACATGACATCGTAGCTTGGTCAAATGTGGTCCGATCACGGAGGCAATGCAAAAACAGGGGAGGTGCCTCCGATGTTGGAGGCAGTGTAAAACTACGTTTGGTGCCGAAAGCTTTCGAAGGGTGGCGAGGCAGGATCAATACATCGACTGAGAGGAAAAACAAGATGGCCTTCGCCTTCGAGTAGTCTTAAGTGAATGCATAAGGGACCCTGTCACTTTTAACGCGGGCCTGTTAAGCTTTTCGTTATGCTGTTAGCCGTTGACAGATAATTATCATCAACATGAACCGGCACGTGCTATCTTCGTCCTCTTCATCTTCTGCTTCGCTCGCAGAACACGGGCGCCTATATGTCCGGCGTGAGATGGAATTACTCTGATGAGCGAGAGAACCACTACAGAATGAAAGAAAGCAAGAGAGAAATTGTTGGAGAAAATGATTTCTCGGTGAGGCGGGATTCGAACCCGAGTACCCACGATCGGAAGGCGAGCGTCCTAACAACTCGACTATCCAGGAACGCGAGCAGAGCGTAGCATAAATTTGTATAGTATAGTGTACCAAGGGGGTTGGAATGGGAATGGAGGGTGAAGGGGAAAGCATGAGAGGAGAGAGTAAAGCAGAGTATAGAGAGAAATATAAAGAGAGAAATAGAGAGAAAGAAAGAGAGAAACAAATAGACAGAAAGAGACAGAAAGGAAGAGGAAGCGAGAAATAGATAGAGAGAGAGAGAGAGAGAAAGGGAAGACAGAGAAAGAAAATAGAAAGAGCGAGAAAGAGAAAGAAATATATATGGAGACAGAAAGAAATAAATATAAATAGAGACAAGAAAGACATAAAAAATAGACAAACGAGAGAAAAGGAAAGAGAAAGGAAGAAAGAAAGAGAAAAATAAAGACAAACGAAGAAGGCCGTCCAGCTCCGCCCTTCCTTCAGGATCGGCACCACTAATGTGAAGCTGCCCCACTACTTTTTTCCTTTTTTTTCATATTGCTGAACATTAACGCTCAAGCAGTTTTTGAGCTACCGTAGCGCTGTTGTGGGCCTCCGATAACGACGACGCTTGCATAAGGTCAACGACCACGTTGACGACGCAATCTGCAAAGTGCCTCGTGAAACTTTTAAGGTCACTAAAAGCAAATATGCGACTTTTAACGGCGACGAGCCCTGCTTGCTGCTTCCTTTAAGAAAGGTCAATCGTCGTTGCAGCTCGCGCGTTCCACGTCTTGCGACAAGGCTCAAACGCCATCCACAAACAAGGAACCGCTGATAAGAAGGCGATGCGACAACATCCGTTGGTTGCCCCTGACAGCCTTCGAAAGTCCCTATGGAGGGACACAAGCCTGATGCGTTTTCCTGAAGTCATTCAGAGCTGCACGCGTTCCCGTTAGCTATATGTTCTTTTCGGTGCAACCCTCCACGGATGTTACGATGACAGCTGCCGTTCGGGTACGCCATGAAGCAAGCGCAGTCTGTGAGAAAGGGCCGTGTCTTGGGTGAGGATGTGCCTTTTGTTTCTTTGTATGTATGTATGTATGTATGTATGTATGTATGTATGTATGTATGTATGTATGTATGTATGTATGTATGTATGTATGTATGTATGTATGTATGTATGTATGTATGTATGTATGTATGTATGTATGTATGTATGTATGTATGTAAATAAGAACAAACGCGCGCCTATGTGTGTATGTGTATGAGCGTCTATTTGTATGTGCATTTGTATTTAATGTGAGTGTGTACGAGTATATGTGCATGCATCCGCGTGTGTGTCCACTGTTGGCGGTAACGCGTTACACGTAGCAGCGTTACCGGCAATGCGTTACCTTTTTCAGTAACTTAGTAACGTACCCGTTACTATTTCGGAACTGTAAAGGGTAACGTAGTTTCGTTACCATATTACGGTAACGTGTGGTGTGGCGTTACTCGTTACTTTTTATTCCAAGGATCCCGGGAATTTTACGCGAAATTCCCACGTCTCGTAGGAGCTACTTTCCCAGAGCTCTCCCTGACGATATTCTGTCGAAGTGGCGTACTGCCATCGACCCGCCAGACGTTAAGACAAAGCGACCACGCGCGGGTTCCTTCATTGCGCGGCAAAAATTGCAGTGGGGAGCAAATTGCCGAAATTTCTAAATGGGATCAGCTAGTTTCGGCTACACTGCTATCGAGGTTGAATTTGACGCTGATTGTCGATGAAGCGAAGCGAAATGCAGTCCTCGTAACCGTCAAAAGCCAGCTGTCGAGATTCGCTTGGCTTGCGGACATCGGGACTCGGGGCCTGAGCTAGAGTACAACGAAGGATGACTTCTTGGGAAATGCCTTCTCAACATCGTCAGCGACTGTCTCGGCTACCTTTGGTGCCGCGTGAGATCGCGCTGAGGGGGCTCAAGGAAAACTTTCTGCGCGTTCACCAGCTCTTATGAAAGTTAATACAGGAGTACCACAAAGCGTGTCCACCGAGTGCCAATTTAGCGCAGCTGCGGACGTATTCACCAAGAAGTGAGGCGTGCTGTCCGATGACAGCTTTGAAATGCAGCTGTTGCTTACATTGAGAAAGTTGCAGGTTCATTAGGAAGTTGTCCATGTAGTACTTTGGCTATGCTTATAAACTTCATCCCAAAATTAGTTTTGCGTCTTGCTATCTGCAACTGCGACTAGCTTTCTGACTATTGGATTTCTGAGCGAGCGAAGCTGACCCTGAACAGCTTCACATACACACTCGCAATTTTTGCCGTAATTATGCAGATGAAATCGAAAAAAAAAAGATATGTGCAATTACTTTTACAGCGAAAGCTGTTATGAGATCATTTCACCGGCCGTTTTTGGCCGTTTTTGGCGCCGTAGTTGTCCGCCGCCGCCGCCGCCGGTGTCCTTAACCAGTATCGCTCGAAATGAGAAAAAAAAACGAAATAAGAAAAAAATTCCAGGATGGAACGAGGTTCGAACCCGGGCCCTCCGCGTGGGAGCCCAGTATTAAACCTCTGAGCCATGCCGGTGCTTGAAACTGCTTTGCAAAAAGGTACTATACAGGCTTCACGTCGGCAAGGAACCACATTAGCATATGCAATATAGCGTGGTAGAAGAGTAAAATAAGCACCAAGCGTCGCACAACGCGAATTCTGTAACCAGGCGTCACACAATGCGAATTGCGCAACGAGTAGGTTGTTGAATGCTTCCAATCCATTACAAAGGGCTCTGCCATAATTCTTCGTCGTCATCAGGCACACTATCAACAAAGTGCGCATAATGCCTTACATGCGTTTAGCAGGTACCACAGCTCTCCGTAGAATGACGAAAAATGGCACAGTGCCTGCTGCCCTACTTCTCAAAAATTACAATGATTTATAGCGTAGTGGGTTCCTCGCAAGTGCACTTGTATTGGTTGCCAAGGAAGCCCATAAGCGCATGATCCATTTCCTCGGGGTCTCAGTAAAATTACAATGATTTAGAGCGTAGTGGGTTCCTCGCAAGTGCACTTGTATTGGTTGCCAAGGAAGACCATAAGCGCATGATCCATTTCCTCGGGGTCTCGGTAAAGTTCTTCGCCCCCCCTCCCGTCTCTCTCCCACGTCAACGTATGTTATACAGCATGACGGGAGAGGGAAATAGCGACCGGGTGTCACCCAATGCAAATTACATAACTGGTGAGCCGTTTAAAGCTTCCAACCCATTACAAAGGGCTGAGCCATAATTCTTCATCGTCATCAGTCGTCGCGTCATCAAAGTGCACATAATGACTTACAGACGTGTAGCTGGTGCCTCGCTTCTCCGCAGAATGACGAATAATGGCTTAGTAGGTCCTTCCCAACTTCACAAAAAATGTGATTTCTGGCCTAGTGGGTACCTTTCTAGTGTACTTGTATTGTAGCCCCAAGAGAGCTTACAATGGACTCTAGAAACGCCGCTCTTCCAGCTTTCGCTGTGACTGTGCTGCGATTTCAGCGCAGGCCTGGCGTCTTTTTTCCGGATTTATGCCATTTAAGCATTTTGCTGCTACAAATTTTGCGCATTAATTTTGTTAGTAGAAGCACGCCGTTATAATTACTGCAAGTTTGTTCAATGATGTTTTCTTTGCGGAGAGTGTTTTGTTTTTAATGTCACGTTGAGAAAAACGTTCTCACCATGTGCCGCAGAGTTAGAAGCCATCAAATGTACTGAAAACCTTAAGCTACGATAGTATTACCAAAGTACAGCACACTTGTGCTAATTATTCTCGTTATATCAGTACTTCGGGCCTTATAAAGTTGTTATTGTGTATTCCTGCAGCGAAGATGCAATGATTAAAATTTCTGACTATGATGTAGCGGCAGAAGTAACGTCCGTTACTTTTTTTTCGGTAACGGTAACGCGTTAACTTTTTTATGGGCAACGTAGGGCGGTTACGCGCTCCTTTTTTTGTTGGCTTAAAGAGTAACGTATTCAGTTACTTTTTTTTCGGTAACGCATACAACACTGGTATATACGCATGCGCGTGTTTTTATGTGCACGTGTGTGTGTAACGCATGCATGTGTTTTCACGTAAACTTGTGTGCGTGTGTGTGCGTGCGTGCGCGCGCGTTTCTGTACCATTGTGTGTGTTTAGCCTTCTTTTTCGACTACATGGTAATATGGTAATATTACTACGGGCTTTTGTATAATGCAAACTTAAGCGCGCGGCCTGTCACTATTCTTCACGAGAGAATATCTATACGTACGCATATGCACGGAATAATCGGAAATACCCCGAAGGCATACGCGAAACAGTCGAGAGCAGACTGGACGATGTGGACAGTATCATTGTTGGCTGCACAAAGTTTAATAAGAACAGGACTTGTTGCTGGGTGTGTTGGTGAATACTCGACGACATCTTCATTTCAGCGCTAAAAAAGAAAAACACATGAGGGATGACAGGTCAAGCGCTACTACGAATTGCCTTATTGCAATGGGTTGCACTGAAATATGTAGCATAGTGATGCACAGTCGAACCAAGCGCATATCTATATAGACAACACCACTTATGAACTCTGGGAGGCGTAACATATAACGAAAGACGGAACTGATTGTTTTAGGGACACGTTCATCCCCTTTTATAAAAGCGAGATAAGGTTTTTTCGATGCAACATGTCCATAGCCTGATAAGCGGTTTCGCCTCGATATGCGCTCGGTTCTTCGCCGCATCACTACTGTATATGTTTCATTGCAACCCATTGCAATAAAGCAGTTATTAGCAGTGCTTGTCCTGTCGCCTCTCATGTGTTTGTCCTCTTTAGCGCTAAAATGAACATGAGGTCTTGCACAGAGTTTACCGCATTGGGAAAGGGAGAAAGGGAGGATCGCTCGCCGCGGAACTGCATCACACTTACACGAAGTCTTGAACGAGTTAGTGGTGGCGCGTGCGAAGGAAAGAGCGTGCGACTCGGAGGCGACAGCAAGCGCATTTGGGCCCAGAGCCCGAGCGAGCCTGTATCCTTCGCCCCCGTCTCGTGCGCAGCTGTGCCCACTCCTTATTCCAACAACGCCGCGGCTGCTGCTGTTGCTGCGGCGTCGGCAGCGTCGCTTGTCAAATGCACTCCAAGAGCGCGCCGGCGGCGTGCAAACGCGAGCCCTCGACTGGCCCTTGAGAGAGGCTTTGGGGCTGCAGTGAGCTCGCCCGTTTGTTGCCGGAAGAATCCCGTATGCCTTACGCTCCGCAAAGTGGGCCTTTTTCGACATTTCCTTCGGGTAAAGTCGTAAGTTTTCCTTGTGCTTTTCCGTGGTCATTCTTTATAGTGACCTCAGTACGCGTTGAGTCGACACGTATCGAGGCAACACTGCTGACCCATCAAATACACTAGAGTGCTTATTT
Source organism: Rhipicephalus sanguineus (assembly GCF_013339695.2). Lineage (NCBI taxonomy): Eukaryota > Metazoa > Arthropoda > Arachnida > Ixodida > Ixodidae > Rhipicephalus > Rhipicephalus sanguineus. Next base: position 149,923,825 of record NC_051182.1, read on the forward strand.
GGGCTGGTTACTTTGTACGGTTGCGCCCAATATGAGTTTCAACATGTTGTCCGTGCTCAAAGTGGCACCATCACTTCAAAGAAGCACCGACATAGCAAAAATTACTGATGTAGACGCTGTTTCAGTTACTGGTATTCTCCAAAGCAATTTAACGGTCGCCAGGCTCGCTACCCCTTCAACCACAGCCAACGTGTTGCGACTCATATTAAGCGCGACTGTACATGTCCATAGAAAATGAGAAACAGCGCGGACGACAGGACACGAGTTTAATTAGCTGTCTGTAATTGACATTGTTGCTTCTCTTTATCATATCGTGCTGTTAATGCACATATGTCATAGACATGTTACATGTAAATGCACGTAAAAATATCTGCACGGACTCCACCCGCGGTAACATGCGCGATCATTGTGTGTGTATTGGACTCTGCCCTTGGAGGTATTGTTTATACGCTATAGAGATCATACGTGCGCATAGTACTTCTTACTATATTTCGCTTTCTTATTCTTTTATTCTTTCTTGTTTATCTTGCTCTTGTGTGTTTTCTTTTTTCAATATTAATATCATGTTGATGGTATAGCCGGCTCTAACGTAGCCTACCTTCCCATATTTTGCATATATAAATTGAAAAAATGACATCACAATGGCACAGAGTCGCTTAGTCCGTCTCTGTACTGTTGTCCTGTTGTGCACGCTCTTTCTCGTTTCATGTTGACACATGTTTGAACCTTATATAAGGCGGAAGCAAGCCGCTCTAGACCGGGAACGCTTGTCAGTGGACTCTGCATAAAGTTGTCGCGTTTGTCGTATTTGTTTATTTGCTTATTTATGTGAACATCATCAAATCTTCATTTCCCTTTTGTTTCGTTATTAATATTGCTTATCACATTTTTGCTGAACACGTAAACGAATGGAGTACACGAGGAGCCCTTTTAAACTGTCCATAGAGCCTATCCATAAGGAACTAGAATATTATTAATGAGGGTTTTACGTCCCAAAACCACGATATCATTATTAGAGACGCGGTAGTGAAGGGCTATGGAAATCTCGGCCACCTGGGGTTCTTTAACGTGCGCGTAAATCTAAGTACACGGGCCTCGAGCATTTTCGCCTCCACTGAAAATGCGGCCACCGCGGCCGGGATTCGATCCCGCGACTCTCGGGTCAGCAGTCGAGCCCCACAACCACTAGACCACCGAGGCGGATGCTGTTTTCTTAAATTGTTTTCTTTTCCTGTTTATTTGTTTGCTTATTTCTCAACTTCACGTTCCTATTTCTTTTAGCGCGCAACTCTTAGGCGTCCGTTCCTGCGTTGAGCGGCGTCGCCGTCGTCGTTGCCGTCGGTGGCGTAACCGATAGACACGAAAAAGTGACCGAGAGACATGAGGGCCGAATGGGATCTGAAGCCGGGCCCTCTGCGTGGCAGTCGAGTATTCTACCACAGAGCCACGCTGGTGCTTGAAAGTCATTTGCAAGAAGACCATATACAGGCGTCATGTCGGTCAAGGAATCGCGTTAACCTATAATATAGCGTAGCAGAAGAGTAAAATAACAACCAGTCATCACGCAATGCGAATTGCGCAACGAGTGTCTGGTTTAGTGCTTCCCAACTACTGGAAAGTGCCATAATTCTTCATCATCGTCAGCCACATGCAGCATCAACAAATTGCACATAATACCTTACGAATGTGTAGCGGGTGCGTCGCTTATCCGCAGAAAGACGAATAATGGCGTAGTTGGGGCTGTACTACTTCAAGAAAAAAAATATTGATTTATGGCGTAGTCGATACCTTGCGGAAGGGAAAAACTTCAAACGCGTTAGGCAGTATCGTAATCGTCAGTGATTTTATTTATTGTTATAAGGGCCTGTTATATGTTTGCTGAATGCATAGACGAATGGAGTGGTCAAGGAGCCCTTTAATATATCCACGGTCACATATCCCAAAGATTCTTTTTTTTTTCTCAATACTCGCTTGTAGTCCGATTAATTCAATTACTTTTGTCTAAATTCTAAATTTCCATGCAATGTTTTCCGCCGGTTTCATGGCCAATCCCCCTTTGTGGGTAAGAGCCAGTAGAAGAGGATCAAGCAAGCAAGCAAGCACATATCCGTAAGAGAAGTGAACATGGGTAATTGGACATCTTTGGTAGAAGCATTCGACCTGCATTCAACATATATCGACTGCCACTGCTACTGCTGCTGATGATTTGGTGGTGGTAACGGTGGTGGTGGTGGTGACGATGGTGATGATTTTATGATGATCATAATATTGGCAAATTAACTCTGCAATGCCAGACCTCAGTTTCACATCAAGGAAAATCAAAACAACGTGTTCAATGAAATGATCAGAAAGCAACGTGTTTCTGGTCATTTCAAGCGCGGTAATTTGAACGAAGAGCTGTCAAAGTTATGATGGTGACAGCATAATTAGTGCAATATTTAAGCAAGAGAAGCCGGACTCACGCATCCGTGATCCCTAGTATTCGGACGTCTGCACTTAAAATTTTCCTCAGCCGTTCTCACTCGAACTTTGGCTCACTTGGCCTTCATCAGAGTGAGCCTGATGGATTCGACTCATGAATGAATTTAATAATTGTAGGAGGTTTACGTCCCAAAATCCCGGTATGATTATAAGGCACGCCGCAGTGGAGGGCTCCGGAAATTCAGACCACCTGGGGTTCTTTAGCGTGCACCTAAACCTGATCCCACAGGCCTCCACTTCGCCACCATCGAAATGCGGTCGCCCTGGCCGGGATTTGATCCCGCGACCTTCGGGTCGGCAGTCGAGCACCATGACCACTAAACTACCGTGGCGGTTTTTAATGAATTTGCCAACCAGAGTGAATGCTTGGGTGAGTTGGCACTACATACTTGAAATAAAAACAGCGCAAAAGATATAGAGTGCAGGTAAAAGGATACAGACAAGAGCGCTGACTCACAGCAGATTTATTTATGAAAACTAACAGACAACAATGGCAAGGAAAGGGGATGTTATTTGTAGTACTTAGGATATAAATGCGAAGAAAGCAAAGTGGACGAAAAGATAACTTGCGGCCGGCAGGAACCGAACCTGCGACCTTCGAATAACGCGTCCGATGCTCTATACCACTGAGCTACGGCGGCGGTCATCCCCTCCGTCCACTTTATGGGGTATATATGTGCATTTAAACCAAGGAGTGTTTGTCAGCGCCGATCGCAGCCATGGCGGCGAGTGTGGAACACTCTTTTTCGGCCTGTTGGCGCCACGTAGCACCTGATCTTTTTACGAGCTGGCAGCTGACCAATAATCCCTCGCACACTGCCTGAAAGCATCAAGTCTACCAGAACGAGACCCTCGCTATGAATGAAGGAAAGAACATAACTTTTAAGGGCTCGTTTTTCTTTGTTAGACACAATATTAATGAGAACTAACAGACAATAATGCCAAGGAAAGAAAACGGGATGTTACTTGTAGTGCCCAGCATTATTGTCTGTTAGTTCTCATTAAGCTTATGTCTAACAAAGAAAAACGAGCCCTTAAAACTTCTCTTCTTTCCATTAAATTTATTTGTCACTCAACCAACGGTCTCCTGTGACAGTGCATTTCGAAAGCACATGGGCCGAATCGTCAACAATTTCTTCCTTAGCGTTTTACTACTTCTTCGATGCATTGAGGATGCTGCCGCTAATTTTCCTCTATTTTTATAAGAGAATTAATTAGAACTTACAGATAGGAATGCCGAGGAAAGAATACGGGATGTTACTTGTAGTAATATGACGTAAATGTGAAGAAAGTAAAGTGGACGAAAAGATAACTTGCCGGCGGCAGGGGCCGAACCTGCGACCTTCCAATAACGCGTCCGATGCTCTACCACTGAGCTACGGCGGCCGTCATCCTCGCGTCCACTTTATGGAGTATATATGTGCATTTAAACCTAGGAGTGTTTGTCAGCGCCGCTAGTAGCCATGACGGCGAGTGTGGAGTTTTCGTCCACTTTACTTTCTTCACATTTACATCATAATTGCGACAAGTAACATCCCCTATACTTTCCTTGGCTTCCTTGTCTGTTAGTTCTAATTAATGTTTCGTCTAGCAAAGAAAAACGAGCCCTTAAAATTCCCCTTCTTTCGTTCATTCATAAGAGAATGTATCTTAAAAGAATTAGTTGCTGGGCTACTTGGTTGAAAATGTTAAACTTCAAGTACGCCAATCACGCTCTCCAGTTTAGCCTTTACTTTCTCTGCGATTGAAAATGTTAAACTTCAGGTACGCCAATCACGCTCTCAAGTTTAGCCTTTACTTTCTCTGCGATTGCGAGTTCAGGCCAAGGTATATTATTCCGCGAAAATTCTGAAGCCCTTCACCTTCAAGGGAAAGTGGCGGCAAGCGAAGCTTGGCGCGCGCGTGCCTGGCATACCACTTTTCTTTCTTTATTTTTGTGGCATTGCGCAATGCTCCCTCCTAACCGTTTCCTTCCTCCATGCCGGGAATTGAACCTTCCTCCACGTGCTTAGCAGAGCAGCGCTTCAGTTGCTACTGGCGACAGCGACGACGCTCGTGTGTTCATATCCAGGCAACAATGAATTGGGGCAGCGTGAAATGGCAAGTCACCTCGATAAAAGATGAGATTGCCATATCAGAACCGGCCGATCGCCGACAAGTCCACGATCTAGAGGGCATCAGTTATTGGAAAACACCGCATACAAATGGGAAAGTGACCGGAGCATCTTCGAGGGCCGCATTTCTGTGCGCTCGCCGGCGCCGTGGTTTTCGCGGACGACGCCGCCACCTCCACCGCCGGAATCTGTAACTCATAACAAGCTTTGTTTGAAAAGTGTGCCGAAGTGTCCGGAGATGCCCAGAGGGCCACGTGTTCAGATCTAGTCCCCCTACAATGAAGAACTGCGTTCCACTTTTCTAGTTTTCAGCGCGACAGCGCTCTATGTGGAACGAACATAACAAGTGAGCTCGACATGCAAGAAGAAAGAGAGAAAAAAAGAACAGCTGGCGTCTCGCTCTGTTACATGTGATTTCAGCGAGACAAGCGGCCGCGGGGGGAATGCTGTGGTAACGAGAGCGTAAGCGGCACTGTTTTCATTACAATAAAATATCACCAGTACTTGTACAACGGTAGAACGGCGCCTTTTATTCTATCCTCAGGTCGCGATTCATGCTGAGAATCGTCCACAGCAGCTTTTATTACATCTATCATTTTAATCACAGGACTTACTCTTCATTCCCGTTCGACAGCGCAAGAGGTCAGTATTTTTTAAAAATATTTTTACGTCAGCAGCATCGTGCGAGCATCGTGACGTTAGAGGACACCTATGAGCAAAACTACTTCTCTCACGTTGTAAGTTTAAAATATGCGATAATATTTTTGAACCTTACTGATAGTGACATTAAAGGTTAGTGCCAACTGTTCGGCAGATCAGAAGTTTCTGCACGTGCTTGATGTAAGTACTGTCGTGGACTGCTTAAAGATTATCGTCGAACTATATTCTAGACCAGGCCCATAGCCGGGGGGGGGGGGGGGGCGTGCCCCCCCTCCCGAAATTTTGGTAAAGTAGGTGTTTTTACCAAAAATAAATAATGAAAACAGGTGTTCTTCTCAAATAGTCAAGGTTTTCAGCACATGGCCCCTCCCCCCCCCCTCGAAAAAAATTCCTGGCTACGGGCCTGTTCTAGACGTTGAGGAAAGTACCGCGTTATATGGTGATTGTTTTTTACTTATCTTTGTCTGAGCCTTCGTCATCTTTTTCTTTACTCTTCTATCGTCTTTCCTCTTTCTCTCCTTCTGTCTTGCTTTTCTCTATTTCTTCCCTCCTCTGGAAAGAGCGGCACGGTGTTGTGCCCCTGTAGGTGGCAGTTGTCAGCCTGCTCCCTCTCTATTTCCTGTGCGTCCTTGTGTATTTGTGTATGCATATCAAATAATATTAATAACAACTATTCTTCCAGTCATCATCACCATCCTCACCTGTTCTTATTCCCCGGTGCAGAGTAGAAGGGTGGAGAACACTAGATCAGGCCGATGTTTGTGCACCTCCTCCAAAGGTTCGAGCAGTGGCTCGAAACAGTCTGTGAATAGGTATTTACAATACGACATATCTTGTGAACGGTGCTAGGCATAAAGATTTCGTGAGACTGCATGTTGCACATAATGCAAATGGCACCTTTGTAAGCGTACAATGGTAGGCGTACAGAGGTTCCTCATTTCGCTTAAAAAAGCCTCGCCGGACATAGATTCTGAAGTGCCCGTTGAATGTGCGACATTCTTTTCTGTTCTCTTCAGTTCAGTCCTGTTCTGTTCTAACTGGCTTGCTGTGGAAAGGTTGACGTTTGTATCACCTCGGCTACTCCATTTCTATAAGTTCTGGAGCGACAGAAAAAAAAGGTTACCTAAAAACAAATATGAACAAGTAAAAAAACATAGCAAACTGGAAACATGAAGAAAATAAGATGGCGATGGACAGTTTGCTAGCGAGAGTTCACTTTGCAATCGAACATTCACACGCGCACATTTCTGTCCAAATTATACATACACGGACTGACCCATCACTTCTTAGTGCAAGTGGATGTGGCGCTTCACTTGTGACATCTATTTAAGCTAACGCAGTAGTAATATTTTATATTCTGGTGAAAATCTTTTACAGTCTATCTTAAAAGAAAATTAGCGCCACGAAAAACGGGGACAAGAATAGAAAAGACGGACTGCAGCGCCTTTTCTATTGTCGTCCTCGTTTTTGTCGCGCTAATTTTCGTTCAAGATGGAAGCCACGGCCGCTCTATGAAAACGCACCGTTCCAGTGCGTTCCATGAAGCGGCCGTGTGGAAGCACACCAATTCGCCCAATTGACAGTTCTGACGCTTTTACAATCTAGTCAGTTATAGTATTCCTTCCCTAATGTAGAGAATAATTACACGAATCTCAACTTAATCACCGTGTCTCTTAGTCAACTCGCGCTAACGAGCGTACTTCCCGCCATTGACTTTTGCTATTTAGAATACTAATTACGGTTGTCAAGCTTCAGAATTCAAATGATCTATAATTTGGAACAGCTTCACCAATAATTTAAAGTTTGACGCGCCTCTTTATTAATTCCTTATAAATAGCAAATATTCATTCCACGTGTTTCTTCAGTTACCTTTCCCCGATTCTTGACTCATCTGTGACATATCTAATGGATTCATTCTGCATTAACTTATAGTTAGTTTCTTTGAACCATTTATAACCAAGATTCCATGCTGTTGTACGCCAATGAATATCCGATATCATGCTGTATTACAGATTCATGCATGTCCAGAGTTTACATTTTGTGAATACATGTTACGAGGTATCTTTGTTCCGCATGCTTGCTATTTTAACTATTTCTCACGCTACTGAAATCGTGCGAAAAGCTTTTCGTGTGGGATATCGACAAATGTCTAAAGTGCGTTGTATGTCTTCCTTCATTAAATGTGCTTGAGGGACGGTTGGGGCCTAAGTGTGGCTCCGGCTACTTCTCTTCTCCTTCAGGATAGTTTTCATCGTGAAATTGTCAATAACTTCAAAACAGTAGAAAATTGACACATGAATGAACATTCGCAAACCTAATCCCAGTACTACAGTATTTACGCATGAATGAACATTCACGTTACTAATCCCAGTACTACAAAATGCACCCATGAATGGACGTTCACATTCCCAATCCAGTTCTACAAAACTTACACATGAATGAACATTCTTATTTCTAATACCAGTACTACAATATTGATAAATGAATGAAAATTCACAAACATAATTTCAGTACTGCAATATTTACTCATGAATGGACATCCAGAATCCTAATTCCAGTACTACAAAATTTACATGTAAATAGAGATTCACGAACCTAATCCCAGTACTACAATATTTCCACTTGAACGGACATTCACATTCCGAACTCCAATACTACTAAACTTACACATGAATATGCATTCACACTCCTAATCCTAGAACTACAATATTCACATATGAATATACATTCCCATTCCCAGTTCTACACAACTTACACATGAGTGGACGTTCAAATTCCTAATCCTAGCACTACAAAATTTACATATCAATGTGCATTCACACTCCTAATTCTAGTGCTACAAAATTGACAAATCAATGGGCATTCTCATTCCCAGTTCTGCAACATTTACACATCATTGTACATTCACATTTGTCATCCCAGTACTACAGAATTTACTCATAAAAAATTCACATTCCCTATTTCAGTAATACAATATTGACACATGAATGGACATTCACATACATAATCTCAATGCTACAGAATTTACGCATGAAGTGACATTTACATTCCTAATTCCAGTACTACAATGTAACTGTCTACGCGGCAGCAATGTTCACGCACACTTATACACACACACACACACACAAACACACACACACACACGCACATACACGGACACACGCACACATGCACACATACGGAACGCCCATGCTATAAAGAACAGTTCATCAAGGTGATCGCACAACAGTAACTGGGCGCTTGCCCACACTTTAAACACAACTGCCATGATTGTTCAAGAGAGGCTGTAATAAGGTTCATACTACAAATGCATTGGCCACTCGAACTGTAACGCGTAGAACCACAGATAAAGTTACAGATTGTACTTAACGACGAAAGCTGGGGTTGCCCTGAGAGTGCATTACTGTTATCTCTTTTTCACGCAGCATGCAGTTCTTCGCGCAGAGCCTCCCTCTGTGATGAACATCGCAGCATGCACATCGTGGTTGCCGACGTTCGGGCTGCATCACGAAGCGCACGACTCAGCATGTGCAACGTGGCTTACAGATAAAGCTCACAATTGTCAGGAAGGGTGAAAACAACTCGCGCACAAAAGCTCACGCGTTCGAGCTGTCGTTAGCGCAAATCCAGCGAAAAGATATCATCCAGCACCCGCAGTGAACGAAAGCAAAGCAGTTCACAACAGTTAGGGCGTTGCGACTTCACAAGCACTCCAAGTGCTAACGGCTGACGACAGAGGCCAACTTCGGGCGTAACTGGAAGCTTCATGCAGTAGTTTAATTTATAGGTTTTACTTTACACGTTCTAGTTGTAAGGTGCGTGGTTACGTGTACGACAGCCAACCCGCCCTGACTTCCTTTGGATTGAAATACTCATCGGGTTCGATAGCCTTCGACTTCGACGGGCATCAGTGAGGTCAGCCGTCTTCACGCCCACTGCGGGTCCACAAGTCGCCTGTGTCTGCATGAGTGAATCGCAGCTTGATCGTGAAAGAAACGTGTTCCAGCAGGAAGAAATCCATGTCAAGCTAGGATGTAATAACAAGCTATAACATGCGTACGTTTAGTTAGCTCGAACTTCATCGTTTAACAAAATGTAAGCACTGTCGTTCCTTCCAACTACCTTTCATGTTACAAGTAGAGGAATCATATTTCAACTTTAGTTCATGTATACAGGGATAAGTGCAGCGTACCAGCCCGACCCTCTTTAAATTTATTACTCTGTAGACCACCATCGCTGAAGAACACAAGCCTACCTCAAGGCCACCAATATTTGTATCGGTCTGCCAGTATTGAGACTCTACTGCACAATTTACATTCATGTCTATCTGTGACTCAGCAGCCACACGCTAAGAGGAGGTATTGACACCGCAGGTATTCGGGATCATGCATCAAACCGACTGATGCTGCTGCTCCTGCCAAGTAAAACAGTGACGAAGACCCATAAATAGACATTCCTCGGCGCTTGAAAGGCGTCAGAGCAACTAGGAAACGATCAGTACGTGCGTGATCAGCGACCGTCGTCATGGAAACAACTGACGGTTCCCTACAAGCCCCACCGGCCGCAGCAGAGACAACAGCGGTCACCATTGTACCGGCCGACGAACCGGACATGATGTCCATGACCACCACGGAGTTATGGATGGCCTGTACCGGCATCCTCATGTCGTCCCTGGGCTTCTTCTGCGTCTGCCTGGGTCTCTCATACCGGTTCCTGGTGGTAACCCTGATTGGCTACGTCATGGCACCCGTCGGAGTGGTCGTCTTCGTCGCCTTTCTCTTCCTGTACCAGACGAGTCGTCGACTCAAGTGTCAGGGCGAGCACGGCGCGTCGTCGTCGTCATGGAAGTACGACAGAGTCGACAGCGAACAGATCGATCCCAGAGACGTGCCGATGGTAGCGGTGCGCACCGCAAACGGCGTCAAGACAGTCGTCGCGACGACGGAGTCCGTGGCGTCACTACCCGCTGCGGAAGAGGTGGCCGGAAGTGGGAACCCCCTTCGAGACAGTCACGTGTGATGCGCTTATACAATGTTCCTTGTGAAACCGCTCTTTCTTCTTTTGCCCAAAGTGAAGTGCGTGTACTATATGTATGCGGTCGTCGCGACGACGGAGCTCGTAGCGGTACCACGCGCTCCGGAAGTGGTGGCCGGAAGTGTGAACCACTTTCTGGGCGGTTACGTATGATCGCTTGAATAGCATTCCTTGTGCAAGCGCTGTCTCTCGTCTTTTGCCAGAAGTTCGTGTACTATACGTATATGATTTGCTGTATCGATGTTGGAAAGTGGGCGCGTGACCGGAAAACTTCAATAACTCGACCAGTGAAGGGTTAATGTAGAACTCCCGGTTCTTGAACAAGTGTGTTGAGTTTCGTTTCCCAGTGCACAGTGCTAGCCGATGAAGTGACTCGGGAGGTTGTACACGGCGCTCTGCCGGTGACCAGGGGCAGTGCCAGGATATTTTTACGAGGGAGGGCACCCATTACAACTACGAGTGCCTTCGTGAGGGGGAGGGGGAGGCAGTTATGCGGGGAAGTTATGCATTGTGTTTTGAATATGCTTGCTCTAGGGGGGTGCAAAGGGGGCGGCAGGCGAAAAAAAAGAAAATCTGGGCAGGGGATGTGCCCGCTCTCGGTGTCCTACCCCAGCGGTGACTATGTTGCAATGTCAGAGCTCCTCTAAAATAGATGCTTGGCCATGTCGGTACGCCAACACATGCGCGTGGACTATTCGTCAACGGCTCTACGTTAAAATGCAAGTGCAAAAGCGTTTGTGTATCGTGCAATGCGCCCACTTTCAAGAACTTCAAGCACTCGAAGCTAGTCAGGACACTATCGCTACAACGTCTCTCATTGGTGACTCAAGTTCGTGTCTATGGCGTTGAATCAGTGGCCAAAGCAGCAAATCAAACTCAGCGAAACTTGAAGTGATGGGAGCATAGGCGTGCGCAGGGTTATCCGTTAAGGGGGTGGGGAGGGAGGAGTTGTACCGCAGCCTCCTCCCCCCTACCCCATTGGTCGAGTCCGAAATAATATAATCTTTTTGATGCAAAAATAAAAATGAAGCAATGACGTGCTTTTCACATGGCCTGCCTTTAGTCCCCGGCTTTTCGGGGGTAAATGTAGGGAAGTAAGCAGGTCTTGGAAGTTGCAACGCAACATCCGTGTTCCTCGGCTGCCATTATCGTCGAAAACTTGTATGGTCCTAACCCTGCACATCAAACAATGAAGAGACAGGTCGGACAGAGTAAAGGTATGGCATAGATATGGCTCCCACCTTAAAGGGACACTAAAGAGAAAAACGATCTTTCTCATATTAGTGAACTACTCTTTCACGATACCAAAAACACCACGCTTGCTGCGAGAAGACGCTTACTAAGCGACAAAACGAGCAAAAACAAATTGTGGGTGGCGACGCCACCCAGAAGTTTCCGCATCATTCGCAGTGACGTCACATGTTTTGACGGCGCCTACTAGGGACCACGTAATCCCCAATCGGTAAAAATGAAGTACATTGTCCTCTGAGGGGCCCATAGACTTAACATACCAAGTTCGGGGTAACGTTGTTGAGTGAATGGCGCCAAAATACGATAAGTACACTTTGAAATCCGTGACTTCACGCGGAGGCGCAAAATTTAGAAGTGAAACTTTGAACTTGATTTTCTCCTCTATTAATAAACGTATGATGGCGAAATTAACGACATTAGAGTTCTCAGAGTACAATTAATCGATCCTAAACGATTCATTGTTTCTCTTTAGTGTGTCTTTTAAAGACTAGAGAGTCTTTAACTCCTCCCCAACTCCTCTTGTGCGCACACCTATGGCCGGTAGTGGCAGACGAGTAGAACTACGCTTAGCTGCAACCAGTGTCGCCCCAATATTCTCGTCGTTACTCAATATTGTGTGGGCTATACTGGCTGCGCTGCCAGAGATGACGCGATGGCATCGCATATTTGTGTCTCGTGACGTTGTGCTTGCGATTTCTAACAGCGCAGAAAGTATGGACGTGTGCCAAAGGAGCCCAACCAATGCAGGTTGATGACCCTGTCGCGTGGACGTTGTATCTGTACATTGTTGCCAGAAGTTGTAGCAACAAGGTTGCTGCTTGAGATTTTGCTGATGCTATAGAGCAGGGGTCTCAAACACGCGGACCTTTCGCTATCGGCCCGGCCTGCACACCACTCTCTTCGTCCCATTTTTTAAATAAGTGTGTTTATGAGCCACACAGACGTGACCAATCTCAACCATTTTTTTTCGAGAGGCACTCAGTGGCGTAGCCAGGGGGAGGGCACATCGGGCCCGTGCCATTCCCCCCCCCCCCCCCTAAAAAATTTGTCCCATGGGATACACAGACGTGACCACACAGACGGGACCAATCTACACAGACGTGACCAACCTCAACCATTTTTTTTCGAGAGGCACTCAGTGGCGTAGCCAGGGGGAGGGCACATAGGGCCCGTGCCATACCCTCCCCCCCCCGAAAAAAAGTTTGTCCCATGGGATACACAGACGTGACCACACAGACGTGACCAATCTCAACCATTTTTTTTTCGAAAGGCACTCAGTGGCGTAGCCAGGGGGAGGGCACGTCGGGCCCGTGCCATCCCCCCCCCCCCATAAAAAAATTTGTCCCATGGGATACAGAGCACATTGACACTCGACCCCACATATCTGCCCAGACCCAATGTAGGATCAAGGAGGTGCCTCCACCCCTCCACCCCCCCCCCCCCCCCACCCAAAAAAAAAAATTCTGTCTATGCCACTGGTGGCACTCCTTGCGGTCGCCATGTTTGAACCATAACCGTCAAACGGAAACTCTATATTTTAGATCGGCGTCCAGAATTCAGTCATTCTAGAGATCTATATCGATGTGTTCTTCGAATTCTGACCTTCAGAAATGATCCATATGTGAGATATGGCAAATGCCGAGTTTCAAATGGCAACGTTAGATGACAACCCCCCCCCCCTCCCTGCCCCCAACTCGTGCCTTCTTCACTGTCCCGGCCACTGCAGGACTCAACTTTGTGACTGCGGCCCGCTAGCTGAGGTCATTTTGAGACCCCTGCTATAGAGGTAATACTCATTCCAAATACAACAGAACAAAAGAAAACGTGTGCCTTCAGTGAAGCCTAAGTACGCTTTCGCGTGCTTGTGAAGTTTGCTTGTGAATGTATGAATTCCCATTTAGGATCATTAAAGGTTGTACTTGCAGTGTATTGCGTAATCAGTGCATGCGAGGTATGGTGCTTGTTTTTATTTCTGTGTTTATTGTTTTTATTTCTGGGCAGAGTTTTGTAGTGTGCTCAAGTGCAGACGTAGGCTCTATAGTAATGTTAGAAAACGACAGTTTTATAAAATTTGCTAAACTAAACAAGAAAAGAAAGCTGTGCAGGTTATATAAGTTGACTAGTTGGTTAACCGCTTTCGCCACGTAGCTGCATTCTTATGCACATTGGTTCAGTTTCCATATTTGGCCTGCCACGCAAAATTTGATTGTGTGGAGCTTTTCCGATATTTTCTTTTTTAGTGGCGTCGGTCTGTAAGACTAAAAAATTCAGAGCCTTGCCACTACATTGAAGGGGGTAGCCACCGAAGCTGTGACTCTGCGTGGCTATCGTTGGTCTGGTATCGTGAATATTGCTATTGTAAATTTATGCGTTATCGTTATTGACTATATTGAGCGAATAAAGAGACGTACACTCAAAGGTCCCGGTGTGCATCTCTAGCGCGTGACGCATATTATCTCATTAACGGTGGTTTGCCAAAATGAAATAATGTAGTACATAAGAAAGCTCGTTGTTTGGAAAGTACAAAAATGGCATGACGTTCGTTTGCTATATGCAAGTGGTCTTGTCTCTGAGTCAAAGCTGTTCACTTCATTCTGCCATGTCGACGAAATGATGCACCTTTATGTTTACTTTTATGCCATGTGTGTTTTTTTTTTTTTCGACACGAGAAAGTTGGAGTAGTCGAGTTAATTGGTTATCCAAAAATTGTTCTACGGGTTCTTGTCCGCGGGCGCGATCCGCCAAGTCATATACAGTTTCTGTAGTAAAGCAAGAGTGGAATATTAATGTAGTATTTACTCGTTCTTGTCCCAATGTAACATACTCGGTACACTATTTATTACATCGCTCCCGCGTCCTCCCGCAATGTTTGTAAGAAGCATGCCTAACACACGTGTCAACGCGTCCTTGTTCATCAGTATTCGTCCTAGCACGTTAACTGTCATTACTGCCTGATAAATTTGTCATTCGGGATATCAAACCTGCCCGAGCTTCATGCAAGTGAACAGTACAGAATATTACACAATGTTCAATTTAAGCGAGGCCCGGGATCATCAAATGGGACACGACCGGCTGGGTCTCCGACTAGTACTTTTGATAACCTTGTTTCCTTATGTTAATGGAAAGACTTAACCCGAAAATTAGGTTAAGTGACGTTAGAAACTGCACTACCACAGCACCAGAGGGAAGAACCACTCTCGCTGCTAAAAGTCTTGTTAATTGAAATTTTTAGATTAGAATGTATTGGTGGACTAGTAGGTTGATCATGAGAGCGCGTGACAGCGCACACGGGGGGAATGGACGATTGCTAGAGGCCCGTGTAATGTGCGATATCAGATAACGTTAAAAAACACCAGATGGTGCAAACTTCCGGAGCCCTCCACTACTGCGTGCCTCATAATCATATCGCGATTTTGGCACATAAAACCGCGCATATAATTATTATTGTTTAACTAACCTTGTTCTTCAGAGGCCGTTCCAGATCTGCGTGCCCGAACCGAACAGGAAGAGAGCTCTCCCAGAGATCCAATGCCTCGTAAATTTTGACGCCTGCTGTAGGTAGCGTCGAAACATTAAGATGCATCGAATCTAGAATGAAACGAGACAACTCTACCCTTCTTCAAGGCATACGAAGTATAATTTTTTTAGCAGTGACGGTGCAATCTGCATGCGACCATTAAAAAAAAAGTTCAAAAGCTCTTCTCTTACCGGAAAAAATGGGGGCAAGCGAAGCTTTGCGTCTGGATGCCTCATGTGATAATTTTCTTTCTTTCTTTCTTTCTTTCTTTCTTTCTTTCTTTCTTTCTTTCTTTCTTTCTTTCTTTCTTTCTTTCTTTCTTTCTTTCTTTCTTTCTTTCTTTCTTTCTTTCTTGTTGTTGCTGCAAGCAACAACGACGGTCATGTGCTCATGTTCAGGCAACAATAAAATGCGACAGCGCGAAATGACAAGGTACCTCGATAAAAGATCAGATTGCCATATTAGAAACGGCTGATCGTCGACGAGCCTACGATCGAGAGGGTATCAGTCATTGGTAAACGGAGCATACAAATACGCACGTCACTGGCACACTTTTGAGGGCCGCATTTCTGTGCACTCGCCGGCACCGGGTTTTCCGCGTACATAGACGCCGCCACTAAAACGTGTGAGTTATAAAAACTTCGCTCAAAAGAGCTTTCTCAAAGAACCGATGCCTCATAAATTTTGACGCCGCCTGCAGATGCTGCCAAAGCACTCATACGCAGCCAATATATAGCGAAACGAGACTTTACCCTCTTCGATACACATGAACTACGTTTTTTTCCCCTGCGATGGCTCTAGCTGCATGCAACTAGCGAAAAAAGGAAAAAAAAACAAAAATAAACACGAAAGAAAGATTAACAGGAGAGCAGACTACATTCGCTCAAGAGCTTCGGGCTTCGAGTGTACAGCTGCGCACGTTCGCTTGGATTTTGATCCCAGGCGAAAGCGGATATTATATATCTTATCGCCGGCTTGGCCCTTTGGTCCTTATCGAGCGGCAATACGCGTCGTTTCACTCCACATCGGTGCAACCTTTTGCCACACCTTCGGTTGCGTAAGAGTTTTGCCCGGTAGTTCCTTTAACATTGGAGAACATCATCACATTGAGTCCTTCTCACGCGGATGCGTTGCTCGTTGCGATGGATAAAACGAGTACGAAAAAACGTGGGGCGAGACGATTTGCAGCTTGGAAAAAATGGTATAGGTGAGGCTTTCTTTATCGCAAATAATGCAATGGGGGTTTCTGAAGACGCTCTCGAAGTTTGCAAGTCGCATTTCCTGCCTGAAGTCAATATTTACCAATTTACTTATAAGTATGCCTAACTAAAAAAATTAATTACAAAACAAAAAGTTGTCTGTAGTGCGCAAGGTGACTGTCAGCAATTTGCAACTGATTTCACTCGCCTGCCTATGGATGGATGGATGGATGCGAAACTTTATTGTAAGTCCTGAGGTGCACGACTCAACGCACAGCGGGCCGCTCCCACGTTGGGACAGTCAGGCCAAGCCCGACCATAATATTGTAATTTTTAACCCTTGGCTAAAAATAGCTGGGACACATATACACCGCGCATAGAGAGAAACGCGCGCTAACCCTTCCTCCTCCTCCCCCCCCCCCCTCCTCCAAGCGAAAAAAGTTTCTGTCTACGCCGCTGAACACCAGAACAAGCAATGTATCCGACCACCTGTGACTGGCTGTGTATGTGTCCTTTCTGGAGCTCACCTCGGCATGCACCCTGATGCCCTATCACTGGCAGGTGTGTTGCAGAGAGACAGTGAAAGACAGAATGGGTGAGGGTGTGCTGGGAAGAGGGAATGCACGTGAGAGAGTGAACAGCTTTCGTGCATTATAGTCAGTCGGTCTCTCCCCCTGATGACGTCAAGCCGTGTTATCCGCACTCTCTCGCCTCGCTCTCTCGATGTCGTCTAGCGCGATAGACGTCACGCGAGGTGCGCTATCTGATGGACGGGCAGTACGCGAATTTCTCGGACGAAGTGGTTTATTCGAGTCTTTTAGGCAAGTTGAGTAAAAATACGGTCGTTGCGCTTTTGACTCTCCTAATTCCAGTGAAGGCACTCCAACGCTACAAATCATTTTGTTTCAAAAATTACTGTGGGGTTGTCACGCCTCATTGTTGCCTCTGAGCATACGCACTGTTAACGAGGAACCTGTCGTTTGGGGGATCCACTGTCACTGGAACTGGGAGCGGCATAAGCACAACGAGCGAGAAAAGAAGAGTGGTACTTCCGTACAGTCTTTCCGCAACTTGCTAAAAGACTCTATCGTAGAAGACATTTGTGGGCTTTCAGTTTGTCCTCAAACTGTCGTTTTCAAATTTCCAGATCAAAAGTTTATTTTGCATATGGTTACATCATGAAGGATATACGTTTGTTTGCGGATTAGCGGGTTGACAGGAGGAGTAAGCGTGTGCGGCCGGGCTGTCCGAAAATTTATGCTTGTTTGCAGACACTGACTCCAACGCGAGCGTGAGCGGCCAGATCGCAAGCTTGAGGCGTAACACAACAAAACGCTTTCGGAACGTAAGATCGTTCATACGAAACGCATGTTCGAGACCTAAGCCTAAGCAGCCGGATGGGCAAGGCCACGTGGTGATGCAGACTCACCGAGCTCAACGAGACGGACACGGATTGCCCATAACAAAACGTGTTTTTACTTCGCCGTTGGTGCAAACTTTCGGCAGCGGCGTAACACGAGCACGCTGCCATTTCAAAAAAATGTTTCCCGTAAATCGGTACGAACACCCACGGAACAGTTATACATGCGCCTATAAGAGAATGTATCAAAAATTCGTGAACACAGGGTGCCACTGGAACCGACGTTTAGGCAAGCGGACCTGTCTTCCTCAAGGCAGCAAGTTCGCTTGTCGAAACGTCGGCTCCGACATCCCTCGTTCATGAAGTTTTTATCTCTTCAAGTTTGCAGCTTCCCTTAAGCTTCTGACTTTTATAAAAAAAATTTAGTTACACGAAGGAACACATTGTGTCGCCAGTGGCGTTCAGTAACCCGTTTGCGTTTGCCGGAACGGAGGAAACACTAGAACTCGCTTTCAGTGTATCGCTATCTTCCTTCTTTTTTTATCTGCCGACTAATCTGTCGATCTGGTGCTGCTGCATTCAGTGTTGTGTGTTTAGGAAAATGTTTTATATCACGGACGGTTAACATCGATAACAATGCAACATAACGTTTGCTTGCTAGACAGGCGTTTACGAGAATGACAAAAAACACTTCAGTAACATGGACACAAAACATGAAATGACGCGGAGCAACACGTTCCATCGACGTTTCCTTGTAATCATCGCAGGTGTCGCTTCATAGCACTCCAAAGCAGCACCGCTATATAAAACTCGCTAAACTGCTACAATACGTCTTCCTTTTTTATAATCACACCCTCACATCCACTGAGGGATGTCATATGTCTCATAGAAGTCATATACAGTGGATTCTCGTTGATACGATTCTCCATGATACGTTTTTCGGCCTAATACGTTTTTCCTTTTTATTCCTGTCCGACGTCCCTTGGAAATAGTGCATTTCCCTGCGTCTAATATGATCCCACTTTTGCCCAAAATTGACCGCGAAAGTGGACCTTGATCGATATATCTAGAAATCCTACGTTTCTTCTTCAGTATACAAGCTCACACCGCATTCCAGCAAGCATAGGCGTGCGCAGGGTTCCCCATTAGGGGGGGCAACAGTTCGCCGCAGCGCCCCCTTACCCTATTAAGTCAATGTATGGGGCAGATTTTGCGCCCCCCCCCCCTCTTAGGCGACTCGAAAGGTCAATGTACGGGGCAGACTTTGCGCCCCCCTCTTAAATGATTAGGGGGGGGGGCGCCCCCCCTGCCCCCCTGTGCGCACGCCTATGCCAGCAAGCCATGATCTGCACGTTGCAGAGCCGCTGAGGCCGCAGCAGCGTCGCGGTTTCGCGGCGAAGAGATCGCTGCCAGGCGTGGCCGCTGCGTCCACTGATGGAAAGGAGAAAGTGCAGCGCAGATTAACCAGCTACTTCAATGTTGTTCAATAGAGGTGAGTTACCGACGGAGTATCCATATGTTCCTCCTTTTTTCTAACCTGTTTGGTTAATACGGTTTTTGCATAATACGTTTTATTTACCGGTAGCCGTGAAAAACGTATCAACGAGATTCCGCAGTATACTGCGCTCCAAGACATTACATTACCTTGAGAAAAATTCCGATGCGCGCTATGAGCACTGAAATTTTTATCCCTCAGACACAGAGAATGAGACAGGAATTAAAATGTATACATAGACTGCTATAGATACAGTCTTACTTAACAATATAAAGAGATTGAAAAGCACCGCCAGTTAATTCACCACGTCCACTATCGGAGCCGTTTTTTTTTTTTTCATTTTCGTTATCTGGGTCGTATTGTCACGAAACAAAGAACGAAAACTGACGCAATCTGGCACATGTTATCATTCGTGTATATGAGCGTTATGGCAAAGTAGATCGATACCGGAGACAGCTTGACAGACTGATTTATTTGATGGTTGCACAAGCTGCAGGCGCATGTATCATGGCACGAACGTAGCCGAACGCGTACTATGACAGGCATCGGCAGATATGCTGCAGACCGGTTCTGTTCTCTACAGAATTGCACTATGAAACGACAACCGCTAGCAGAAGAAATACATTCTCGTTTTAACAAGTACATAGAGCCGCGTTCAACGTTCATTTATTACGGCGATTAGCTTTCTTGGAGTGTACGGCTATTCCATTAATCGTCAACCATCGTTGATAATAACAACAATAATTCGTGGGGCTTAACATGCCAAAACCACGTGAATATTAGGGACGCCGTAGTGGAGGGCTTCGGAAATTTCGACCACATGGGGTTCTTTCACGTGGACTTAAATCTGAGTACACGGGCCTCAGCATTTTCGCCTCCATCGAAAATGCAGCTGCCGCAGCCGGGATTCCATCCCGCGACCTTGGGGTCAACAGTCGAGCACCATAACCACTAGGCCACAATGGCGGGCTAGAATGAATGCTCTCGCTGCAACAAGTGCACGCCGTCATGCTTAACATTCGTTCAATGCGCCGCAGTGAGCTTTCTTGAAGCCTATAGGCCAGGGGTCTCAAACGCGCGGCCCGTGGGCCTTTCGCCAGCGGTCCGGCCCGTATATGACTGTCTTCCTCGCACATCTCTTTTAATTTTCTTAATTAATTTATGTGCTTTCAACCCGCAATGGACAGCTGCCCGCAACAGAAAGGAACTTGGCGGGCAAGCGAGCGTGCTTAAAACTTTAGCATTTATCTTGTGCTTGGCAAGGAAAACATTCAGTGACTTCGCTAAATGGCAGTTGATTGATTTTTTCGCCTCTTGAGATTAATAGCACTTCGTTCGGGTAAGCCATGCAGACGTGACTGCTTTCAGGCATTTCTTTCGTGATGCATCCCATGCGGTCACCATTTCTTAAAACATAACCACGGAACAAAAAAACCACAGCATATCCATGGAGTGAATGATGATGAGTGGGCGAAGCTGCGGAGGTTCATCGGTAAACCGTGAATCTTCCGTGAATTCTGCCCAGTACATCATCACCGACGTGAGATCGGGCGCGTTTATACTAAAGGTTCGATGAGTTATGACGACTTGCAGCGCACTTTAATTTTACATGTACGCTGTGAATTTTCATTGTTTAGAAAACCATTGCTTTAGAAAACATCTGGCGTCTTTCGTTAAGCAGCTGGTGTCTTTTTTTTTGCTTTAGAAACATCTGGCGTTCTTTCGTTTTGCTTTTTAGAAAACATCTGGCGTCTTTCGTTGGTTTATTTCATCAATCAACGGCGTTTTGAACAAAACATTTTATTGTTTAATCACGCACAGGAGAAATCTCACCAGGCACTACCTTGGAGGTAAACAATGGCTGCTAATGGGAATGAGAGACAGAAGAAGTCGGCTTTTAGCTAACACTTACACTTCTACTTCTACTAACGTACTTCTACTAACCTACTGGAACATGCCAATGGCTGCTAATGGGGAATGAGAGACAGAAGAATTCGGCTTTTAGTTAACGCGCACGCTGCGAATTTTTTATTGTTCAACAACGCACAGGAAAAATCTCCCACCGGCACCACCTTGGAGGTCAAAGCGTAAGACTGGTTACGCACTACGACTACTACTACGACTACGACTACGAGGGACGAACGGGCGCCGCCTTAAGGAGCTTCGCCCCTAAAAGTCTGCATTTCAGAATCGGATTCCAGATCTTAGTCATTCTGAGTATCGACGTGTTTCTCTAATCCTGAGGCCAAATCCCCTTCCGAAGTGACCCCCATATATGAAGTACGGAATATTCCTTGTAAATGGCGACATTGGCTGACATTTCTCTTCAAACACTGCCCCCCCTCCCCCTTTTCGCAAGGCTATTCTCGGGCATCGACAATCATGCATCGTTGGTGGTCTGCGCACCGATTTTGTATTCATTAAATTGAATAGACTTGTTTTAACAAAAGAAAACAGAACTGACGGCCGGGCTAGCTGATCTTGACGGCATGTAGAAATTACTTCTACAACTCGAAATACAGCATGGACGGCAAAGAAGCTAGCGCTTGCTGTGTGTGCTTCTTTGACGTCCGTGCTGTATTTTCTTTTTTCGAAAGTCTGCCCTAAGGCATAATAATTACTGATTCAAAAATACACACACAAATTTGCTTCGTGTATGAAGTCAAGTAATGAGCGGTGGTGAAGTCCACGAATCCAGCGGTCAAGGTCGGCCAGGCCTGGGGCCTGTTGCACGGAGGTGACGACGACGGCTTAATTGTAGACCCGTGCACGTCCACAATAAGTGTGTGGCAGTAACATTTGCGACGCCCCGATCCGTGTTGTATTTCGCGCTCTACAAATCGATCCAATATTAATTGTTCACAAATAAGAGGGCCATAGTGAGGGAAAATTAAGAGCATTACCCCTATCTCAACAAATATAATAGTTGGGGTTCTACGTCCCAAAACAACGATATCATTGTCAGGGACGCCGTAGTGGAGGGCTTCGGAAATTTCGACCATCTGATGCTTTTTTACAGCGAAAGCTGTTATGAGATCATTTCACCGGCCGTTTTTGGCGCCGTAGTTGTCCGCCGCCGGTGTTCGTAACCAGTATCGCTCGAAATAAGAAAAAAAAAACCAAATAAGAAAAAAAATTCCAGGATGGAACGAGGTTCGAACCTGCGCCCTCTGCGTGTGAGGCCCAGTATTCAACCTCTGAGCCATGCCGGTGCTTGAAACTGCTTTGCAGAAAGGCTTCATGTCGGGAAGGAACCACATTAGCATATGCAATATATAGCGTGGTAGAAGAGTAAAATAAGCACCAAGCGTCGCACAACGCGAATTCTGTAACCAGGCGTCACACAATGCGAATTGCGCAACGAGTAGGTTGTTGAATGCTTCCAACCCATTACAAAGAGCTCTGCCATAATTCTTCGTCGTCATCAGGCACAGCATCAACAAAGTGCGCATAATGCCTTACATGCGTTTAGCAGGTACCACGGCTCTCCGTAGAATGACGAAAAACGGCACAGTGCCTGCTGCCCTACTTCTAAAAAATTGCAATGATTTATAGCGTAGTGGGTTCCTCGCAAGTGCACTTGTATTGGTTTCCAAGGAAGCCCATATGCGCATGATCCATTTCCTCGGGGTCTCAGTAAAATTTCAATGATTTATAGCGTAGTGGGTTCCTCGCAAGTGCACTTGTATTGGTTTCCAAGGAAGCCCATAAGCGCATGATCCATTTCCTCGGGGTCCCAGTAAAATTACAATGATTTATAGCGTAGTGGGTTCCTCGCAAGTGCACTTGTATTGGTTGCCAAGGAAGACCATAAGCGCATGATCCATTTCCTCGGGGTCTCAGTAAAGTTCTTCGCCCCCCCCCCCCCCCCGGTCTCTCTACCACGTCAACGTATGTTATACAGCATGACGGGAGAGGGAAATAGCGACCGGGCGTCACCCAATGCAAATTACATAACTGGTGGGCCGTTTAAAGCTTCCAACCCATTACAGAGGGCTGAGCCATAATTCTTCATCGTCATCAGTCGTCGCGTCAACAAAATGCACATAATGCCTTACAGACGTGTAGCTGGTGCCTCGCTTCTCCGCAGAATGACAAATAATGGCTTAGTAGGTGCTTCCCAACTTCACAAAAATTGTGATTTATGGCGTAGTGGGCACCTTTCTAGTGTACTTGTATTGTAGACCCAAGAGAGCTTACAACGGTCTCTAGAAACGCCGCTCTTCCAGCTTTCGCTGTGACTGTGCTGCGGTTTCAGCGCAGGCCTGGCGTTTTTTTTTTTGTTTTTTTTAACGTGCGTCTAAATGTAAGTATACGCGGGCCTCCAGCATTTCGCCTCCATCGAAATGCGGCTGCGGCGGCCGGGATTCGATCCCGCGACCTTTCGGTCAGCAGTTACTCATAATAAGCTTCGCTTGAAAAAGAGCAAGAATGCTTAAACAAGACGCCACTCTCTCCGTTGATCTTATAAAAAGAAGCCGCTCCCTGAACTCACACGCTCCTTCCGTTGACAGGCGTGGCGGCGCACGCAGCAAGGCCGGGGCCGTTTAGCATCTATTTGCATAGCGCTCGCTCCCTTTGTTACGGACCCGGGAGGTCGCGAATGCGTCCGGAAGCCAGCGGCAAATTGCCGGCAACATCAACGACAACTGTATTGTCTGGTGTATACGCGTACGCTGCAGCTATACACATAGCATGTAGTACCTATTACGAGGTTAAGCCTAACGTGTGACCTCTCATTACGTGATGTTTCGGTTTTTTCGATGTGCCCTTCGTCATTACCACCGGTGCTATATTTGGAGTTACGTGCGATAAAAAGGGGATCTACAAGCGGAAGACAATTATCCTTCCAAAACACGGATGAAAGGGATTCTGTTTACATTCAACGAGAATGTGGCATGCTCGGCTTCCCGTTTTAAATGGCACTGTCGTGCTATATTTCCAGAGAAACATTTTAGCTTTGAACTGCACATTTATAGTCTTAAAATAGTGAAGGGGAAGCGAAGCCTTTGACACGAATTTTTTGTATACGTCTGTATTGCTTCGTTTTTTGGTAGTAGCGTTACAAACATAAATGCTTTCGTCATTGGGCTTACGAATACAAAGAATCGTTTCGATATCTGTCAGGCTCCCGACAGGCCTTCTATAGGAGGTTGTATCTATTTAAAGTAAAATATAGGTGGAAGAGGAAATGAAGCATTAGCATAAGCGTCTGAAAAATCCTTCATAGTTTCCATTGACGTAACCAGATTGGAGGGGAGGGTGAGGTGTGCTGGATTCTGTTTTATAGAGATATGGGGTGCTATGCAGGATGGCCCGAGCTTCTCGGGCACACGAGTTTGCTCCGAGCTTGCATTACGGCGGTCATGACAGGAAGACAGTGCGGAGCACGCGATAGCAGCGTTGATAAAAACGGCTACAAGAACGAGAATGGCGTCACAAGCGCATATGCGGCATTTGCGGCGGTTTTCAAAGTAACACCGCGTGCAAACGCGTCAGCGCCGCCACTCAGTCAACATTTTGACAGTGCAGCAACGTCAGCATGATTGTCGCGCTATCTTTTTGCCAACTGATCATCGCGCCTCCCACGGGCGTGTTCGTGGGCGTTTGTCCTCTTTCGGAAAATTCTTTCGTTCCACCTGCAGCATGGAAATTTCCACTCTCGAAGGCAACAAGGGCGCACGCGCAGCACTTTGGTGCAGCTCGTTTCGCTTCTCTGGAATATTACAGATAAATAAACGGACAGGTTACTGCTATACTTACATTACACGTCTGAAAATTTTTCTGTAGTACCGAATCGGTAGAAACAATGCCTCCACAAACAAGTAAATACTAAACAAGTAAATAGTTCTCTCCGAAAATCGCACCAGGGGCGCTTGCTTCATAGCTGTGAGTGGTACGTCATGAGAGCGCTGAAAGTGAATGCGAGAAATCGTAGCCACGTGATGATATAACCTTTAGTTCTTCGTGCGTGTGTGCATAGTCTGTGCGATTAGGCTCATAGATGAATAATGCTGCTCGCTGGCGTTGCGTCGTGAGCACTGTTCCACGGCAAGAGGAAACTCGGTGGGCGGACCCCCCCTTCGCCGCGGGCGTCTGTCAGTCAAATTGATTGACGCGCGAACTCGGGCACAAACTCGTTGATTCTGAAAAGGCCCCAGTTCAACTCGGGACTGTCATAGTGCCGGTGTGCTTGTCAAGTGTTTATGCGGTGGACGCTACTCAGCAGCTTCTTTGCATATAAAATAATTTGGTCAGCTTGCACTACTTGTGCAAGGCTGGAGCCATTGGAGGAGCTTGTGATCACCTAGCTTCTTCCAGCTTTTTACGTGGCTTGTCTACTCAGTATGCTTGGTCGGCTTCAGAGTAATGACCGTGTCAGTTCGGTCTCAATATTGGTGTTATTGATTAGGAACGTCTTAACTAACATGATATTGAATGTCCTTTCTTAATTGTTAATGTTTTAATTACCACGACATAATTACCCAGGTTTAATTCGCAAGGTCCTGAATAGCACAGAGGTAATTAGCATAATACTAATTAGCACGATCCTGATTAACACGACTTCAGTGAGTAAGGTCTTCATTATCTTCGTTTTAAGTACACGCTCTAATTAGCATCGTGTTAATTAGGACTAATTGTCGATGTTTTAATTACAGCGGCATTAATGACTCAGGTTTATTTCGCAAGGTCCTGAATTGTACAGAGGTAATTAGCCTAATTCTAATGAGCACGATCCTAATTAACACGCTCCTAATTAGCGTCGTGTTAGTTAACATTAATTTATTGTGTCTTAATTACCACGAGATTAATCACTCAGGTTTAATTCGCAAGGTCCTGAATAGTACAGATGTAATTAGCATAATCCTAATTAGCTCGACTCTAATTAACACGATCTCGGTGACTAAGGTCTTGATTATTTTGGTTTTAATTAAATGCTCCTAATTAGCGTCGTGTTAGTTAGCATGATCTTAATTACCTTGCTCCTAGCTTTACACGACTTCATTAGCATGGTCTTAGTAAGACGTGGCTTAGCTCGGCCTTCGCATGATTGGGCCTAATCAGCTTCGTCATAGCACGTCCTGACTTAGCTAGGTATAACCGCCCAGCCAATTAGCTAATCAGCCGGGCGCACGTGCTCTGGGAGCGAGCAGACGATGAAGAAGAGAACGACGAGGGCGCGCGCCGGCTGAGCAACGCGCTAGAATGTACAGGCCGACCATGGTGTTTATACACGTGGCCTCAGCGATTAGCTCTAGCCGCCGTGTTATAAGGCGTTCGGCCGGAACTAATCTCAGAGGACACGGTGCTGATTATCCTAAAGGACTCTTAGTGGAGACATTAAACGGTCGAAAATGAATTCAAACGGCGCGCGCACACATAAAAAATATAGTTAGTAGAGCTTTCTGCCACTTTTCTTGCATGGGTGCACTTCTGCACTCAGTGGAACGACAAACAAATGAAAGAAGTTTGACGACACCACCCAACCTTCTCGACCGCCCTTGACGTGACGCCGCGTTCCATCGTAACCAATGGACGGAGCGCGCGCTGAGGGATGGATTTCACCTTCTCGTACTATTAGCTCGTTCAAAAGGGGGTGTCGCCAGAGCTCGGAAAGATCTCGAGTTTCGCCAAACTCGGGCCATCCTGCATAGCACCCATGGTCAAAGAAAAATAGAAAACAAGGTGTTTAACAAAGAATACGCTATTTTCACTGTCTCAAAGAGAACGGTTAACTGGGAAAAAGAAAACGTGAGGTGGGCAGCGTGCAGTTACAGTGTATGCTCGGATCAACAGGAGTGATGTCGGCTGCAAAGCTTTCCGGAAGTGCGGTGACGCAGAAGAGAGGGACAGTGTTGATGGCGCCATCTCGTAACGGTTCGTTAAACTGGAGCACGAAGAGAGCACTGCAACGACCACGAACCTGTGGAATGAATACGTCAGCAGCAACAACTATTCACGTCTGCGGTTGATGGGAGCCGAATTGAAGCTGTTGATTTAGAATGGGTTATTGGGCTCACCTGAGAAACACCGTTTTCAAGGCTAAAGGTAGGGGGGGGGGTGTCTTTTCCGCGTACAGGTGGCGCTACAATCAGCAGACCTCAGCAATTTCGGTCAATGGCGTGTCCGGATTTTGATGCGTGGAGCCTATGGGGATGTTCGTAACTCGTTTTATTAACGAACTCTGCCGTAGGCAATGTACAGTAATGCCCAATATGAGTTGTAACATGTCGTCCGTGATCAAAGCGGCGCCAACACTGCACGGCAGGCGCCGACAAAGCAAACGCGAGTGAAGTAAACACTGTTTTAATTACTGATATTCTCTAAACCAATTTGACGTTTGCCGGTGTCACCGTTAAGTCTTGGGGCCCCTTCAACCGCGGCCACCGTGTTACAACTAATATTAATATAACTAATATAACCTCGCTTGCCCTGCAAGCGAGGTTAAGTTCATCCGGTGCATCTGATTCAGAACGCACGCATTACTGAGCCATAGACAACCGCCAAGTCTAGTTAACTTCACAAGCCGCGCAGCAGCGGGGAGGACAATAGGTCCTAGTGTCAATTGTTTATAGAATGCCATGAATTTCTTGATGGTCATTGCTCGAAGGAGCAATGAGCATCAAAGTCAGTTACACGTGACCAGTCACTTCCCCTCTCCACCTTCTTCTGGCGTGTAACATGCGCTCAGTTGTGCGCGCTTAGTTAAATGTGAAATGTAGTTGCCCCACGCCCAACTTTGCGATTTAGGCTTTTGTAATAGAAGTCAACTTCAAGGTGACCAGGTACTCTTTTTCCTTTCCTGTTCCTTCACTGTTTTTTTTTTTTTTAATCCGTGCATGTTACGTTGTTCTACAATACACCGAAAAATATTGCTTCTGTGTTTCGCAGTTTTACTTCTGCTTAATTTTCTTTCTTATATGAATGAATGAATGAATGAATGAATGAATGAATGAATGAATGAATGAATGAATGAATGAATGAATGTTTATTCCAGTGAAATATAGGGAATATACCTTGCGTTGACGGATACCCACTGCAGTGTTCTCAAGGGACCGCTTTCCGTAAATTTTACCAGACCTGCAATACCACACGTTAACGATCAATAAACTCTAGCTTTACAGCTCTTTACCCAGCCCTCCGGAACGCAGTTGCTCTTATCGGCGTACGTCCGCTCCATGCTCTACAAATCACACCCCTCTGTACTTTTACCTTCACACGAGCACAACGCGGCGAGCGAGCGCGCAGCAAGCCAGACGGCGCGCGACCGCTCTGGGCAGGTATTTCCGTTACACGCTGAGCTACGAGGAGGGTCAGGTGAGAAGGTGGAGGAGAGGTGCGCAGGTAAGAGTGCGTTTTCGCGGCGCGTTTCTACGTCTCTCCCTCACTCTCTGTAGCAGAGGAGCACGCGCCTGCGGCGTTTTATACATTTATGTCTTTATGACGCACGTAGGACAGCTGCGTTCTGCCACCGAGGCCTAAACTGCTGCCGCCGTCGCCGCCAGCAACGACCGAATAGCACCTGCGTTTTTTTAGCACCCGGCTCTTTCCCTCTGCAAATCTGTCGCGGCGCTCTGAGGGACGATCCAACAACGAGCAGCAAGAGACGAAGGCGCCAGCGAAGGATCCACTTTCGGCGGGGAATTCCCCCCCCTCCGCATCCAGCTCAACCAATCAACTCTCTTCACTCTCGTTGTTTCATTGAAACATCGCATTACTGCCCGGTGTACACTCGAAACCAACCCTTCTCTGGGATTGCTGGCTGGCTGCAACGACAGATAGGCCACGGCTGCACCGCATAGAGTGTAACACCCACCGCTGTTGCTAGCTGCGACACCATCAACGACGCAGCAGCCGTGAGTACAATCTCTATACCCGTATGAAGCTTATCAAATCTCGCCTGCTTGAGTTGACCGAGTGTGCGCGGAGTTTGATCGCTACAATTGCGAAACTGCGAGAGATTGTTGTCGTGTTTATCGCCGCGATCCCCCGAACGTTGTGCTCAAGTCTTTGTCATCGATAAATTTCGGTTTCCCGTTTGAAATACAAATTTAACTTCTATCCACGCCTGTTACAACGTGTTCATCACAACTATACTGATTTCTAGTAAATTTCACAAGCAATTCTTTCATTACTATTACTTTTGATTACTGTTTTTAATACTATTAAGGCGAAAGCCTTAGATGTCTCATCAAACGCGAAAATTGACCGTCGGCGTCCCGCGTCGGCGGCTTCAACACGAGTGAGGCAAAACAGCATCATCATGTAATGGCGTCATCATGACGTCGCTATATGACGTTACATAAACATGACGTCATCACACGACATCGTCGTTTGGTCAAAAGTGGGTCGATCACGGAGGCAGTGCCAAACCAGTTGAGGTGCAGGAAGCTTGGAATGCTCCGATCTTGGAGGCAGTACAAAACCACATTAGGTACAGAAAGCTTTCGGAGGGGCGCGAGGGAGGATCAGTACATCGAATCAGAAGAAGGTGCCTTTCGCCTTCGAGTCGTCTTAGGCGAACGCATAGGGGACCTTGTGAGTTTTTTATTTTGACTGTGTAAGAGCATATATTATGTAACAGCCCTGACAGTTATGATATTTACACGTATTTTAATGCATTCGTAGTGCGCGTAGGTGTATTTATGTGTATTTATGCCCAGAGAACCACGAGTCATATTAACGAAACTATCATAACGAAAAACTTTTGTTTGTATTGCGCATGCGTGCGCTGCTGTTGTTGCCTGACTGTGACACGCTGGCCTCGTCAAGCTGTATGTTTACGGCTTTCTTGCCCTGCTGGCCTTCAACGTTATACTTTCCGCATGTTGTAAATGAAGTTTGAATTGAATGTTTCCGAAGCGCTTGCGGTTTGGTCATGTATGTGTACCGTATACGGCCTCCCCGATCGCTGAAACGTAGATGATACCATAGTCCCTGATGATACGAACGACTCGATGTGGTACTACACGTACAGCCCAGAGGGTGACAGAAGATATCACGGCCCGGATGTGGTCGATCGCCTGTCACTGGATGGACCGTGGCGCCTGACGCGATCGTGCCGCCTGCGGATATCTTTGTCTTCAAGTGGGTTGAGATAAGGTGCGCGTCGCGTTATCGTAAACGCCACCGCGTCGTTATGCTGTGGACACAGCTTTTTTAAGGCGTGCTTGTCGTGGTACAAGCACAATGCTTAAGATTTAGGGGAGGGGGGGGCGGGTTCAGGCCTCTTCCCTTCGAATTTGTTCAATTTCGCATGTGCATATATACACGGACACATACAAACGCACGCAGAAACATGCATAGATTATGGTTGACCCTCCCCCGCCGGTCCGGGAAAAAATTTCTGGCTACTCTATTGCCCCCTATACTTTCCTCATGATGAGGTTGCGTCTAACAAAGAAAACGAGCCCCTGATTCATTCCCATTCTTTCGTTCATTAGCACTCACTTGCACGTGGTCTAACGCATTAAATGTGGAATACGTCCGGTTTTCTGCATACCCACCTTCACCGTCTGGATCCGTCACTTCAACTTCAAGTTCCATCCGGACTACTATCCCGATCCGAAACAACAGTCCTCTGCCGCCTGTGGCTTGGAGCGTCTTTCACGAACAGCTTTGCTTACCGACTCGGAATGGCAGACAGTGCTGCCATGTGCTCACTGTGGCAGCGAGGAAACCATTGCGCACGTCCTGCGTCATTGTCCTCACTAATTCCCAGAGACAACAGCTTTCAGCAACGCTGGCACACCTCGATGACCAACCGTTTCTTGCACAATCAATTTTGGAGTGCCGGAACGTTCGAGCTTCCAACCAGAAAGCGACAAAGGCGCTGCTGAAGTCTCTGCGCTCAACCGACCTCGCTATGACACTTCCGTGCTTGAGTTTGTGTGCGTTTTTTCTTCCTTTAATTTTTTACTCTTTTTCCTTCGTTACCTTTCTATTCCCCCTTACCCCTTCCCCAGTGCAGGATAGCAAACCGAAGTACTTTCTTCTGGTTAATCTCCATGCCTTTCACTTAACCTCCCTCTCTC
Source organism: Rhipicephalus sanguineus (assembly GCF_013339695.2). Taxonomy (NCBI): domain Eukaryota; kingdom Metazoa; phylum Arthropoda; class Arachnida; order Ixodida; family Ixodidae; genus Rhipicephalus; species Rhipicephalus sanguineus. The sequence goes on from NC_051182.1 coordinate 149,954,971, forward strand.
TCTCGTTCATTAGAGAGAAAGAGAGAGAAGGAATGTAGGAAAGGAAGGGAGGTTAACTAGACTATGCGTCCAGTTTGCTACCCTAGACATGGGGAGGGAGATAGAGAGAGAAGGATAGACACAGTTCACATCACACGCACAGTGCCGAGTTTCACAGGCGGTCGCTCAATGAAGTTGCTTTCAAATACCGCAGGAGGGCTCGTGTGGTTTTCTGGGCTGATGTGCTGCGCGACTAGTAGCAGTAGCACTTCTTGTACTATGCCCTATTCTGCGCACGTTTCGCGGTGGCTGCAAACGGCAAGCTCTTCGACGTTCGAGCGATTTTAACAACGCATTGTGGCGCCTTGATTGCTTTCGAAGAATTTGTTTCGTTTCCCAGCACACGTGTGTGTAAGAGGGCGCACAGATAAGTTACGCTTAAGAGACAATGGAAAAGTGCCAATGCTTGCAAGCAGCAATCGTATGCGTTGTTGACAGGCCGGGAATCTATTCTAGAAAGTTCCGCGTCTGCGGTTTAGGTCACGTGAGTCTCACATGCCATGTGATTCCGAGTCTTCGCGATTGTTTCTCTGTGCGGACGCGTGTTTACGTGTGCGTGTTTATGTATTTGTTTGCGCATTAACATTCGCATGGGCAAGTGCTTGCTTGCTTAGTGTTTGGCGTGGTACACGGCATCCGAACTATACAGCAGGTATATCGACAAGGGTGTCGGAACCAAATGCTTTTCGCTTAGGTTTCAGTTTCGTTTCACCGAAAGAAAGATACATTCCATTTCTGTTCCCGAATGAAAAAAAGATATGCTCTGTAACGGCCCACGATGGTTTTATTTGTATACGAAGTTTGAAGATAGAGTAATAAAAAAAAAGTATTTCATTTTCTCATAAGTGAATTACGAATTATCTGAGCAGGCTGAACGATTTGCATCGAGAGAGTGAGCATGATCTCAGAAGCAGCACGTCATCGACCCTAGTCTATAAGATCACTGGCATATATAGTCACTGACGCAGTCATATTCATCTCTAAGCAGTGTCGCTCCCGTCACTTTCGTGACACTCGTGTGCTGCGTCAAAAAGTGAATCATCGGTGACGAAGTGCGCACGTATGCAACGAATGGTGCCTACGCAGATCAAAATTTAGAAAATGTTGTTCCTTAAAAATGTATCTTTAGGATTACAAGATCCGCCGCCTTGGGAGCTTAGCGGCTCACCTCTGACCTTCCAGCTTTGTCATGCGGATGACGACATGAATGGAAATAACTTTATTGAGAGGTCCAGTATGTTTGAGAGACCCGGGCTCAGGTCTCGCACGATTGGACGTCGAGATCTTGTCACAACGCCGTCGAGATCTTGCCACAACGCCATTTTTTAAAAATATGAAATCGTGATTGTATATCCTAATTCTAGTCTTCGTTTTTCTTCGATTTCTCTCTAGGCTTAATCAATTGACACGTGTATGGCGTTTAATTTACCTTATTTTCCTATGCATCTAGGCAACCATAATTATCTCTCCGACTGTTAACGAAACAAGGGGAATACTTTCGAGAGACTCGTTTCTTTGTTACACACACCCAAATGAATCCAACAGACAATTGGGCCAGGGAAGGCATGGCGGCCATCAAATGTTGTCTTTAACTGCAGTTTAGTGGTAACGGCGTAAACTGAAATTAATTATAGTGGACGAAAAATCACCTTTTCCATCGGCAGGATTCGAACCCACAGCCTTCCAATAACGCGCGCGGGTTCGGATCCCATCGACGGGAAGGGTGACTTTTCGTCCACTTTGATTCATTTCAATTTAAGTCATTACTACTACGCTGCAGTTACAGAAACCCCTATACTTTCCCTGGCCCAATTAATTCTCTGTTAGATTCATTTTGTTGTGTCTTTCCAAGCAGTGTTATACGATGCTCTCTAAGTAGAGGTTACAGCCACCTGTAAACGTTATGGTCAGTTCCGTCTAGCCGTAAGTTGTTTCGACGACGAACAGCTAGTGCACAACAAAGGATTCCTTGCTATCTGTTTTTCTCGCCTGTCCTGTTATCTTTCTCCTTATCTCAAAGAGCGCCTCTCACGATGTTGCTTTTAAGGTTGATCCTTCCGCCGTACACGTCGAGATAAACGGAACTAGAAGAGAAGGCTGTCGTTCGGCGAAACGATTCCCCGCATTCCCTCACGTTCGTTCTTGCTAGGGATGACTCACGCGAACTGAATGCAAGGCAGACGCGCGGTTGTTCTGTTGTTGTTTTTTTTTCTTTTGTTTCTCCGTCAATCGCAATGACGCCTTTTGTTGGCTAATCGTATACGCGCTGGATACGGCACGAATCAGAAATTTCTTGACAAAATTTTCAGCTGTAGTGTCGCAATTATGAAGTAAATTGAAATGACTTAAAGTGAACGAAAATTCACTCTCTCGGTCGGTGGGATCCGATCCCATTGCCTTCGATTTAGGCGTCCTATACCCTACGAACTGAGCTACGAGGTGCTTCCCAGCCCAATTCATTGGGTATTTCTGTACGTATAATTTCTGGGAGTGTTGGCCAGGGATGCCCGCCACGGTGGCCTAGCAGTTATGGTGCTCGAGTGCTGACCCGCAGGTCGCGGAATTGAATCCCGGTCGCGGCAGCCGTATTTTCGATGGAGGCAGCAATGCTTGAGGCCCGTGTGTTTAGATTTAGGTGCACGTTAAAGAACCCAAGGGATTGAAGTTTTCGGAGCCCTCCACTATGGCGTCTATCATAATCACATTGTGGTTTTGGAATGCTAAACCCCAACAATTATTATTATTGCCGCGTTTAGTCTTTAGTCCCCTTGGCAGACAACTGTGATTCACTTATCGCTACAAAGCTACGTAGGTCCTCGTAGACACCGCCAAAATCAATGACGTCACGACTAGCTTGTCCGGGAGCTCCTAATGCTGGTGTAATTTCTTTTCGCTTGATTAATTGATGTTGAACAATTTTTCGTTAAACAAACTGAAATCTACTAAGAAGATGTGTGCTTCTTTTCAATCAAAGTATTTCACATTTGACTCGGCTGATGACCCGAGTCACGGGTTCGATCACAGTCGCGGCGATCACATTTCAATGGAGACGAAATGATATAGAGGCCCATGTACTGAGCGGTGTCGATGCACGTTAAAGAACACCAGATGGTCAAAAGAACACCAGATGGTCAAGAGAACACCATATGGTCTAAATGATGTAAGTGGACGAAAAAAATGACCCTTTCCGTCAGTATTATGGAGTATAGTATGAGCACCTTCCGGCTCAATTCAGTTAGATTCAGTTTGTTCAAACATACGCGTAATGTATCTAACACTGCTGTACGGACGAGGGCATGGAGGTATTAATGCTTATAATGGTACCTTATACTGCACCCTCGCTGTTTGTTTTTAAACGAAGCGCTTATAATTGAGATTTCGGCGGCGTCGTACACCAATAACTTGGCTACGACGAGCGTAAACAAATGAGGCCCTCGAAAGTTCGCCGGTCACTTGCGCATTTGTATGCGCCGTTTTCCGATAATTGACGCTGTCTCGATCGTGGGCTCGCCGGCGATCAGCCGTTTCTAACATGGCAATCTGATCTTTTATCGAGGTCACTTGCCAATTCGCGTGGCCACGTTTCACTGTTGCCCGAATACGAACTCATAACCGTCGTTGTTGCCAGTAGCAACTGAACAGTTGCGCTGCTAAGAGCACGTGGATGAAGGTTCAATCCGCCTCTTTCATTTTCCTGTGCTGCCCTCTGGCGTTTTGGTAGCGGTTTGGTAGGGGCCGGGACAACCGGTATTGCCAGAAGCAAAGCCTCCGAGATGAAAGACGTTTCGCGACTTTTCCGCTAGGGGAGAGCGCATGCGTAGGGGCGTCGTGAAAAAGGCGGATTCCTGGCTCGGAGGAAAGCAACAGTCAGGAGGGAGTCTTGCGTAATGCGATAGATAGATAGATAGATAGATAGATAGATAGATAGATAGATAGATAGATAGATAGATAGATAGATAGATAGATAGATAGATAGATAGATAGATAGATAGATAGATAGATAGATAGATAGAAATGCAGTGCCGTCAGGCACGCAGGCGCAAAGCTTCGCTTGCCCCCATTTTCCCGATAGGGCAAGGGCTTCTGAATTCTTTTTTCACAGTGAAAGTCGAATGAATCACCCCACGATAAGATGCTGGCATGTCTTCTACTGCAATGACTCAGCTGAATGGGACATATCTGCTTGTACAACCATGTCATTACAATGACATAATCACCACGAAAATGCTCTTGTATGCGTCTTCTTTCTTCTTTTTTTCCCCCCCGAAGCTAAGGCACAACTAAATATCGACAAAGTAAGTACTGCGCTCTTCAAAACCGAACCGTCTAGGTAGCCTATCCTCTTATCGGTTGTTTTTCTGCCGCAGTTGCTTTAAGCAATTCGAAGGAGTTTTGCGAAACGGTACTGCCGCAGCCGATGTAAGGGGGACTATAAATATATATAAGCGATTTTCACTATCTTATCTGCAACGTGTGCTCTTCAGCGGTCGATACTGCCCGCGGGGGCTAGATGACGTGTGTTTCGTCTCGTAGGAAGGTTATGTAGCGCCACGTGCTCGTGGAAATGTTAGGCGTTGGGCAACAGATGCAAATCACTCGCTGTTACGTCGCAGGAAGTGTCGTGCACATGCTCCGTGCTGTGCACCCGTGTCGCTGTGCTGCGCGTGCGACCTTGCAGTGTCGAAATCGTGGCATTGTTCGCCGCGGTGGTATACAGTAGGAATCACACTTGTCTGGAGCGGCCAGTCGGCCGCTTCAGCCGCCGTTTTTCGCAAAAATATGCAGAGATCGATACCGTAAGGCTACCAGACCTATAATGGATTCCAGTGGCAGATTCGGAGTGGCCGACGAACTTCGGTTGCGGAGGGCAACCGAAGGAAATCTGCCAGTCGAACGCAGGTGCTCCCGCCAGAGCAAACGGTAGGGGGCGCTAGTGCACATCTGCTTCCTCGCACGTCTGCTTTCCAGCATTCCTCGCGTTTCACGCCGTGTGTTCGCTTTCACAGGCGTGACCGTAGGGCACGGGCGCGGTCGGGCAACGCCACGTTCTGCGCATGCGCGGGGAGCTTGCGACTTCCACACTTCCAGTCGAATCCGCCGCTTTTCGCGGAGTAGAAAGAGCTGCTACGTGGAGTGAATTTGGCGCAGGAGCTGCTCCAGATCTGCCAATGAAACATATAGGGAGCACTCTCAATCTGCCAATGGAACAGACTTGCTCCGCATGGAGCAGAAAAACTGCTACCGGAAGTGCTCCGAATCTGCCATTCGAATTCACCAGTAGTCATACAGGATGCTAGATCCTTGTGCTACAGTTCAAGCATGGACGGAGGATTGTACCTAAGGTGAGGTAGCAGCTGCGCACGGCACCACTGTCCACAGCCACGCGTTCGACCACTGTATACAAGTACGATTCAGACTGTACCGTGGTTACGGTGCTCGGATGCTAACTCGAAAGTCGCGGGTTCGATCTCGGCGACGGCTGTCGCATTTTCGGTGGAAGCGAAATGCTAGAGGCCCGTGTACTGTGGGATGTCAGTGCACTTTAAGGAACCCCGGGTGACCGAAATTGCCGGAGGCTTACACTACCACGTGCCTCATAATCATATCGTGGTTTTGGCACGTAAAACCGCAAATTTTTGCTATTGTTAGGGTCCCTAGAATATTGGCTAGTCTGCCGTCCGCTGAGGGGAGCGAGCACGCTTACCGAATGATGCGGGTGGTGGCGCTTCGAGCAGTCCTCATGCTGGGGAGCGGCGCTCCGCCGACCAGCTGCGTGTCGCCGAAGCGCGGGCGCACGTTCAGCTTGACAATTTCTTGCAATATTTTTTGCTGCAGCGTAATTGTGCCATGGCAAATACTAACCGGTTCGATTAACACGTTGTCACATGCTTTCGTTCACAAAGGCTTGCTTTGCCGAGGCACATATATCAAAAGAATGCATGGTAGTACTGTGAGTAGGTTGTTTCTCAGGTGGCACGGCACCAACTGACATTGCAAGAACCAGTTTACTCTTTTTTTTCAAAAATTTTATTGGCATGAGCATCAAAAAAAAAAAAACTAAAGCGGGGAAACGAAAGTGGTTATGAAAGCAAATAAATATGAAAAATTGCACAGGTAGGAAAATTATTTACATCTTCTCATTTTCAAATGCTTCAGCTGCTCTTTTTTTGCTGTTCTCTCATTATTAATGGGCCTTCACAAAAAAGCGCAGCCGTAGAAGAATGTTTGGCAAGTAATTTGCTGTGCATGCTCAGTGCATGTTAGTGCAGGCCGCTGTACCCACGTAATGATATTGGCAAAGTCGAGAATGCTTTGCTCGTGTAGCACACTATTTAATGAGAATTAACAGGCAATAATGCCAGGGAAACGGGATGTTATTTGTAGTAATTAGGATATAAATGTGAGAGAGAGAGAAAACATTTTATTAAAGTATATAAACCAAGCATGTGGGAGGGAACCCTAGTCCGGGGTCCCTATGATGATCGCAGCGACGACACGGGCCCGTCCAACCAATGCCTGGCGGACCTCGGGAGGCCCGTCGCAGAGGGCATCGTCCCACAGCTCTTTGGTGCGGAAGGGGCGCAGGATGACTGGAAGGGGAGGGAATAATTTTGCGGTGCACTCCACCGTGACATGGAACGCCGTTGGGGAGCTGCCACAGCCCGGGCAAGAGTCTGTGTAGCGGTCAGGGTAGAATTTATGCATGGAGAGGAGGTTGGGGAAAGTATTCGTTTGAAGTTGGCGGAGTGCCACCTCTTCCTCTCGCGAGAACGACGGTGGTGGCGGGGACATGGTTTGTCTAGCTCTGGTGTAGTATGTTAATATGTCTCGGTATGTGAGTGGAGGACCCACTTGATCTGGACTCTCGGCCTCGCCATGCCGGGCAGCTCGGTGGGCAATTTCTCGAGCGACCGCGTGAGCGTGGTCATTACCCGGCAATGAGGCATGGCCAGGAGTCCAGAGCAAGTGGATACGTTGTGGGCTAGATGTGTCTATGTTTATGTTTGACGACTTGTGTAGGATGTAGTGAGCCGCCTTCGGGAATCCGCGTCCCATCAAAAAGGCTCGGCATGCTTGCTGGGAATCGCTTAATATGTACACCTCTCCAGGAATCTGAAGAGCTTGTTGTACAGCAAGCGCGACACCAAGGACTTCGCCGTCCGTAGGTGTAGCACTCCGCAGAGAGGCGGCCGTAAGTAAAGTTTCACCGCCGTCCAACACTACCGCAGAATACCCGTTGCAGCAACGTGCGGCATCGGTGTATAGCGTATTTGTTTCAGGGATGTCACCGAGCATGCGCACCAGGTACCGAACACGAGCGCGCCGGCGTCCCGCGTCATGCTCAGGACTCATGTTCCGGGGTAGCGGGTGCACCTTTAAGGTTCTACGGACCCAGGGAGGGAGAGCGATAGTGGTGTCCTCGACGTCATTGGGCAAGAATGGGTATCCCAGTCTCGAGAGGAGGTGCCGCCCAGTGGGTGTGAGCAGAAGGCGTTGTCTTTGGCTGGTCCACTGAGCTTCCAGTAGCTCACTGAGGGTGTTATGCGTCCCTAGGGCTAGCAAACGTGTCGTGGCGGTGTAGTGTGGGAGTCCGTGAGCGAGCTTGGTCGAATAGTAGTCCTTGCTGGCGGCAAGTTATCTTTTCGTCCACTTTACTTTCTTCACATTTATATCCTAATGACTACAAATAACATCCCGTATGCTTTTCCTGGCATTATTGTCTGTTAGTTCTCATTAAATAGTGTGTTTCACAAAAAAAAAACAGGGGCCCTTAAGAGTCATCTTCTTTGCTCGTGTAGCTTATTTACGCTGAAAAATGTCGTTAAGCTGTTCTCAAGGATGGTTATAATATCCTTAACGAAGGGTATATCAAACCTCCATTGTCGAAATTTGATATGGATTCAGAAGCATCATACACAGCACCACGCTTTTCCACAGAGAGCAGCAATGTACACTCATTACAGGAAGTATCCCTCGGGATCTTACTGTGTACCCTAGCTGCCACATCATAAATAAGCATTTCATGGCTTTTTGCCGTCACAGAAGACGCGTGGTCCGACGAACTGATATTGCGCAAGGCGCAACCTTGCAGTGCATTTTCAGCATCACCAAACATTCCTCCATCAATCAAATTATCCAGTGCAGCAATCTTGCTTTCCGTTTGTACCTCAGGAAGAGAAGCCAGAGCAGTGATAACTTCTGGGGCACAATTTCCTGATTTATGTGGTTTTGCAATGTTATAAAATGCTCCATGGTGAACTATCACTAAAAATTGTGCTGCAGTTGGATGGTCATTCGTTCCCGCAGACTGATGAGGTGAGGTCCATGTAGTCCAGCAAACACACCGTCGCAGTTGTGGTCATAGTAACACAACGGACGATCCACAGCACCGCAACACAACACAACGAACAAGCAGGCGAGAGCAGAGGGTGACATTCCGAAAGCGCGCAGCGCCCCCTGCGGGGTCATTTAGAAAGCGTCAACCCCTCTCCATACGGTGCGCCATGCGGACGGTAGACTAGCCAGTATTCAAGGGACCATACTATTGTTAAATCGTGGCGTTGTTCAGTTGAACTTTTCATTCCCTCCGCTCATTTATTTATTTTATTATTAACAGATACTGCAATTACCAATGAAGTTTTAGCAGGAACTGAAACATATATCACAATGCAACTGTAGCCAACAAAATAAAGCAAGACAGAATATGTTGTATCTAAAAAAATACAAATATATACGAATACAACAATCATAAGAGCAAGTACATTGCTTATACCATTGCTCATACTATTGCAAACACACAATGCTTATAGAAAAGGGAACAGCCTCATGAGCATCGCCATCGGCCATGGCGACCATCCGCGAATCTGCCCTCCCTCTCAACCCTATCATCCAGTAGCGTAGCCAGAATTTTTTTTTCGGGGTGGTGGGGTTTGTACTGTACGTGCGTGTTCTCGTATGTGTGCGTGTATACATACATATACAAAAATTTTTAAAATTCGGCTGAGACTCCCCCCCCCCCTCCTATGGCTTACGCCAGTGCTGTCGTCCGCAAACTTGCCTAGTAACGTATACCCACTTGTAGCACGTTTGTCGGAGGGCAATACCTCGCAGGGTCGCGACCTCCGTTGATTTGTGGGTGGTTGCATAGTCATAAAATCCTCCTGTGTGTACGTTCGGCAAACGATCGCTACAGGGCTGCAAGCCCACGTCATGGGACATGACGTGTGTAAGCAACTGATTCCGCTGAGAATCCGATCCACGGATCACAAACAACGTCATGCGCACACTCCGTTAAAAGCTGACACTCGTACTACGGCTACGAGAAGACGTCATTATTAAAGCTGTATCCCTTTTCTTTTTCTTTCTTTTTTTTTGCGAGTGTCTTCCGGTTTAGCACATGCTTCGTTGTAAAGTATCCGCCGTTCGTTTACCGCATTCCTCGAAACGGAAGGACGAAAATACAGAACAAGGCAGCTGGTGTACAATGTCAGGGCTACGACTGCATGAATCCGGTTTTATCCGGTTCCAGAGAGAAGTGTAGAAGTGCACAAGAGCACGAGTTGACGCGTCGTTCACGCCTGCAGATCGCAATACGGCCTGCAAGGCCTACTATAATTATATCGTCATGTTACAATACTTACCGTAGTTATTGGAGTGTACGAGCACGCTTATGTTACAGGGCCAAAGACACGTACCAGACAAAACGAAAAAAAAATAATAAAAAGTCATCAATGCTATGAACTACAGGCCATAAGTCTCTCATTTCATGTGTAATCTCTGAATGTTTCCTCTGAAATTTCCTGACCATATATGCCTACGATGAGAACCCAATGAAGCCATCATGGTCAATGTTGTTATCTGATCAATGTTGTTCCCGTCACTGCACTCACCGGAAGACTGTTATTACGTGTTGCTTTAACTTAAAGGCACACTAAAGAAAAAAGCTATTTTTCTCGTATTAGTAAATTACTCTTTCCCAATGCCGAAGTCGCCACGCTTGGTAAGCGAGAAAACGCGCAGACAGAAAATGCGGGTCGCGACACCACCTTGAGGTTTCCGCACCAATAGCTGTGACGTCATAGATTTTGACGGCGTCTAGTAGGGCAGTTCCTAACCGGTAAATATGATGCACATTGTCCTCTGAGGGGGCCAGAGACTTAGCATACCAAGTTTTGGGATACTTAGTGGAACCAATGTCGCCAAAGTACGAAGAAAAAAAAAAACGCCTTTCAAATCCGTGACGTCACGTGCAGCGCTTCCAGCGCGAAATTTAAAATTGAAACTTTCACCTCTATTTTCCCTTCTATTAACAAACCTATGGTGGTTAAATTAACGACAATAGAGTTTTCAGAGTATAATTTATCAGTACAAACTGATTCATTGTATCACTTCAGTGTCCCTTTAAGGTTTTGCGTGTCTCGGGCACCCAGCGTATACAGAGCACGTCACTCAGTATAGCACGTTATCTGATATGTTTAGAACACGAGCTCTGTATGCTTTACTTGCATACATTAGTACCTGTTGTAGTTATCTCAGCTCTTAAATGCGCGGACTCGCTCGCTCAATAATGCATCCGTAGTTAACTAAATGCTGCATGCAACTCATCCGTCTGTACGCTACACAATGCAGCTATCTCAATATAAGGCAGTGAGCTTGTCAGATTGGCATTCTATGCATTTACAGATGGACATTACATGTATAGATGTTTAGGTAATTGAAGAAATCAATACCTCGTTCCTAGCCTCGAACAATATTAGGCAAGAAATTCAACTAGAGAATAATCATTATCGACTGTCACATGTTCATTTTAATCAAGAAGCATGCATGGTTGTTGTTTCAGATACGCGGTGGACATAGTTGGCCGTGTACATGAGAAAGCTGCCTTGAAAAAGTACAAGACAGGAAATCACGAAAGGTTCATACAGTTAAGAAAATGCCACTGTTGCTTCTACACATCCTCCATTGTCTGCGATCTGTATTTCTTTTCTTCTTCTGTCACGGTGCCGCGCACTGTCCCAATCAACAAATACAGATTCCATGTGTCAGGCACACGACTTCCCTTACGAAAATCCCATATATGGACTGATATAAAAAAATCCATATATAGGTATATTAGAAATTGGGCAGATATGGACATATATGGCCATATATGACGTATATGGCCATATATTTCCATATCTGCCCAATTTTTAAGATACCCATATATGGGATCCCTCTATAATGTCATATATGGCCATATATGGCCATATGTGCACAATTTTTAATATACCCATATATGGGATTCTCATATGTCATACATGGGCGTATCTGGCCAATTTTTATATGCCCATATATCAGCTTTTTATATGTTAGTGCGCACGCTCTGACTTATACAGTTCAGTGCGTGCAGCCGAATAATTGACCGAGCCCGTTTGACGAGCAAGTTTGATTCCAGAGCCTTGGTCCGTCGCTATGGCAACAACTGCCGCCAGAGGCCTCTGTCGCTGCTTTGCAGAGCTGCCGCTTCACTAACCGCTATCTGTATCAGTTACAGATTAATACTCGCGACTCTTTCTTAGTTTGGCTGGCTCATAACATGCGGCCGTCGTCGACGTAATGACGTCGATCATTCTACACTGACGTCATAATTAGAGAGAGTGGGGAACTCGTGTAGTGCAATGCATTCTTTCTTATGTTCTTCCCCTTGATGGCACGGCGGCTGAGAACGAGGTCCGATACCGGCCGCATTGTAATAGCAGAGAAATTCTAACGAAAAGAATTCAGGAGCTCTTGCTCTATCGGGAAAATGGGGGCATGCGAAGCTTGGCTTGAGCGCGCCTGATCTTTCTTTCTTTCTTTCTTTCTTTCTTTCTTTCTTTCTTTCTTTCTTTCTTTCTTTCTTTCTTTCTTTCTTTCTTTCTTTCTTTCTCTCCTTCTTTCTTTCCCTCTCTCTCTTTCTTTCCTTCTTTCGCATTGCGCACTGCTCCCTCGTAACTGTTTCCTTCCTCCATGCCGAGAATCGGACCTTCCTCCACGTGCTTAGCAGCACAACACTTTCATTTGCTACAGGCAACGATGGACATGTGTTCATATCCAGGCAACAATGAAACGTGGCAGCGTGAAATGACAAGTGACCTCGATAAAAGATCTGATTGCCATATCAGAAATGGCTGATTGCCGACAAGCCCACGATCGAGAGAGCATCAGTTATTGTGAAACGGCGCATACCAATACGCATGTAACCGGCGCACCTGCGAGGGCCGCTTTTCCGCACGCTCTCAGGCGCCGGGTTTTTTCGAGTACGACGTCGGGACTCGAATCTGTTAATTATAAGAGCTTCGCTTAAAACGATCGTGTAGTTAGACATATGTGCACACTTGGAAACTTAGGGGTTAATATTAACAGGGTGTGCCTCATATGGCGGCTTGGACACTCAGATCTGTTAATTATAAGAACTTCGCTTAAAACGATCGTGCAGTTAGACAGGTGTGCACATTTTGAAACTTAGGGGGCAAGTATTAACAGGGCATGCCTCATATGGCGACTTGCACAGGTAATACTCGGGAATATTGCCACCGCCATTCGAGCCACCGGCAAGCTAAATTCAACGACCTCGCGTTGCCGTCAATACAGTTGTTTCTCTCAGACTTCCCAGTTAAAACTGAAAGCTTGTAATGAGCGATCACGGTAATGAGGTAAATACTGCTGCATCGGAAAATGTCTGGGGGCCTTCAGAGTGCCGGACACGATAGATGACATTCTCAAGGAACGCTAGTCGATGCACTACTTTAAAGTGTTCCAATATAATTTTCATTATTAGCATCACTACCACCCTATTTGACCTATTAGACAGAATTTGTTTGACTTCGTCAAGCAATTTATAACTGTCTATGTGTTTCTTGAGATGACTACGTGTGTCACTGTGCGATTATGTCACTGTGTGACTGTGTCACCGTGTGACTGTGTGCCACTGTGTGGCACTGTGCTGAAGCTCTGTGTAATCGTGTTTGTGTAAGCGCATTGAGATGATATATTTGGTAAAGTCACAGTGATAAAGGCATGATAACAGCATAATAACGGCGTAATGTCACGACCCCTGAACGCAACAGTGACACAGTGAAATGTTGAAAATATTTCAGTGCGCCTTTTAAAGGGACACTAAAGTGAAACCATCAATTGGTTTAGATTCATACACATAATTTGTACTCTGAAACCTCTAATGACGCTAATTTCACCATCATGCGTTTTTTAACAGTGGAGACAAATCAATTGGAGTGTCTAATTTTAGATGCGAAGTATCTTAAGGCGGAGCTCAATCCGGTGGTGGTGGTGGTGGTGGTGGTGGTGGTGTGCGGCGTGACCACCCTTACTGCGCATGCGCATACCCTCCCTACACACCTCCTCTCCACTCCGCCTCACCATTCCTCCTGTCCTCTCCCCCTCTTCCTTTTCCTCTCTCCACTCACCCTCTTCCCTTTCCTCTCTCCCCTTTCCCTCTCCCCTCCTCCTTTCCACACTTCCTCTGAAACGCGGGCTAGACATGCCGAAATTCTCTCCTGCGCAACGCCGCGATGAGCTCGAGCGCATGCGCGTCCCCTCCCCTTCTCTCTCCTCTCCTACGCTGCCCCCTCTCACCCGCCTGTCGACCGCGTTCCCCGCTCGCCCTGAGAGAATTAACGGCTAGGCTAGATGGAAGATACGACGCGCGTAGCGTCCCTCTTCGCGTTCCACGACGCGAGGTCGTAGCATGCCCAACGAACGCCAACAGAACGCTATCGTGCAAGTGCTCCGGCTTCGCATCGGCTCATGGTCCCCTTTAGCGGGAGATGTTTAAACTCTTTTTAAACTTCGCGCCGATATTTGCGTGCTTGACGTCACAGATATCAAAGTGTGTTTTTCTTATTTTGACGATATTTATTAAACGAAATTTGCTGAGACTTGGTATGTTAAATCTCTGGCCCCCTCAGAGGACAATGTACTACACTTTCCCCGATTAGGAACTGCGTAGGCCCTAATAGTCGCCGTGAAAATTTATGACGTCACTCTGATTGGTGCAGGAATTACAAGGTGGCGGCGCCACCCGCATTTTCTTTTTGCACGTGTTCTCGCTTATCGAACGTCGTCTCGCGGCAAGCGAGGTGATTTTGTTACTGTGAAAGAGTGATATACTAATACGAGAAACATCGTTTTTTTTTTTCTTTGTGACCCTTTAAAGTCTTAACGCAATGCATCCGTAGACGTACAACTACAGCGGTCGAGATCAAAGAGCGAACAGAGCGCACTAAAATTTGAGCTCACATCCTGCCCGTGTCGAGGAACACTCATACAGTCACTTGGCAGCTGCGTTACGCTAGCAAAAATGAGCCGGAAGCCGCGGCAGTATTTTACGCAGGCTCGTAAATTACACGTTCGAACGTAGGTGGTGTTTCCTTTTGATGAAAGAGCTCCCACGAGCTCTTTTACGTGCCAAATGCGCTCTTTTCGAAAAATGCAGACACGCGATCGTGACCACGAGGAGTCCAGCATTCTGGAAAATTTACGCATGATTGCAGACGGAAGATCACGTTTCACGAGAGTCAGAATGGTGAGACTGGTGAAAAAAAAAGAATCGGCAGTCAAGTGAATGACTGCAGAGGTTTAATTATAAATGTTTAAACGAAATGTAGTTTCTAAGCGGAGCTTTTGTAACTCATACATTTCGGCGGCGTCTTGCGCGAAAACCCCGGCGCCAGTGAACATTCAGAAATGCGGCCTCGAAGGTGCGCTGTTCAAGTGCGTATTTGTATGCGCCGTTTTCAAATAACTGATGCTCTACTCGATCATGGGCATGTCAGCGATCATCAGCCGTTTCTGATATGGCAATCTGATCTCTCATCGAGAGATCAGATTGCCATTGTCATTTCTCTCATTGTCATTTCTCTCATTTCGCGTTTCCACTTCGGTTGTTGCGTTTCATTGTTTCGCGCATGACAGTCGTTGTTGCCTGTAGCAACTAAAGTGTTGCGATGCTAAACACTTGGGTGAAGATCCAATTCCCGGCATGGAGGGAGGAAACAGTTAGGAGGGAGCATTGCGCGACTATTATGTAAAAGGAGTAGCCGGCGCCACGCATTGGCACCAACTTGTCTTTACGTGCATGTAACTAAATAATGTGTAAAGTGGAAATCATTGGGAGAGGCCTTCATCCTGCAGTGGACATTTAAAAAATAAACTAGCTTCACTGACTTAACATCGTAAAGGGTTGTTAAACAGCGATGCTGATGGCATCCCGTTGCTAGGCGTGGTCTGCGTCGTTACAAACGAGGACGTACAGATTTCCATCCTGCACTCCCAACCAGATGTCTTCCACAAAGTCTTCCTTTCTTTCTCTCTGTCTCTTTTTCTTTATTTCTCTGTCTTTATCTTTCTTTCTTCCTTTCATTCCCTCTGTTTCTTTTTCTCTTCCTTTCTTTCTCTCTTTATTTCTCTCTTTCCTTAATTCTTTCGTTCTCTCCCCGTGGCAAATACGCTTTTGTCCGCGAACTTCATTTTTAGTGGACCAGAAGTGACTAGTGCAGCCCACAGGCGTGCAGAAGTTTTCTCATTAGTGGGGGGAGGGGGGGAATCTTTTGTCACAGCACCCTTCCCCCCCCCCCCGAGTACAAAGGACAACATGCATCACAATTAACGAAAAAAAATGAAAATGAAGCGATGACGTGCTTCTCACAATGGCATGCCGTTGGTCCCTGGCATTCCTGAAGTAAAAATGGCAAGTAAACAGTTGTTCAAATGCGACATCAGGGGTCTTCGCCCGCCATTACCGTCAAACGTCTGCGTGGCCGAGTAAACGTGTGGGGCAGACAGAGTAAACCTACGTGTAAGTCTTTTTGCGCCCCTCCCTCCTAGGTGATTAGGGTGGGGGAGGGGGGGGGGGGCTCCGCGCGCGCACGCCTAAGGTGGGGCTTGTTCTATTCCTGTGACGCGTACCCGCTAGGAACTACGAACGCTCCCCGGAGAATAACCACGCCTTTAAACAGCTCTGCTATTAAAATAGGTTGATGATGATGACGATCGTGATGATAATGATTAAACATTATCTCGCCGCAGGAGTGACCAGCAGCCATGACTCTCGCCGACAAGGAGCAGCTGCTGAGGGCCCGGGTTCGCTACCCCTCCTACCTCAACGTGCTGCTTTTCGCCGGCACCATGTCCGCCTGCCTGGGCGTGGTCCTCTGCTCCTACCACCTGGTGTACGCCGCCGACCCCGTGGTCTGGATCAGCGGTCTCGCAGCGTTCGGCGTTGGCGTCGCACTGGCGCTACTGGCGCTAGCGCTGCTCGCCGCGTCGCTGCTTTTTCGACGCCAGACGCTCGAGGCGTCGTGGGTGCCCCAGAGCGTGTCGCCGTACGAGGAAGACTTCGGCACCGACTACTACTTCGGCGACGCCGACGACGCCGCGCGCGTCTACAGGCCCACGACGTACGCTGCGCCCAAGCTACTCGTCTCCAACCCGCTGGCCGCTCCCGTGGCCGCCAGCGTCTATCGGCTCGTGTATGGCGGAGACCCCAAGTGAAGAAAGAAAACTAAAAGGAAAACTTCGCTATAGCGAGAAATTCGCTCTAGTTGGTTATCCGGTAGTATCCAATGAGAGCGAGTGAAAATAGGGGGCCGACACGGAAGACACATGCAGAGATTGCTATAGCGAGAATTCGTTCTAGTGGGTTGCCCGCGATCATCTAAGAAGACAACTCTTTTCGACTCCCTTCTAGAGAGTCTTGCGAAAGGAGTTGTCAGCATTCCATTCCTTCTTGTAGACTACGCCCGATGTGATGATGCGGCGGCCGCAACATAATACGTGGACATACGTCACACTCTCTTGCCTTTTTTTTTTTTGAGACTAGAAGACGTGCCGATATTTTTTTTATAGAAATGCGCTCCGCGAAAAATAGACTTATGATACATTTCCGTTGACAGAGTAGGGAGGTTGCCCAGTACAGTTCGCGTGGTGATTTCTCTCTCTCGTGAGGTGATGCACCTATTTCGTCTTCAAGCTATTGAACGTTAAGCAACGGGCAGCGGAAATTGTTATCAGCATTTCCACTCCCGTTGAAATTAGTCAATACACCTAACAATCATCGAAAGTAAAAGTGCAGGTGTCGGTGGTGCTTACAGACCGGGCTCGAGCACTTCTTGAGGGTGTTTCCCGATCACTACTTCGTGCCTGCTTCACCGCGCTAGAGAGTGTCATCGCATGTTTTGCACCTTTATAGGTGTGTATTTCTGTTACACTAGCCACTTAAGTACTGTCTTCGCCACTTCAAGTATTGTACTTTGACATCTGTAGTGTACATTGCTGTACACAAATTATCGCCACATGTAGTCGCCATCCTCTTGGGCATTTTATTTCTTGTAGTTACTAGCCGAATGTTTCGAGAAATTTGAATAACGCATTCAAGCAATTCAAAGCAAGCAATTCATTGTTACGTATTTCAATGCCATCCGACATCACCACCACATTATCACCTCCAAGGACTTTGTAGGCGATCTCTGAAAGTATTCCAAAAAAATGAATAAATTTAATGTATTGAAGGCTGCCTGTCAACTACTTTGTGATTAGACAGGTATTCCAAGGCGTTCTGCATGTCGTTCCTCGTAGGACTGTACCAGGCGAACGACCTCAATAAAAATACCGACAAGTATTAGCAAAGTCATAACGTTTATGAGCTGATTCGTTAGCATTATCATAAATTTGTGCTAGTGTTCTCAAAACACACTGCGTAGACTACGAAGTGCCACAATAGATCTCCCATCAGAGCGTAGTTATATTTCTATTGTTTTCTGGAAATTTAGCACCATTCCCGTAACGATCAACACGTTCAAGAAGAACAATGATAACACAATAGTAGAAATGAAAATGAAGAGTTTCTTTCAGGATAAGTGTGTATTACAATGAAGTGCAAAAAATCGGGTATGGAAATTTCACTGGTTCATGCAGCAATCACGCGTAAAATCGACGTTATATAGCGCATGTTCTGAGCAGTTCCCACTATTTACCCACAAATTCCGTACACCGATATCCTAACTTGTGTAACGGGAACTGCAGATTCCGTACACTAGTAGCTAGCTAATTTAGCACCATTCCCGTAAGGGAACCACAAATTCCTATATATTGATTTGCACCAGAGGAACTGCAAAATCTGTATACCAATATGTTCACTTGTATAAAGGCAACCGCGAAATCTGTGCACCGGTACGTTCACTTGTACTAGGGGAACGGCAAATTCCGCAAACCAGCATGTTAACTTGTGAAAGTAAAACCGTAAAATCCGTTCACCACTTACCGCAAGATACATACCGTACGCCAACGTGTTCACTCATACATGGCGAGAGATATCGTAATAAGAATAGTGACTCCAATATATATAGACATTTTTTTCTCAGAACCATTAACACGTGATCTTATAACGTACGAATGTATATTAGCAGCTAGTAATACCACATGCGTGAAAGACGCATGAAGAGTAGGCCTGTTATACGCAGCTGAACGACTTCTTCAAAACTGCATTTCTTTCATAATCCAAGAACTACACGCGATTACGAAGCTCCGGGCAACTTGTTGAAGTTGACCTCTAATGGTTATCTAGCGATATCGGCATCGCTGCGTATCATGCGGAGATCTTGCCGCCATCTTTTGTTCTTTCCGTACTTTTTTATTCTTAGTAACTATCATACGCGTGCGCATAAGGGGGCCAAGTTTCACCGCAGCTCTATCTTTGGTCGAGTCCGAAAGAAGACAAGGTCCGCAGTGAATGCAAAAATTAAAATAAAGCGATGACGTACTTCTCATAAGGGCCTGCCATTGGCCCCCGGCTTTCCGGGGCTAAAGGCGGGAAGCAAGCAGTTCTTTCAATGCAGCATCAGGGGTCCTTTCTTTACAAAAATGGGTTTAGACAGTCTATAGACTGCCTAAAACCATTTCTAGACAGTCTATAGACTGTCTGAATACATTTTTGTAAGGGTTGGTCGCCATTATCTTCAAAAAAAGAAACATGCGCAGTCATAACCCTGCGCCCTAAAAAATGACGTGAAATATCCGGCTGAGTCAAGGTAAATGGCAAAATTAGCGTCCCCTTTAAATTAGGGAGGCAGACCGCCTCCCCCCGCCCCCCCCCCCCCCCCCCCCCCTCCCACCACCATGCGCACGCCTATGGTCACTATGTATATAACCAGACATGTGTTGTACATATCACTTTCCTTAGTGTTACATGACTATGCAAGTGACTTACTAGGCCAATCGTGTTGGCTATTATTAGGCATAAGCCCCGTTTATTACGTGCTTCATTCAATGAATGCTAAAGGCAATATATTTATTTGCGATGTTTATTGGGTATGCGGATTTTTATCGCAGTTGTACCTCTTCAGGAAGAAGAAAAACTGCTGCATAAAAAAAAGTGCGCATGAATTTTCCAAATTCTACAAGCGGCAGTCGACTGATGTACGGCTGTGGTGCCAATATCGTGAGTGAACACTTGCTTCAGCTGAACTTGTGTTGCCAAATAAAGCGTTTCTTTGTTTATGTGTTTCATACTGAGAATGTTTTGCTTACGTTGTGAGGAAAGGGGCATGGCTTCTGAGCTGGCCGGCTGGCTAAGGAGCCCGGGATGACTTGACAGAGAAGAGGACAGCGGTAGATAAATCTGCCGTTCAGAGAGAACAATCGACAGTTTACAAAAACTGTAAGTTGGCTTTCCGGCAAAGAAGTTTCCTAGCCAAGAACTCTCGTTTGATGATGATGATGATGATGATGACCTTTATAAATGGCTCAGAGAACTCTCGTCTTCTTCCTCATGAAAGAAGCTAGGTCAGTCTTCAAGCACAGGCATAGACAAATTAAAAGGGCCGTAACACCAATTTTCGATCACATTCTGTGTTGTGCTGGTTTAATGCTCGAGCATTCAAAAACAAGCTGGCGAAATTTTAGCGCATTTGGTCGAGCACTTAGTTTATAATTGCATACTTTGTGAACACGCGAGGGGCTTGATAGTCGTGCAACACCGGCGCACTCGCAGCCGTGACGTAACAGGCTGTGCGAGCGTCTGCATTCCGGCAAACGAGTTCATTCCGTGGTCAGCTGCGCCTGTAATCTAGCTGTTCAAGCTTTCTTCAGCTCGGCATCAAAATTGAACTGTTTGCAGCGGCTGAAACCTTGGCAGAAGAGGACGACTCCACTCCATGCAGCACATGACGTCACAAACGACATGGCAAAATGGCGGTCGCAAGCGGTGGGCGTGGTTTATAGCCGGCGACTTCTAGGCCTTATTTTGCACTGCAATATTTTTGTACAGCCTATTTTTCTTATATGTATGCCACAATACACCCTCTACTTCGATTTTCGCTGAAAACCGCAAACTGTTGGGTGGCCGTGTAGCAGCACAAACACGCAGACTATCAGATGAGAAGGCGCACAGTGGCGAAAGAGATAGTAGACACAAAGCTTATCTGCACATGCCCAGGTATGGTTGCGCCATCTATCAGGCAGCAAGATGGCTAGTAAGGCCAGTAGGTAGACATTCATGATTAAATAATGGTTTTAAGCGCACCGAAGACGCGGATAATGAATGTGGGCAGGACAGCACTCACACTCGCTACTGGTTCTTTGTTGGTCGAGGACGCAGGTTCAGCTCCCAGCCAAGCCAGGGCTGCCGCTTTCGATGGGGGCGAAATGCAAAAAACTTGGAAGACGCTTGAACTTCGCTTTCAAGATAGAAAACGACAGCGTAATCGGGCCGTGTTCGTATCGCCTTTCCAATCGCTAGCCAGGCTTCGCTCCTCGTTGGAGACCTAAACCATACCGCAAGGATAACCAAAGTGCGGACGCCCTCCGAGTACAATACCCATGCATGCGGCGCGACGAACCATGGCAACACGGCGGGGCGGTGCCGTTTAACAGCTCGCCCCGGGGGCCCTTTGCGCGATCTACCCGGTAATAATTAAGCCGCTGAAAAACCTCCGAGATGAGCCTACCACCAGCGCTGAATAGTGTATATAAATAGCTCGCCCTTAGTATGCTAGAAGATGTATGCGTGGTGGCCGAGGGGATAAGCGCATCGTGCCACTCCCCGGTCCCAATGGAAAAGAAGGTTTTTATCATTTCTTTATTTGCGTCTACCTCGAATTTACGCTCACGCACTAGGCTGATTTTTCGCTCACAACCAAAGACGCCGACACCGACACCAGAATTTCTGCGAAACGAGCTCTTTAACGCTTTCGCGTTAAAACTTTCTAACATAGTCGACAGAGATCTTCAAATTAATTTAACAAGCGTCTTTGTAGGCTCTCGTTTGTGATCTCCTTAGCGACAGCTAGACTCGTTACCAAAATTCCTACCCTTCGTGGCGATTCGCTACACTTGTCTGTCGTGCGCCTTGGATAAGAGGCTGATGATTTAAAGTGCTGCGCATAGCCACACCTCCATATAACGAACTATCGGCTATCACGAAATAAAGGACGAATATTCTTGCTTTTAATGCTGTGTTAACAATATCCGCTTATAACGAATTTTTTAATCCAGCGAAGCTATTTTTTTGTCAGATATACGACATCGCTATTGGCCGCGAGATCGAGCAGAGTCGGCACCTAGCGGCGAGCGGACGAAACCCCGTGGTGTGGATGGCTCCTTGCGTCGTCTGCTGGCCACACAGTGTTCGCATGTGCGCGTACGTCATGCACGTCCTCAGATTACACCTTATTCCATTGTGCTAGCACAGTATCAAATGCTTGTACGTATGCCTACACGATATACATAACCATTTCGTCTTACGAGACTTGTATGCTCTTTAATAAGCGTGTGCATGCACGTGTCGGTATGGCACTAGGTCTAACCATCGTACCGTCCATTTGCCAAAATCATTTCAATGTGGGTACCACTTTGTCGTTGAAGCACATCACATAGTGTATTTGGCGTCGCCCTAAACGAAAAAAGGTACTAACTGTCGAGGTGTGAATGCAGAATTTTAGCGACACCATCTCGTGAAGTGCTTGCGATTTGGAAATCCTTGTGATACCGCAAAGCATGAACTAGCGTCTGCATAGGCCGGTTAACCTTAAAAAAGACCTGAAGCAACGCATTTCTATAGCAGTACACGTATTCATACAAACAGAAAAGCAGAGTGCACAAATTCTACTTCATCTAATTACGCAGAAATGCAGGCTCTTTTTTTTTCTAGCCGCTAGAGCAAGAACTAAATACTTAATTGGCTCAGTCGCGCAACACTATTTATATTGTGGTAGAGGCAAAACACAATTTAAACACGTGCAAATAAAGTAAGAAAAGACATCGAGCACAGTTCAATACACGAATGGGACCGAAGACCAGTGCCCCATTTATTGGCAGATTGCGTTTCTCTCACACGTAATAGGAACGTTTGGCCAATTTCGCGCATTAATTTCGCAACGGCGGGCGTATACATCACTATTAGGCTGCAGTCAGCGAGCTTTATTTGCCGACAATCGACTCAAACCGCCTAAGGCGAAGCGCCGCTGCGTACATTTGTATACGCGCTGCCGACCGTCTATCCACACAAACGCGGCGACGGTGCTGCCACCTACAGCCCGATCTCGCGGCGAATATGGCCGCGAGATCGAGCGGAGTGGCCGCCTGGCGGCTTCTGGCTGAACCGCGCCTAGTGTGGATTGCTCCATGCGTCGTCTGCTAGCCACGTTGTGTTTGTATGTGCGCGTACGTCATGCAGGTCCTCAAAAGGAGGTTTGTTCAGTTGCATTAGTGCAACTTTAACGGCACGTACGTATGCCTAACACGTTGTAAAGAAGCATTTGGCCTTGATCGGCTGTATAGGTACTGTAATAAGATCAGTGAGTGCACTTGTCGAGAGTGCTGTGTGTGGTCGTCATACCCTCCGTCCACGAGAGTCATCAGTGTAGGTGCCGTGCTGTGGTTCAAGCGCCTTGCAAAGTGCACTTGGCGTTGTCCTAAAGATGAGAAGTATTAAATCTCACGTGAATATAGCCTCTTATCGGCTCGGTGGTAAAAAAAGTGGCTCTTATGCACTTGCGCGTTGTGGTTGGGTGTATAACTTCGGGACTGTCATTTATAGGTTACGCGATGAGCTTTAGCTGTGTACGGTCCTGGTCCCACTACAGAGAAATGTTTCTGTCGAGTCACGTCTGACACTTTGGTACCTAAATGGTCCCCTAAAAAAGAACAGAAAATGGAATGACATGGAAATCGCAGAACTGAGCTGCCTTGCGCAATTTTAACTTCTGGCGAAATTTATACAAAAACACCCGTGTACTTAGATTAAGGTACGCGTTAAAGAGTCCTAGTGGTCAAAATTAATCCAAACGGTGCACTTTACATTTATGCCGTAGTAATTTCACGCGAAGCCACATCTTTCTTTCTTTACATTATCTTGAGCGTTTGTGTTGCGTTGTTATAGATTGACGAAAGGCAGCGAACATTATTCGCACGAAAAAACGTACTTTGGTCCCATGAAATAACCGGGCCTTTGTTCCATTACTGTCGTGCATTGTAATCATTGGAAGAAAGTTCCGTGCTGTACAGTTACCTTTGTGTACTGTTAAAGGTCTCCGTAGCGCTAAAGCGCTGTCAGCCACATAGATTTCTTCATTAAACCTATCAACTGTCCTACATTTCATGGAGAACTGAATAAGAAGTGCCGATGAATATTTGAGCACGCAGTGCACAAAGTGCTATTCGAACTCTTCGCGCAGGAATACGGGCTTTCTTTTTGTTTGGGGGTATCCAGATGAACAAGAAGTAAATACTTAATTCAGTCGTGCTACAGCAGCGCGTAGTAGGCTGAACACAAACTAAACATGTAAAAATAAAACAAGAAAACGTCATCCATTGCCAAAACGCCGAATGTTGCCGAAGGCGAGCAACCTGTTCGTTGACAGAATGCGCTTCTCTCACAAGTAATAGTAACGTTCGGCGCGCTTCGTGCATTAATTCGGGAATGAACAGCGCACATGTTACCAGAAAGCTGCAGTCAACGCAATTTGTTTGCCGGAAATCGGGTCAAATCGCTCACAACGAAGCGCTCTTGTGCGCGTTTGTATACGCGCCGTCAACCGCCTATCCACACTAGCGCGGCGACGGTGCTGCCATCTGTAGCCCGATCTCGCGGCAAATAGGAGAATGGCGAGCTGTACAGTGTGTTTAGAAAAATTTATTATCACAGACGCTTCACATCAATAACAATTCAACGTAACATTTGCTCGCTAGACATACGTTTACGAGAATGAGAACTCACAGAAGAACAGCTCCACTGTCAATGGAAATGAACCCAAGTACGCATTGCTAGCATAAACAATCAGTAAAGCCTCCCGGACCCCTCTAGGCTCCGCGACAGTTTCTCCCTCAATAGTTCGCTAGCGTTCCATTTTTACTCAACGCCAGACACAGAATTTGAAATTATAATTCACTGCCTTCACATCCTTTAGACGAATGGCTTTTTTCTTTTAAATTCCTAATGATGACGACATAAACACATTGCAATCTGACCGTCAGTCTAACTAGCGTTCAGAATGGTTAGTGGACATAAACAAAAAACATGGTTGATCCCTCCGTCATAGGAATCGGAATAACACGAAAGTAAAACGTGCCCTTGTAGAAGTAACTGAATGTTTACTGTACATTGATATAAGAGAGTTTGCACAATGTATACTGATGTCTGACAGCTATAGCACCGTTTAACGTGGATACACGCACTTTGATGCCTGGTGGTACATCTCCATGCCGACGACTAACGTCCATGTTCAATGATTAAAGAAACGTTTGTGGTAGCTATAGGCACCCGGCAATGCAGTTTCCGAGATACGATGGTAGCGCCAGAAAACACAGCCTAGCGAGTAGACGCAGCAAAATCGAGTGTCTATCCTCCGCATCCTCCATGTTCAGAAACGCTCTTTGACTTGAACGTGACTTGCCACCGCCTCAATGCAATGCGCTTGAAACGCGTTTGTAGCGTTTGTGCTGCCTTGGCACAGCCTGAAAAGAGCGCGTTCTAAACGCGTTTGTGCTGCATTCAAGGTGGTGGCAACATCTCTGACGTGATTATGAACGCACGTAGGAAGCGTTCGTTGAAAGAGGCGCCCAAAAGGGAGACACTTGAGCGCGTCGATGTGTCCAGCGAGCATTTCATTTTCTTGGTATCCCTGGCGGCTGGTGCCCTAAATACTTAGGCGTTCGATAAGAGCTCCATCGCGCCCTCTGGTCAGTGACGGGTGCCTATAGTAGTTAACGGTGAAAGCGTAATCTTGAACGAGTTGTGATAGCCAGAAGAGCGTCGCATATTGGACGCAGAACTTGGCTGCCATCCTGCGGCATGTTAATATGCGATTGAACACCACGGCCACACTAGAGGGAAACGCAAAGCGCGTCGTGCCGCTCCGGTAGCCCGGCCGCAATTTTTCTCGGGGCGAGCGCGTACGCGGGGAACGCGGTGTTACAGCCAGGTGAGGCAGACGCGCGTCGCAGAGCTATTTTTGGTTTGATTAGCGTGATGCTATGAACGAGCCCGACGCTTTTACGACGCTTGCGTTAAGGTCGCCACCTCGCGGTGTGTTAAGGCATTGACAAAATTGCACTTCTATTGATAACGCGCCGAATCGGACGAACGTGTAACGCGTTGCTGGTACTGATCGCGGAAGCCACAGTAATGATGAATTACTCTACTTTGCCGCTCCCAGAGGGCAACACCACCCGGCCGACCGGGAGAGTGGTAGATATAAAAGGCGCGTTTGTAAAGCGTCTAGAGTCTGTGACCGTGGCGCAGTGGATAGCGCGCCCGGCATATGTAGTTGCGGACCCAGCGGTCGTGGGTTCGATGCCCGTTGCCGGAACTTTTTTTCTTTGCCATCTGATCGTGTACATTTTTTCGACGTCATTTCCGTGACGGAAATGCGTCACTGAAGTCTTGGTGGACCCCGGCATAAAACACTTTCGTGTTAAAAAGATTGTACAGTGGCTTAGCTCGGCAGCTCGGCTTATACGTAGCGTGAGCTAAGGTTCAGCTGATTATTTTTAGCTCTCCTGGTTGTCTAGGATTAGCTTGATTATCATGCTTACTGCTGCTTCAATGACACACACGGTGTACGCATTATGTGACACATGTATATTTATCTTTTGCTCAACGTCATTTCTCTGTTGCCACAAAGACGGCTCTGTGATCAGTGTAGTAGCACGCTGCCGTCTCTATGGCAGCGTCTCGTGCCCGGTCAACACCACCTATAGACAAGCGAAGGCCTGCGCACTCCCTCCGTGACGTCACAGACCTTGCCCGACGGAGAGGGATGATGCTATCGCCCGTGGCGCAGTTTGCGCGTTCCTGCAGTGGCAGCAGTGGACGCACTCGGTCAGTCGACGCTACACGCGCGACAGGGACGCGATCAGCCCGCGCCCAGCCACAGGCTCATAGCGTTAGAGTGTTCCAGCGTTCTGGTGCGCCAGCTGTGACATGACGTGAAATGTCTGACCGAGTAAATGTATGGGCGCAGAATTGCCCCCCCCCCCCCTTTTTAGCCACCCCTGACCCTCTCGTGCGCACACCCTTGAAACGGATGGCCCGGCTTTGAGTCCGATGAGACGTGGGACGTCGGATGATACGGCATGCGGCGGACGACTCAGCACACAAGAGGTGAACACGCCATCAGCTGCAGGCGCCGCCCACATACGGCGCATCGGTATGCACTCTCGGAAGACTTCGTATCCTCGTAATGAGGCACAAAACAGACAACTATGCACAGCCACGCTTCGTTCTATAAGGCAATAATCAATAACACTACGTCTTCACGTGCGACAAGCACACCGCAACAGCCCGCAGGCAGTCACGACTCCGATAGATAGGCTTAGAAAGCCGGACGCCGCCGTCCGAGCTCAAATGTGAGCTCGTCATAGGGCGCCTGTGTTTACCAAGACAAATAAGCTTTCTACTCTCATGTCATGTGTCTATGTATGCAATTGATTTCCTGACGCCCTCGATGTGAGGAGCAAAGATGGAAGCGAAGCGAGCTGGCTTGACGAGTATAGGCCGGTGTCGCTGTGTTTAGCTGCGGAGTGGCCTTGCATTGCTGCTCCAGATATCGCTAGTGGTTTAGAAACGGGTGCTGTCACGCAGAAATGGCACACTTCAAACATCAATTTATTCAATCAGGAATTATTTCGCGTCACGAGCAAATTGTACTCGATGGTTGTCATGGCGCCGCAAGCGGTGATGCCGGCAAATACTCAAAGGCTCAACGCGGCAACAGTGCCAGGGGCACCACCAGCGGCGTGACGTCACATGTCTTCCGTGCTGTTATTGGCTGTCCTACGCGGAGACGAAAACATCTGCGCAGTTTGACGCACGCCTGAGAAGCACTCCGGCGGTCCCATGTTACGAAACGTCACCACTGCGGCTGGCACAAAGCCGCGTCGGACCTCGGATGCTAAACTGGACCATCTGTCTCGACACTAATGCCTAGAACAGACAACCGGCGAACAGCAACAGAGTGCTTACCAAGGGATGGTATACGCCGTCGAGGAAGGGAGGAAGTCGGGTAGCATGATAGAATTAAGAAGTTCGCAGGGATAAAATGGAATCGGCTCGCACAGGATAGGGTTAACTGGTTATCCTTCGGAGAGGCCTTCGTCCTGATGCAGAATAAAACAGGCTGAGCATGATGATGATGATGACTAGCATCTGCTCCTGTCGAGTCTAACCCGCACCAGCGTGATTGAGATCAAATGTTCCCTCGTGACCTCGGTAATAAAAGAAGTAATAACAAAAGGAATCCTCAGACGGTTCCTACAAATTCATGATGATGCAAAAGTTGGAACATGGAAATGGTTTTGAAGGAAACTGTACGTGTGCACCTGCTACAGGCTACTGCTCCGCGGGGCTAGAGTAGTGGTACACCTAATCAGCCCGCGATTCCGCTAAGTATACCCGTTCACACTGTAAAGCAGCCCTAAGTCCACGCCAGCACATGTCAACCCCATGCGACATCCGCAATTTTTACGTATTCGCGGATGCATGACCAGCACTCCAATGGCAAGTCCAGGATGTGGAGTCCTTGGGCTTCGGGGTCAAGGCACGTGGCCCGCCGCTCCCGGACCACGCCGGTCAGCCACAGGAAGTCGTGGACGTCGCAGTACCGCACACGCGAGACGGCGAGCTTGACCTTCTCCTGGGCCTCTGCGTCGGTCAGACCGGCGTCGTCGCGGACTCGTTCCGGCAGCAGCGGATTGTCGTGCAGTTGTTCGATGGCGCTCGCTCCATCACGGGTGACTTCGCCCAAGACGAAGTTGCCCGCGGCGCACATCCGGGAAGCGTTCTGGCGCACCACGTTCTGCAGCTACAAATCAAGTGCATGCTTTTTAGAAAGCTTTCTATAAGATGCATAGATGATACGATGACATGTACTATCGGCGTCAAATGAAATCCGAACAGCGGCAAGCCTTCGCAGTGGTATAGTGGGCGCCGTCCAGTTATCACTATGGACAGGCGCACGCATCCGGTTCAGCAGCACTGCCCATATATGCGCGCCTGTCCATGTTGATAACTGGACGGCGCCCACTATACCACTGCGAAGGCTTGCCGCTATTCGGGTTTCATTTGACGCCGATAGTACATAGCTAATCAGACAGCAGGAGGGAAGGGAAGATGAGAGGCAGATAGATGACAGATTTCAGGAGCATTACCCCTATCGCAGAGGCCTCAAACACGTGTCACACGGGCCGCATGCGGCCCGCGGGCGTTTCGCTAGCAGCCCGCTGCTTCAAAATGAATAAACTCTTTGTGACTTGGTTAAATGGTAGGCGCATTATTTACGCGCCTGTAGCGATCCTTGTCAAAATGGATGATTGGCCGAGTTGGCTATTCATGATACTTGAAATAGAAGAGCGTGACTAGAACAGGGATTTTGTCTTCCTATAAGATCCCTCTCAAGTTACGCGCTCGTATTTCAAGTATCACTAAGAATAACGCTTTGATCGGGTAAGCTACGGAGACAGGACAGGTCTGAAGTATTTTTATTCGCGAGGCACCCTAGACGGTCACCATGTGTTGAAACATAACAGCGGAACAAGATCTCTATATATCAGAATAGTCTTCCCAATTTCAGTCATGCCCCGCCACGGTGGTCTAGTGGTTATGGCGATCGACTGCAGACCCGATGGTCGCGGGATCGAGGCCTGGCCGCGGCGGCTGCATTTTCGATGGAGGCGAAAATTCTTGAGGCCGGTGTGCTTAGATTTATGTGCACGTTAAAGAACCACAGGTTGTTGAAATTTCCGGAGCCCTCCACAACGGAGTCTCATAATCATATCGTGGTTATGGGACGTTAAACCTCAGATATTATTATTAGATTTCATTCATTCTGGAGAGCAATACCAATGTGTTCCTCGAACGCCGAATCCCCTTCAGAAACGATTCATATACGAGATAATTGGCAATGCGTTGTTTCAAATGGCAGCGTCAGCTGCCGCTTCCGGCAGCTGACGCTGACAAATGCTCATCTGACCTGCGTACCTTCGAGGGCCGCATTTCTTCGTGCTCACGGGCGCTTAGTGTTATGCAGGCACACACACAACGCCGATGACACTCGCGAGACAATAAAAGCCTTCGCTGGAATAATTTGGCTGACAACGTCATTTTTATTTATAGCCTACTCGACTTACAGGTCCTAGTAACTGTGGCCAGCTAACCAAAAAACCCTTGTTCGGAGGTGCGTGAAAGCTATGCGCAGTGAACCCCGTTTAAACGAAAGTGACAAGCTGAAGATCTTACCTGCAATGCTGCCTCACGGAACCCTTCGGAAGGCCAGTCGCAGCTCGGTGGACAAACCGCGCTCAATACCCTGCAAAACGGAGTCAGCACGAACTGGCCGAGGCTAGGATGCTCGCGGGCGTTCTGGCAAAGCGCGTCCAAATGCGCCGTTTCCAAGGTGCATTCTACCAGTCTCAGCTGGACAATGCTGGAGTTCTGCGCAAGTGCCGAGATCACTTTGTCGCACATTGCAGCGCATTCGAGGCACGGGCGAATCATGGCAACGACTGTCACGTCCGTCAGCGCGGTCGACTCTGCCAGCCAGGTCAGCCAGTCGCCGAAGGAGGGTGCTGTCGCCATTGTGCAAGAGACCTCGAAGATCGTCTGGGCGCCTCGGTGACAGAGAATTTTGCAGCAGGCGAGAACCTCTATAGCGTGCCAAGGCTGCAGCTCAAATATGAGCCGGAAGAACTTCAAGGAGCAAAGTTCCGGCAATCCAGCCAGTGCGAGCGAGTTATCGCTACGAACAAAGAGCTCTTGCACGAAGGAAACATTATGTCCAAGGCTTCGTTCGCGAGTCAGCCTAGAGAGGAGCTCTAGATTTAGGACACGGTCGTACGTATACAGACCATCCCAAATTAAGATGTTTTTCAACGACCGATTGCCTTGCACGGCAGCGAATAAACTACGCAACTGCGTCTCGCCCATGCCAGCTATGGAGATGCAGAGGTCGCGCATTTCGCGGGTCCCCTTCAGAGCGTCGATCAAGGATTCCGGCCACCGCTTGTCGTCGTATTCCGGTAACAGAGAGCTGTGCATTCGGCTTGACGTTGGCAGCTGCAAGCGTCGCAGCTCGGTACACCGAAGAACGACTTGAGCGAAGCCTTCACTCACTGCGGTACTGAAAAACACGAGCGCAGGAAAGGATTTCAATGTGTAAACGAACTGCACTAAACGAAAAAAAAAAGAAAGAAAACATAGCCGCCGCTGCTCGGCTGCTGACCCGAGAGAAGGGAGTTTTCGTTAGAGCCGCGGCGGTCGCATTTCAATGGAGGCGAAATGCTAGAGGCCTGCGTACATTGCACGTGGAAGAACGCCAAATGGTCTAAATTTCCCGATCGCTGCCCTACAGCATGCCTCGTAATCATATCGTGGCTTTGACACGCAGCGGCGTTAAAAGAAAACATGGTATTGAGGTAATGGGCTAGCAGAGACGTATAGTTTCGTCGACGAGCGGCTCAGGGAAGATGCTCAAAAGGTTAACAAGAATGCTGATAAAGGAGCCCATCTTGTGGGTTGGGTTGGGTTAGGTTAGGTTAAAGTGGCAACGGTAAAGTACCGTCAACGAAAACAATTGTCAATAATTGCGAGAATAGTTATGAGAGACGCCATAGTGCAGGGGTCCGGAAATTATGAACAGCTGGGGTTCTCAAACGTGCCCCACCCCTAAAACCTGGAAGGGAGGTTGGGGGGGGGGGGCAAAGTCTGCCCCATAATTTTACTCAGCCGTACCTGTCCCGTCACTGTTTACAGAGCAGGGTTATGGTCACGCCGATTTTTGGGGATCATTGCAGCCGAGGGCTCCTGATGCTGCAATCCAAGAATCGTTTACTTCCCATCCTGACTTCCGGGAAGCCAGGGACTAAAATCAGCGCAAGGCGAGAAGCACGGCATAGCTTAATTTTCATTTTTTTTCATCCATTGTAAAGCATGTTATCTTTTCGACTCGATCAACGGTGGGTGTCCCCGAGATCAAACTTTGCCCCCCCCCCCCCCAACTTCCAATAACGGGGAACCCTGCGCACGCCTAAGCGCAGCTGTGCAACAATGGTATATCTCACTGTTGCTGTAATATTGCAGTCCAATTCTTCATTCGCGTACGAAGACGATCTAACGGGAAAGCGCGGATTCGACAAATGCCAAAACTGGAGGCGAGTGGTATACTTACTAGATTTCGACCGCCATATTCATATCAACGTACAGCTCTTCCAATTTGGCCACTTCGGCGAACGCTTTAGTCAGCCGCAGCCACAGAACTCGGTCCCAGCAGACCTCCCAGTGAGTCAACCTGAGCTTTCTGAGGATAGCCAATCGTCTGGGCAGGTACAGGGATCCGAGTTTAGCGGGTCCATTGAGGCCGGCTTTGAGCACCGTCCAGTTCCCAGCGAAGTCGGTCACGCCGCGGTTATCTGTGAGCGCCCAGAGGAACGCGACCGCATTCTTTGGTCCCAAAATCACTCTCCCTAGATCGAGCGTCGTCAGATGCTTCAGGGATTGGTCGAGTAGTTGGCCCCGCACTGAATTGTACAATCCGAGGTGCGGAGCTGCGGCTTCAGTGAAGGCGAGCTCCTCTAGTGACGTCAGAGAGGAGACGAGGGCAAAGACGCCTTCGTGAAACATTCCGGAACCGTGGCGAAGTACCAAGTGTACAGTCAAGCTTTTCACGGTGGAACCACGTTTCAGGGCTCGTCGGACGCGCTTCGGCCAGGGAGTGGTAGAGTACATTTCCAGAGCTGTGAAGCATCGGTGAATGGAGATGATGTCGTGCGCAAGGTGCATGGACGGCACCTCGAGCCACTCCCTCGGCTCCCAACTGAAGAAGGAGTTGCACGCAGGTGTCAGAGACGGCGCCATGCGCACACCTCCGATCTGTCGGTGGTCCTCGCGAATCTCGAGTCCGACGTCCAGAAGAACGTTGTTTATGGCTGCCCGGTGCTCGAGGAGCTGGCAGCTGACGTCACCTCTCTTGGTGCACGGGACGTATAGTTCGTTCGGGTAACCTTGAGCTTGATATTCAAGAAGCGCCATGGTGATCACGAAGACTCCCGCCTCGAGACAAGTACTGGCTCCAGGGATCCTATTGGCTGCTGCCAGCTGCAACAGGGAGTAAAAGATTACAAGTACAGTTCATATGCCAGAAAAACCAGCGAAAACCCAAGAGAAGGACGAAGAGAAGGCACACTCACTTGCACAGCGTCGCCGGACTTGTAAATGGTTTATTGACGCATCCGCGTACTTTATACACATTATCCCGCGCAAGCGCGGTAGTTACAGTCACCGACCTATAAGCCACGTGATAGTTAGCCACGTTCCAATAGAAACCATCACTCTTATTCTGTGGTAAGCACAGAAGGCTCACTGATACGAACCTGCCCATTATTTTTGATGTGGCACGATTCAACACGTTAGCGCTCTATCTTTGGGCTTCGCCATGCGTAGAATGCTGGTGTGGCGAAACAGAGGCTAGCAACCATTCCATTATTTGAAAAGCTAGGAAAAGCCCCGTGCCCGATCGTACATCGTAAGCGCGTTCATTGAGGCGTTTTTTTTTTTTTTTAAAGGAAACCTGCAACACTTTTTCAGCATCATAAGAAAACACTGCCGATCGGTGGTCAAGGATCCTGAGAACACGCGAGATAAGCATTACCGCGCAGCACGTGGCCCGGAATTTACAAATATTTCTCAGTCAGGTATAAATCGCTCTCTCTTATCTATACAAATAATGCCATATACCCCAATTACTACGCCGGACACCCAAGTTCACGGCCATTGGCTCACCTCGGCATTGTGCGCCGAAGAATTATCGAGGCCGCCGTGGGATGCCGCCAGGTGCCCGCGCGTGCGCTCGCAATCGCGCTGAAAGTACACCGCGCGTTCCAGGAAAAAGTGAAAAAAAAGGGCTCTAGCTCATGACGCGCGCTGACGAAGTGACGCATCTTATTGCCCCCTTGTCATCCCCCTATCTTTTTTTTTATTGGCGCCAGTATGCCCTACGGCATAAGTTAAATAAAAAGGAAGAGTTCAGTTTCGTGGATAAAGGCCAGGAGCGGTCGCTGCAAAGGCCCGTGCGTCCAGCGCGTTAAGTCAGGTGGTCAACCGGCATCCCCGTGTTTGCGTAGCTTTCAGCGCACTCGCTAAGAGAGGGCAAATACCTGTAACTCCGCTCGTACCTGAATGATTCTAAAAACTTTTTGCGGCAATCGATTCGCGCGGTAATAATCTCTTTTACTGTAGCCACTCGATGATTACTTGGAAAAGTGTTGCAGCGCCCCGTTAAGCACTGCCCCGTCTGACAGGTACAAACGTTGCGACAGCACGTGGGGATTAAATAAGTCATATCCGCGCTGCACATAGTGAAAATGGTGCGGTGACTACAGAATTGCCCTCATCGCCTGAGAAACGGGCGCAGAGGCCATAAAGCTTGCGGGGTGCTGAAAAGCACCACATTAACACCAAACCTCTAGGACACTCTTTTCGGCCCGTGAGACCACTTGTGAAAGCACGACACATCCTCAATTTTTCTTGCCTCATCTATGGTGGCCGAGTACGTGGTTTACTCTTTTTCCTGGCCAACGTTTCAACAACCGACAGCAGAACGGACGACGGGAACCCAGATGCTCTCAGCCGAACCACCTGCGCCGCCAGGCATTGCTGCATGACGTGCGAACAACTTTTCTTCTGGGCAATCATGAAACACTGATTCGCTGTGCTCCGGTTATACAACTTCGAGTGGTGCAGATTCGAAAGGCGTACTCCAAGCACAGGAGTCCATCCTGTAAAAATGTTATTTTCACGTCTAGAAACCTAATGGCCTTGTCAGCTGGGACTTCTTTAGTAAGCATCATATTCTCTGCGCAGACGCTAAAAACATTTAAAGTTTCATCAGCCATGTGGAATAGATGGTCAATAGGTGAAAGATTCGAAAAGGTTTTCAAATCATCAACTCATCTACACACCTTGATTATTGTTGGGGTTTAACGTCCTAAAACCACGATATGATTGTGATGGACGCCGTAGTGGAGGGCTCCGCAAATTTTGACGGCCAGGTGTTCTTTAACGTGCAGCTAAATCTAAGTACACGGGCTTCAACCATTTCCGCTTCCACGAAAATGCTGCCTCCGCGGCCTGGATTCGGCCCTACGACCTTCGGATTAGCAATGGAGCACGATAACCACTAGAGCAACGTGGCGGGTGCCCTGTGGTTATGGTGCTCGGAACCATAACCAGTTGTCACGACATACTTTGACAACACGTGCGCCATGAAGTAGACTCCGCTTTGAGCTTAGCCGAATTTAGTCAAAAATACCGCACGCAGCGCTAGCACGACATTCGACCCGATAGATACCTTGTTTACGGACTTTATATATAGTTGTATCCGTGCTGCACAATTGTGGACCTTAAGAACACACTGAGAAGATCCAGAAAAGACTCTTGAGGAGACATTCTTCTTGGCCTAGTTTGTATTGCTTACTTTACGACATTGTGCCGAGAGCAGGCCCGTAGCCAGGGGGAGGGGGGGGGGGGCGGGCCTGCTCGAAATTTTTATGATACCTGGTGTTTTACCGAAAATAAATAATGAAAATAGGCGTTTTTCTCAAATAGTCAAGGCTTTCAGCAAGTGCCCCCCCCCCCCCCCCCGAAAAAAATTCCTGGCTACGGGCCTGGCCAAGAGTGAAGACAGCACACACAAGAAAGACACAAACACGACGGCAAGGGCCGCCCTTGTCGTCGTGTACGTGTCTTTCTTGTGCGTGCTCTCTTTACTAGCGGCAAAATATCGCACAGGAAAGACTCTAATGAGCAGGTGGGTCCGTTAAGGGCATCTGGGTTCCCGTTGTCCGTTCTGTTGCCGGCTGGTGAAACGATAGCCTGGAAAACAAGGAAACCACATGCTCTACTACTAGATGAGGCAAGCAATATTGAGGTTATGTCATACTTTCACAACACGTCTCACGGGCTCAAAAGAGTGTCCCAAAGTTTGCCGTGAACTTGGTATATTTCAGCACCCCGCAAGCTTTTTAGCCGTCGAGTCCTCTTCTACGGCGGTAAGCGCGATTGTGCTTGCAAAACCAGTCACCGAACTGTTTTAACTAAGCGCAGCGTAAGTGCGGTTTATCGACTCCTCACGTATTGCAGGAATGCTCAGGTCGGCCACACGGGACACTGTTTAATTGAACGCCTCAAAAAGCACGCTTACAATGCACGATCGAGCACGGACCTAGCTTCGCAAATGACGTAATGCAATTGTTGCGAGCCTCTGTTCCCCCAAACCAGCATTCTACGCATGGGGGAGCTTAAAGATCCAGCGCTAACTCCATGAAGAGTGCCCGCATCAAAATAATGGGTAGGTTTGCCGAGATTATCACAAACTTGCCGAGATTATTACAATAATGAAAAAAAAATGTGACGAATTCTATGGGAAAGTGGATAACTATAAGGCGGCTGATAGGTCTCTGGCTGTAGCTTGTGCGTTTGCGCGGGATTATGTGTATAAATGCGCGTGGATCGTCGATAAATAGGTTGTAATTCCGGCGACGCGGTACGAGTGAGCGGGCCTTTTTCTTCGTCCTCGCTGGTTTTTCTTGCGTATAACCTGTACTCGTAACATTCTTTTACTTCCTATTGCAGCAGCCAATAGGCTTTCTAGAGCAAGTTCTTGTCTTGAGGTGGAAGCCGTAGCTACCAGCATGGCGCTTCTTCAACATCGAGCTCGAGGTTATCCGAGCGAGCTGCTCGTTCCGTGCACCAAGAGCAGTGACGTCACTTGCCAGCTCCTCCAGCATCGGGCAGCCATCAATAAGGTGCTCTTAGACATCGGGCTCGAGATTCGTGAAGACCACCGACAGGTTGGAGGTGTCCGCATGGCGGTGTCGCGCACACCCTTGTGTAAAATCTTCTTCAGTTGGAAGCCGATGGAGTGGCTCGAAACGTCGTCCATGAACCTTGTCCACGACCTGATTGCCAATCACCGATGCTTGTCATCTTTGGAAATGTACTCCACCACTCCATGGCCCAAGTGCGTCCGACGAGCCCTGAAACGTTGTTCCGCCGTGAAGAGCTTGACTGTATACTTGGTACGTCCTCTTGAAAACAGTGCATATACAAAAAGACGAAAGAGACGACGGGTAATTCGCCACGGTTCCGACGCGAGGCTTCATGAAGGCGTCTTCGCTCTCGTCTGTTCTTTGACGTCACTAGAGAAGCTCGCGTTCAAGGAAGCCAGGGATCTGCATTTCGCTTTCATCGAGCCTGTTTGTGGCCAACTCCTGGACCAATCCCTGAAGCATCTGACGACGCTCGATGTTAGCAACGTGCTATTGGGACCAAAGAATGCACTGGCGTTCTTCTGGGCGCTCACAGACAACCGAGGCCTGACGGACTTCTCTGTGAACTGGACTCTGCTCCGAGACGGCCTTACTGAGCCGGCTCAACTGGGATCCCTGTACTTGCCCAGAAGACTGGCTGTCCTAAGAAAGCTCACGTTGATTGATCGGGAACACTGCTGGGACCGCGTACTGTGGCTGAGGCTGACTAAAACGTTCGCTGAAATGGCCACATTGGAAGAACTATACGTGAAAATGAAGATGGCTGTTGAAATCTAGTAAGTACGCCACTCGACTCCAGTTATCCCACTCGCAAAGCCGGCCACGTAGGTCTAGCGGTTATGGTCCTCGACTGCTGACCCGAAGGTCAGGAGATGGAATACCGGCCGCATTTCGATGGAGGCGAAATGCCAGTGGCCCGTGTGGTTAGATTAAGTGCACTTTAAAGAACCTAAGGCGGTCAAAATTTTGGGAGCCCTCCACTACGGTGCCTCCCATAATCATATCGGGGTTTTGGTATGGTAAATTCCAAAAATTATTATTATTTAAGAAGCTCTATCCTTGCCACTTCTACGTCTCTGCTAGCCTGTTTTTCCAGACTGATGTTTTCTTTTTAATCACAACATTAATTTCTGGGGTTTTCCGTGCCAAAGCCATAATGAGTATGAGGCAACCTGTAGTGGAGGGCTCGCAAAATTTAGATCACCAGGTGTTCTTTAACGTGCACTGACATCGCACATCACACCGGACTCTATAGCATTTCACCTCCGCCGTAATGCGATCGCTGCGATTACACTCGCGCCTTTCAGGCTTTCGGGTCAGCAGCCGGGCGCTATAATTATAGTGTGCCAGCGCGGCAACTTTTTACGTGTAGCAA
Organism: Rhipicephalus sanguineus; assembly: GCF_013339695.2. Taxonomy (NCBI): domain Eukaryota; kingdom Metazoa; phylum Arthropoda; class Arachnida; order Ixodida; family Ixodidae; genus Rhipicephalus; species Rhipicephalus sanguineus. Next base: position 149,992,736 of record NC_051182.1, read on the forward strand.
AACTAGTGTTCGTTTACACATTCAAATCCTTTCTTGCGCGCTTGTTTTCCAGCACACCAGTGAGTGAAGGCTTCGCTCAAGTCGTTCTTCGGTGTTCAAAGTTGCGAAGCCTGCAGCTGCCAACACCAAGCCGAATGCTCACAACCCTGTTGCCGGAATCCTTGATCGACGCTTTGCGGGAGGCCCACAGATTGCGCGACCTCTACATCTCAATAGCAGGCATGGGCGAGACGCAGTTGGATAGTCTATACGCTGCTGTGCAAGACAACCGGACGTTGACGAACGTCGTCGTTTGGGACGGTATACATTCGTCAGAGTATATGCCCGACGAAGAGATCCCCTCCAGACTGACAGAAGAGCATAGTCTCTGGCAGAGCGTTTCCTTCGAGCAGGAGCTGCTCGTTTCTTCCGAGAATTCGCGCAAACTGCTTGCATTGCCGAAACTTCGCTCCTTGAAGTTCCTCCGGCTCCAATTTCTGCTGCAATTCTACCCGTTGGTCAAGGAAAATGATATCGCCTGCTGCAAAATGCTCTGGGTGCTTGGACCATCTTCCGGGTCATCTGCTATACGACTGGGGAACAGGGCTTCGACGAATGGCTCACCTGGTTATCGCGTGCGTCCACACTAACGGACGTGACAGTCATCGCCGTTCATTTCATATCGATCGGTCCGTGCGCTGACTGCGCACACATGTGCGACAGGTTGGTCTCGGCACTTGCGAACAATTCCAGCATCGTCAAGCTGCGACTGGTCGGATTCAAGTTGAAAACGTCGCATTTGGATGCGCTCTGCCAGACCGCCCGCGATCATCGTAGCCTCGGGGAGTTCGTGTTTACTCCGGCTTGCATTGAAATGAAAGTTTTCTGCCCCGCCATATGCAACGACAGACTCTCCGTAGGCTTTCGTGAGGCGGCATTGGAGGTAAGGTCTACCGCTTGTTACTTTCGCTCAAGTATAGCGTTCAAGCAACTCCCCGCCAGGGGTTCTTGGGTGGGGGCCCCAGACACCTGTGAATTCAAAGCAGAGGTGGCCGAATAATAGGCGTGCATCGTTGCGCTTTCCATACTGGGGGAAGGGGGGGGGGAGGGGAGATTTACCGCAGCGCACCCCGCCGCCCCTTGGTTGGTCGAGTATTAAAAAATATGAGCTGCACAATGGCTGCAACGATGAAAATGACGCGGTGACGTCCTTTCTACAAAGGCCTGCCATCGGTGCCTAACTTTCTTGGGTAAAAGTGGTAAGGAAACAGTTCTTTCAGTGCAACATCAAAGGTGCTTGGTCGCCATTATCATAATACAAACAAAAAAAATCTGCATAGCCATAATCCTGCGCTTTACAAAATGTCATGAAAGCTCCGACTTAGTCAATGTACGGAGCAGAGTTGGCGCCCCCGCTTTTGATGATTAGGGGGAGCGGTCGCCCTGCCCCCTCAGGCGCACGCCTATGGGCGAAATCACCCGTAACAAGTGACTAGATTACTAATGGCTATTCTAAAACATTGTTCAATGTGATTAGTTTACGTTCCAAATTACAGCTGGCCGAAGGTAAGAAGAAGACAAATAGAAGGCCGGGAGGTTGACCAGACACATGCCCTGTTGGCTACCCTACGGTGGGGGAATGGGAAAGGTGTATAGAAAAATGAGAGGGAAAGGAAATGATCAAGAAATGCGCTAACGCGTACGTTGCCGTGGCACTATACAATAGTCAAAGGCGTTACACGGGCCCGTAGAAAGTATGACATTGCGTTAGTATTACTTTTGCGAAGTAGTGAAGTAAGATTGAAATGCAAATTTATGCAAATTACTTCTGGCAATGACAGTGATGGTTGTGGACGGCACTGACATTTTTTTTTCTTGTGTGATAACAGAGCCCATGTCAACTATCTACAAAACACTGCATTTACAGCTGCAGGACTTGGTGCGCCAGAACGCTTTCCGCATGAGTGCCGCGGTCAAGTTTGTCCTGGGCGAAGAAAGCGGTGACGGAGCGAGCGCTATTGAAGAACTGCACGACCATCCGCTGCTGCCGGAACGAGTCCGCGACGACGCCGGTCTGACCGACGCAAAGGCCCAGGAGAAGGTCAAGCACGCGGTCTCGCGTGTGCGTAGCCTCGACGTCCACGACTTCCTGTGGCTGACGGGCGTGGTCCGGAAGCGGAGGGCCACGCGCCTAGACCACGACGCCCAAGCCCTCCACATCCTGGACTTTCCCTTGGTGTGCTGGTTCTACATACGCGAATACGTAAACATTGCGGATGTAGCATCACGCTGACATGCGCTGGCGTGAACTTGTGGCTGCCGTAATGTGTGAACGGGTACTTCGCGGAATTCCGCGCTCAATACTCAACGACTCGAGTCGCGCGGTGCAGTAGCCTGTAGCACGTGTGCATACACATAGTTTCCATCAAATCCATTTCCATGTTTCCAATTCTTGGTTCCACCTGAGAATATACTTTACTGATTTTTATTACGGGGATCACACGCGCACTTTTTATCGCAATCAGGCCCATGCGGATTAGACTCGATCAGGACCAGAAGCTTGTCATCATCATTCTCAGCCTGTTTTATTACACTGCAGCACGAAGACCTCTGCGAAAGATCTGTAGTTGAACGTATCCTGTGCGGGGAGATTCCATTTTATTCCTGCGAACGTCGTAGTTTCTACACACTGTCTAACTCTCTGTCATCATCGACCGCGTTTCCTATCCCTTGGTAACCATTCTGTTGCTCTTGCCGTAGACCGGTTGTGTGTTCTACGCATTAATGGAGATGGAGATGGTCCGATTTTGTATGCGATCCTACGTCCGACGCGGCGGTGCGGCAGCCGCAACGGTGACGTTTTGTCGTATATGGCACAGTCGGATCGCATGCCCGGCGCGCAGCAAACCGGGCAGGTGTTTTCGTCTCCGCATCCGACATTCGGACGGTCGCAGCCAATCGCAGCACGCGAGACTTGTGGCGTCACGCCGTTGGTGGCGCCCTTGGCACCACTTCGGTCACCGTGGCTAAGGCGAGTCGATCCTGGAAGCATTTGCCGGCATCGCCACTTGCGACGGCTTGGTAAAGATCGAGTAGAATTTACTTGTGACGTGAAATATTTCCTGATTGAATAAAGTTATGTTTGTGGTGTACCATTTCTGCATGACAGCGCCCGTTTCCAAACCTAGCGCGATGGCGAGCAGCGATGCGAGGCCATTGCGCAGCTAAACACAACGACACCGGCCGTCTCGGCGAGCCGGCTCGCTTCTCTCCTACCTTCTTTGCTCATCAGGGCGTCGAGAACATCATTGCATACATAGACATATGAGATGAGAGTAGAAAGCTTAATTGTGTTAAACAAAAGAAAGAAAAACAAGCACTTTATGACGAGAGCGCGTTTGATCGCGAACGGCGTAGGCCGTCGTCCGATAATCCCTAGCGCAGGCGTAGTTTCATTGATTATTTTGTTATAGAACGAAGCGTGGCTGTCCAAAGTTGTTTGTTTTGCGAAGGTGCGAACTTTTCCGAGCCTACAGGCGCCGCATGTGGGTGGAGCCTGCGGTTGACTGCTCGTTCGCCCCTTGTGTGCTGAATCGTCGTACGCCGCATGCCGGATCATTCGACGCCGCACGTCGGATCGGACGCAAGATCGGACTCTCTGTTACGCGGCCAGTCCAGGTCACTTTCTAACACTTGATGGCAACTACACTGTAATAAAAAAAAGAGAGTGTGACTCCTTTCGGGGAGTCTTGACTTGCCCCGTAATGACTATCTTTAATGAGGCGCGTTAACACTCCTCTGGGTCACAAGACTCTCGGCAGAGGGCATAATGATATCTAAAGAGAGTTTACGTGCCTCTTTATAGAATCACATACGTGGCAAGTCAAGACTCCCCGAAAGGAGTCAAAATAGTTTTTTTTTTCCTTAGGGTGTAGGATATCTGCACCCTCTGTTTGTTTCCTCGCCCATTCTGCCGTCCTATTACTCCACTGAAGGGGCAGAAATTGCACTTGGTTTTGCAAGAGTCGCGATAGTCACCACCACTGTTTGCCTCGTCTGAAAAAGAAGGCGAAGTGTACAACCGATTGTGAAGTCATCGGGGCGTTTCACGTCGCAAAAATTGGAGATATCTGTGTCGGCTCTTCTTTTGTGGCACTATCAAGGATAGAAATACAATTCTTCGATCACATTACTACCGCGTATGCGATGCACACGAGTTCTTGCTGTTGTCCTTAACAGTGTCATTGTGATTGATCCTTGCTCTGTTGTTTTATTATCTTGAAGAAGCTATAAATCATTTGCCTTAAGTAAATAAAATCGGTTGCAAGTTCTGCGCTTCGGGTGTATGTCTGTGTTCCCTTTTTCGTCCTGTGGTCTTTGCGTAGTTTAAAATTTTGCTGGATCTATGAACCGACTACCCCAACGAGATGCCGTGCTTCACTCTGGCTCCCAGATCGCGATAGGGCAGGCGTCTGCGCTAGACTAGATCCGAATTAGTTTGCGCCGTGTATGCAGGCATGGGTTATGGCCGCATTTTGCCTTTTGGGGGGTGTTGCGTCGCGGTAGGGGAGGGGGGATCGCTTGTGTAGCTTGGCCGGGAAGGGGGGTGGGGGTGCGAGTGTTGTGTTGGCTTTGGAGTGAGTGGCCCAAGTGCCCCTTTTGGACCTCCCCTCTCGACGCCCGTGACAGGAGCGACCATTGGGGATCGCGATCAAGAAATTCGATGCGGATCTGATTAAGTACATACCCGGAGTTTGGGGGATATCTGTACGCGCGCTTATCTTGTACGTCTTGCGCTCTCACCGCAAGTTTGCATTGAAGTTACAGAGAGCACGAAGGTCACTTCGCTCACTGCAGCGACCGCTTTTGCGAAAGAAGCGCGCTGCGCTCAAACAAATGAGTTACAACTGTGACAGTTGCCCCGCCACGGTGGTCTAGTGGTTATGGCGTTCGAATGCTGACCCGAAGGTCGCGAGATAGAATCCCGGCTGTGGCGGCTGCATTTTCGATGGAGGCGAAAATATTTGAGGCCCGTGTACTTAGATTTAGGTGCACCTTAAAGAACCCCAGGTTGGTCGAAATTTCCGGAGCCCTCCACTACGGCGTCTCTCATAATCATATCGTGGTTTTGGGACGTTAAACCCCAGATATTATTATTATAACTGTGACAGTTCGCGCTCATCCTGTGTATACTTGTGCGTTCGTTTCGTGCGCCCTCCTTTATATTTGACCAGCGCGCTTTAACTGTCGAGCTGTGACAGCTATTAGTTCGCGCTGATCCTGTGTATGTTTGTTCCGTGCGTCCTTTCTGCTTGAGCAGGGCGTTGCAAGTTTCGAGCTGCATGCCGTTCTTCACGTGACATTACAACTTGTTGCTATAGCATTCATTCCTTCGCCATCGGGGCAAAAAAACAATGCACAACAAATGCTCAACTACGTCTTGTGAAGACACGTTTTCCTTTCGTCTCATACCGATTTCTATGACTGAGGGATCAGCCATGTTTTTCGAGTATATGGAGGAAATGTTGCGGACAGATATTTTACTCAGGCTATCATTATTTTATTTTACAAACTGGAGGCAAATATCTAGAAAAAGCGTATTTTCTATCCTCTCGCTATTTTTTTCATTTCGTGTCCTACAGAAAATAAACTAACTATCTTAATTTCGTCCGCAACGTTTCCTTCATTTATCATTCCTTATTTCTATGGCATAATTGTCATGCATATCAAACCTCTGGTTTGCATTTTGCAGGCTCCTAAAGCGTCTTGCATACTTTTATCGTGGATTTAATATTCGCGACAAACTTAACTGGCGCGATGTGACTTCACCTGGTGCCGGCTT